>NC_069660.1:239280907-239583937 GCF_027244095.1 Hemicordylus capensis | reverse complement strand
TTTACATTTTTAAAGCGGTGCTGTGCAGCGGGGATGGGAACTGCCAGAGAGTGTGCGGGCACTCGGAGGAGAGAGGCAGAGGCAAGAGCTCCTTCTCTGAGCCTGCCTGCCTGCCTCCCAAATGACAGATCAGGCTGTTTTCAGCCCATTTAGGTGCTCTCTGTGCACATGCAGCAGTGCTTTTAAAATGTTTTTTTTTAAAGGTTTGACTTGCCCAGCAGACATGGGGCAGCAGTGGGGCTCTGGGGAGACCCCCCAGAAAAATTAGAGGCCCCCCAGAAGGCAGGAGGCCATGGACCATATCCCCATGGTCCATGGCTAAGTGTGTCTCTGAGCATAAGAAACTTCTCTGAGTATCTCAACAGAGAAAATATTATACAGTCTTCTCTCTCTCTCTCTCTCTATCTATCTATCTATCTATCTCTTTCTCTTTCTCTTTCTTGCATTATTGACATCTTTACCTGTTCTAGTTACTCAGATTCTGATCTTGCTTGTTTTAGCTCTGATCTTTCATTCTTTTAACTCTGCTCTTTCTTTGTATCTGGACTTGTTTGCTCCTCTTTGTTCATCCACGATAGCCTTTCTCTTCACAAACTTAGTTTACCTTCCAGAATTTTCACTCTTGAATTCAGACTGCAAAGTACTCATGGTGTAGATTTCATTCTTTATTAAATTATATTAATTATAAGTGTATGTTGTCCATGCTATCTCCTGCTTTCAATTTTCCTAAACAAGCTTATTTATCCTTGGTCACTATGTATTAAGTCTCATCTAAATATCTTTGTTTTAATGTTCACTACTTCATCCCTCAGTGCCTTTCTTTTCTTCCTTCCCTAACTCCCTCTAGGTCAAGACTTCTGTGATAAAATTGCTAACATGTTTTTCCTTCCTTTCCAGTTGCCAGAGTTCTTCTCTAGGATTTCTTCAAAATCATTCTGATTCTAGTTCTTCATCATTTTATTTTGCTCTAGCCTCTTGTTTTCCCTTTTGTTCCCACTATCTGTTACTTGCACCTCTTTTCTCTTCCTTCCTTCATAATCTATTATGTGCTCTTCAGTTTCCTTCTTCCTTTCTTACATCTATTTAAACTACTGTTCTTCCTTCCCTTCTTCATATCTTTAATCCTTCTTTGATGTCAGGAGCTTTTCCTCCTGATGTGTCATCTGTTACACCTCTTCTGGGAAAAAAAATTCCCTTAATGCCTTTTTTCCTCCCCGTAACCTGATCTCCAGGTGCAACTTTTTAGCATGGAGATAATAAGGGCTAAGATCCAGTGCACAGGAAAAATCCTAATTGTGTATGGAGGGCACCTTGATGTCTCTCACTGACCTTGACTTAAATCCCCCTGAGGTATGAATGTACACCCACCCTTCCTGTGGTGAAGTGAAGTAAAATTGCCATCTGGGAAGGTCCCTGGAGAATGTCCCCAGCCAGTTAAAAAAGCCTGTCTTGGGATCTCTGGATCTAGAAACAGAAAGAAATTCTGAAAAGAAGTCAATGGAATTTCAAATAGGGGATGAAGTTACGGTTTTTCTTCCCCTGAAAAATGACAATATCAAGGAATCCGGGGAAGGACCCAGGGACAGAGCCACCGTTGAGCAGACAGGTTCAAAGAACCCAGCTGTGAGGGAGAGGAAGGGAAATAAAACACTTCCTGAAATGAGAGGGAGTGAGCTCACTCAGGCTATCCCAAGTCCAGGCCACAGCCCCTTTGCTTGTGATGTCACACTCAAAGGGGGTGTGGCCTGGGCTTGGAGTAGCCCAAGCAAGCTCTCCCCCACTCATTTCAGGCAGTTTTTGCCTTGCTGGAGAGAAAGGAAGGGAAATAAACACTGTCAGCCAGCAAGTGCTGCCTGGAAATAAGAGGGGGAGGATTGGGGTAGGCCTTTTGGCCATCGTGCCACACTCAGTGGGGGCTCCTGCGGCCCCTTTTCATTGATGGCCTGGGTTCTTTGAACCTGTTAGCTCAATGGTGGCTCCGCCCCGAGCTGTATCTGGGATTCATTGTAGAGAAAAGCTGTTAGAGCAGTAGGAATCTTGAGAGTGTCAGGAGGACTGTGTACTGTAAAGTATCTCTGTCTGTACTCCTGTCCCTGATACCTACATCAATGCTTTACCAAACCTGAAGACCTATAAAGATAGTTTCTGATTATTAAGAGAGCATAATGTATATGGTGGCAGCAAAACAAGATCCTGTTGGGAAGATTAGAAAATAAGAACTTTAAAGAAACCTTAGTAAATACACGCAAAATCAACCCCCTCTCATCATATAACAGGATCTTGTTTTGCTGCCACCATATATACTCTCTTAGTAATCAAGAACTCTCTTTATAGGTGGCTTTGTTCGCCCTAGTGGATAACCTTCGCTGGGAACTAGTTGAAAGGAATGTGTCCCACTTGGTTCTGCTGGACCTCTTGGCAACATTCGATACTATCCTCCATGGTATCCTTCTGGACTGCCCCTCAGTCCAACTGCTCTTGCAGCTTTTCTCCACCAGAGGATTTCCCAGACACAGCAGCAGGGCTTGTCTCTGCCAAGCACACTTAGTATATGGTGCCCCTTTATTTGTGGGGGTTCCATTCCACCTCTTCCTATCCAGATATCGCTATACAGTTTATTCTCTAATCTCATTTCATTCATTCATTCATTCGATTTCTATACCGCCCTTCCAAAAATGGCTCAGGACAGTTTACACAGAGAAATAATAAATAAATAAGATGGATCCCTGTCCCCAAAGGAGTCACAATATAAAAAGAAACATCAGATAGACACCAGCAACAGTCACTGGAGGTACTGTGCTGGGGGTGCATAGAGCCAGTTACTCTCCCCCTGCTAAATAAAGAGAATCACAACGTTAAAAGGTGCCTCTTTGCCAAGTTAGCAGGGGTTCATCACACTGTAGCATATTATTGTTATTGTTATTAGCCTACTGTTCCACAGTTGTAAGAGAGTGGAAGAAGGGGTGTGACTTCACAAAGTGCCTTCACAAAAGGCTGCAGCCTACCTGTGGTGAAGGCTTGTTCTACAGCTGAGAGTGAAGGAGAGGGATGGGGAAGCAATTTTTGCTTTTCTCCCCTCATTCCAAAAGTCCTTTTCACTTGCAGAAATATGTCCCTGAAGGCTGCATGAAAAAGACTGAGGCTCATTGTCTGTTCAGGATGTGAAAAAGGCAAAATCCAAGGAGGAGGGAAAGGTGGACCATGGTAAGGTGGCTAACAGTATGGCATGATATGAGAGAAGAAGAAATGTCACAAGCCAAATATCCTATTTCACCTCATGTAGTGTGCTAGTATGTATAAGTTATATATTGCCTCCAAATCAGTCAAGGTGCACTAGGAGTTTCACCCAGAAATAGAGAAAGTAAAGCCGTATTGATGCAGTTGTATGTAGACAAAAATGAAAAACCTTTAGTCAGTGCTTTTGCTGATTTGTTGACTCTTGTGTATGTACACTTTTTTATCGGTAAATTTTCTTCAAGGTTAATATATTCTTTGAGGCATTTTGTAATTTCTGTTAGCTGCCCCATTTTTAGGGCACTGAAAGCCGTGTGTGTGTGTGTGTGTGTGTGTGTGTGTGTGTGTGTGTGTGTCTGTCCAGTGCTTTTACTGTAAAATGTGCATCTACTTTTCCATCTGAATAATAATACTCACATGGGCTTTTGAGCCATAATCTGTATGGGAGGCTGCGTTTTCCAGTCCTGGCCACATTATATGGGCTTTCCAAAGTCATTACCTGTCATGATGGTTGAAATAACATGTTTTACAACATGGCTGTCTCAGTTGGGTTGGTGCTTCTCCCCCCGCCCCCCTGCAGTATCTAATTAACTGGAAGTGCCTGTATAATTTTAGCAGCATGCTCTTCCCTTCCCCTACTCCAGTTTTCCATTCTGGGACCAATGTGCAGGTGGCATCTACAAGAATTTTCAATGCTTTATTTCTTTTTGTCGTTTTTTTTTTAAAGCATGCCAACTTTTCATCTTATAAACTAAAAATAAATCCTTTGCCAGAGATTGAAATTAAGGGTTCATTCATAAATGTAAAAAAGTAATTATGTAGACTTTCATTAATTATTGCATGGGTACTTTTGCTTGTGAGAGCAAGTTGCTGAGTATTTCAGTTTTTGTGCACATCTGAAGGCTTGTGATTGATTGAACAAAACTGAAACACTTCCTAGATTACAGATTTAGGATATATCTAATTTTGCAATTCACTGGGGTGGGGGAGGGGGAGGGTGGGACGCAGTTTAAGCTAAAATATTTATTAAATTTCATTGCGGATGTAGCAGCAGCCATGTTTCTTTCAATTAAAATTTTTCAAGTAATGACATTGGCCTGGTTTACACATATATGTTAATCACTTGAAAACTGCAAAATCAAGTTATTATTTTCATGTGTGAGTGGGCCATCACAGATATTAAAATCCTATATGTAGTATTATGAGCTAATATTGCTTAAATGCAATGGCTGACATCCAAACCAACCATCTGAGGATGGCTGAGCAGAAAGGCTGCTCTGAACTCTGAAGCCAGAGTATTGCCAAGCAGCAGAGAATGCAGGGGTTGGAGGAATAATTTTCCCTTCTTTCTCCTGCCCCCGTAAACATTCTTTGCCTTCCAAAAATACATCCCTGGGGCACCAAGTGGAAAGCAAAGAGCTCTTACACAGAGGCAGGGGGCAGCAGCAAAAGCCATTCCCTCCACACGCACATGCCCATGTTGCGAACAGCACTTTGACTGAGTTCAAAGTAGCCTCTCTGTGAGGGGACGCAACTCAGCTGCATCCCTACATGGCTGCTCTGGATGTCAGCTAACATTTTTCAAAGGAGACAGTTCACACATTCTGCTGCTAATAATCAAATACAGAGGAATCTATGTACTTGCATGTGTGAGCCAGCAAAGTAATTGCTTATTATATAACATATAATTTATCCCACTTTGCAACAATATTATTTTAAGGCAACTTATAAATTAAAAACAAAGTACAGCATCCCAATGATGCACATGTACTTCTAAATAAAGCATGTACGCAGTGCTAGGCTCCCTGGTTCCAAATTGCAGGCACTCTTGTGCGAGAGCAGGGCAATACTTAGGCTCATGGAAACGTGTCCCTGAAGACTGTGTGACCCTCAGGACATGTTTCTGCTGTTTCTCCACCAGTGAAAGTCACAGGTGGGTGGGGAAAATATAATGTGACTCTGGAGCTGTCAACTTTAGTGTGGCAGAACTTGCTGCCACAGACAGCATTTCACCAGTTGAGAGTAGCCAAGAAAGCATTTTTCCTTCGGCTTGCCTGAAAAAGCCACTGGCAACTTAGCTCCTCCCCTTTAGGCTACCAAAGACTTATGAATCCAGGATGGCAATGCTATGTACTATCAGCAATCACCTTTAGCGAAAGAGAGAAAACAATTGTACTAAAGAGGATGCCCAGAACATTTGTGGTTTTGTGGGTTGTATATCTAGGCAGAGATTGTTTCACCACATGCCAGTCACATGCTTGTCTTACCACATGCCCTGTTCACTACCTAACCCATCTATGCCATACTGTTCCTCTGGTCATTTTCGGCAGCTTTCTGTGCCTTTTATATAATTCATTTCCCACTTAGAGATGTTCACAATATTTACTGGCATCAGATGACATCCAAACTAAAGAATAACTTGCACAACCATGTTGTGTTAACACAAGGCTGTTGCACTAGTTAGGTTGAGCCTGGAGCTCATATTCTAGACTGGTGTTGCAGAAGTACAACCATGTTTGTAATTGTACAGACTGCGCAACCTGTGGCATGCCTCGTGTTTTGGAGGGAACTTTTGCACAAGAGTGCAGTTTCAAGCATCCCATTCCTGCATGATCTTTCTGTACTTATGCAACTTTGTTGCGCAAGCGCTTCATTAGTCTGCATCAGCCAGTATGATGTTGCTGCAGTGTAGCAAGTTCTTTCCTTGTTTGTTGCAAAACCAGGACCTGCTTGAGTTGCAGAAATGGTATTTTAAGCTATGAAGAGCAACTGATATATTTATTTAACATGTATCTATTCCTCCAAAGAGCCCAGAGAGTGATCAATAGCAATAGCAATAGCACTTACATTTATATACCGCTCTATAGCCAGAGCTCTCTAAGCAGTTTACAATGATTTTAGCATATTGCCCCCAACATACTGGGTACTCATTTTACCGACCTCGGAAGGATGGAAGGCTGAGTCAACCTTGAGCCCCTTGGTCGGGATCGAACTTGCAACCTTCTGGTTACAGGGTGGCAGTTTTACCACTGCGCCACCAGGGGCTCAAATGGAGTTCTTTGGGTGCTTACCAAAGAGATACTGGCCGAACCCAGTTCTGTTTATCTTTTCTATATTCTATGAAATGACTGGATTTTTCAGACCCCATTCTGTTGTGAGAGTAACTGTCAAACACAAAGCAAGAAAAGCAAACAAAATGGAATGAATCAGATGCCATTTTCACATACCAGTGTAATGCTTCGCTTAGCACTCTGTCTCCTAAATAAGGCACAGAGCATGGACTAGCATGCTTTATATTTGTTGTGCAATAACCTACCATGGTAAAACGCCTGGCAATAAACCAACTACTTTATGAATAGGAAATTCTTGCCATGTCTGTGGTAGCAAATATTTATTTCCTATGATTGTAGCAACAGTATGGTTTGTAGTCTACTCAAACTGTAAATATCAGAAGCAGAAAGTAACATGGCCCCCAGCAATTCTCTCCATTTAGAGAAAATATAGAACTCTGTAGATTAAATTTTTGTGATACTGTGAAGGGGGGAAATCTCTTAAAAGAACTGCACTTATTGTGTTCTGGTGGTTTTTCTTTAAAATGGTATCAGATTGACTTGAACTAGTGTTGTTGTTTTTAAACTCAAGCATGCTTCCTCTCGCATATTTTATTTGAAGCATTAGACTTGTATTTTAATGTAGGCTCTCAGTAGTCTCACAACCAGATTTTCAAACAGATCCTTGCCTGCCTAGCTTCAACAATGCTGCAACATCAGGTGGTCCCACACCACCCACTGAGCCCCACCTTTCAAGCAGGTTAAAAGGAAAGTTCTGTTTTCCTTTCTCTCTTCAGTGTGCTTCTCTCTAGTAAATCTATTATCTTGACACAATAGCTAGATGAACTACACTCAATATTGAATACTGACTTCCTGAAGGAAAGCTGCATATTATTCTACTTTTTATCTGAATACCTATTTGGGTGAGTCCAAATAAAGAATATAACCATAATTAAATGATGTGGGTTATGAATCACCAACACAGTCCACATAGAAGGGTTTGCTGTGTTGTAAAGCTGTGTTGACTCTGAACTTGTAGAAGTATTTGTATAGCTACTGAGCACCATGAGCTTCCCTTGCACCAAGGATAGTGGACACGAACATTAGGGATGTGGAGCTGGCTCAATATTAAACCAGCCCAGTTTGGGCGGTCCGAGTTTGAACAGGAATGGCCCCCAGTTCTAACAACTGTTTCATGAACTAGCTCAGGTATACTTGTAAAGGGGGCATCCCTAATCTTTAAGCTAAAGGCGCGCGGGCAGCAGTGGAGAAAGAAAGCAGCCTCCTGCTGGCAACAGTACCCTTACAGGAGGTGGTGGCGGAAGCGGCAGAGAAGTATCAGAGGCATTCAGGCCTCTGCACACACACAGAGGCTATTTTTGTTATCTCTGCGCATGCACAGAGGCTATTTGCATCTCCACACAATTTGGTGGTGGGTCTCTGCACATCACACATGGGCAGAGGCCCAAACTGGGCTGCAGCCAGCCCAGGTTGTAATTTGGGAGGCCGGCAGGCAGCTTGGAGGAGCCCCCGGGTGCCTCTGCCACTTCTTGTAAAGATACAAAGGCTGCTTTTTTTCTCGACTCCTACCTCTGCGCCTTTAGCTTAAAGATAAGAGATGTCTGCTTTACAAGTATACTTGAGCCGATCTGCGAACCGCTTTGGCCTGGCTCAAGGGCTGAACCATACTGGACTCGGTTCAACCGAACCTGGTACTAGTTTGAATCCTGTCCAGGGTTGGTTTGAATCCTGTCCAAATTAAGACTGAACTGGCTGGACCGATTCCATGCACATCCCTAATGAACATACATTGGATTCTTTGGCTGTTTTTGATTCAATGAATGTGTTTGAAGAACTGACAGAAGATATGCAGCCATTTGCTGTGGTGAGTCATATAAGAATTATCAGGCAAGTAACTTTTTAGTCACAGTGCACATGTCTGGAAGAGGGAATTATTTGATGTATGTGTTAAGCTTGAAAAATAATACTTTGCTGCCATTCTATATGTTGAGATATATTTCCTTTTATTCATGAAATTCATGTGTGAAATTATGGAACAGCAGAAACTGTGGTGTTCACAGCAGGATTGCCGCTTTGACCATGGAGATTACAGAAGAAAAGGTCCCTGACTTTTCCAGGGACACATGCTATCTAGAAGTGTTCCCAGTATATGTTCTGTAAAAATATAAACACTTAAGTTCTTTTAGCTTGAACATGAGTTTTAAAAAATTGTGGCGTGTCCATTTACTAAACAGGAGAACCTCATTATTCATGAGTACTCCATCTACTGTTTTGCATTTCTGTGGTTGGGTCATAGGGACCCAGTTTCTTTATCTGTGGGGCAAAAATAGGCCCATCCACAATTCCTGAGTGGCCAGAAATGATTTCTGCCATTTCCAGCCGCCATTTTCTATCACAGAGCCATTTTGTGGCTTCCCCTTGCCACCCGCCCACCAAGAAAGCACCAACTAAAAATCAGAGGATTTGATCCCCATCCACATTTTTCTTGTGATTTTGAGCACCCTTCATTGTGCTTAAGAATCTAACTCCACAATCCCCATAGGATTAATATCTCTTTATTCACAGTTTCATTATCTGCAGAAATAGGGAGGAACAGAACCCACATGAATAAATAAAGAGGGCCTCCTGTACTGGGGGGTGAGGGCTCTGTTGAAGACAGGCCTTTGTAATATGTATGTTTGCTCATTTCTGTATCAGTAGAAATAGTTGTTTACAAAGCAGTCTTTTGTGCCTATGAATAATGATTTGGCTGTAGACTACCCTGATCAGTTTGATAATACTTTTGGTCAGTGCTCTGAAATATTTGTTTTTATTTGCAAACAATAATTAGTTCTCTTAGATGAAATATTAGAAAACCTTCACAGGCATTTTTCTCTATATACTGAAGGTTGATTTTCTTCATAAATCTACGTAGTGTTCTGACAATGTGTTAATGCTGAGTTTTTAAGATTAATTAAGCCACGTGCTGTCTTGTTGGTCTGTTAGTACAGTTTTGAGTAAAATCAACATATTCATTCAGTTGGTTTGCAAACAAGAAATACTCTTTCATGACAATACATTAGAGAAGATATCACAGAAGCTGATATTTTAATCATCTGTAGGCTGAAGAAACTTAAAGCTATGTTGCTTCTCTTATCAAATAGCACTGGCACAACTGCTTGCTATCTAGCTTATATATTAATTAAAGGGCTGAACAAAGATTTGGGGTTCCTAAATGAGTAATTTGTGTTTGAATAAATATGGCATTAGCAGTAATCTTGTTTGCTATTGTGCTGAGAATGGCATGCTTATGTGTCTTGAAAGATGGTGTGTAAAGTGAAAGCTAGTAAATTCTCTTGCACCAGTGGAACGTGGTCCATTAAAAAGCATAAACTTAATTAGCCCCCCACACACACACACACTTTTTAAAAGTGTAATATTTTTCACTCTTCCAAAATCAGTTTTCTTGGGAAACTCAATGGTGGTGTGTGCAAGAGGACTTCCATATCCAGATGAAAAATTAAAATATCATTCAGTTAGGGAATTTATATGTAGCATAAGCAGAAAAGAGCCTAATTTAAAAGTAATGGTAAAGGACAAAACAAGTTGAAATCCTAAGAGAAAAATTTACCAGTATACTCCAACTGCTTTGGGATATTCTGAGGATACAAATAAGCTATTAACCAGACTTTACTGGCCACTTAATCTGGTTTATGATAGCTTTGTTTTGCCATAGCTGCACAAAGCATCTGGAACATACTGGTGAATAAGGTCCTGTGAATATAATAGAGAGTAATTCAGGGTTAAGGACTCCATAAACAACCCTATTTTTCCTTAAGAAGCTGCAACAGAAGGCTCCGTCTGCTCCTTGCAAGGAGGTTTGCAATGCTAATGTACAAAATAAAATAAATTGTATGGCTATACCAAGTCTCTTTTGAAGGTCAAGCAGCAGCGTAGGGGTTGAGCATGTGTCATGGTCCTGGATCCAAGCCCTCCCCTATTGGGGGAAGAGACAGACGGTTCAGGGAATGAGACCCTATGAGACAGTTCAGAATGGGGAGTCCCTATGACCCAAACCCCAGCAGCCTCACATGGCCAGGACATCCCATGACAAGGGAACTAGGAGAACCAGAGCCCACACTACCACCATAACCTGAAGACATTGTCCAAGTAGATGCCCCTCAGTGCCATAAGAGTTACCATTTACAACATCAGGCAAGGCTCCTTTAAACGACAGCCATATAAACTGATAATCAGTTATAAATAGCCTTTGGAACAACATCCCATGTTGTACCCAGCTCTCTTGCTTGTCTTTATGGAGCTATCTGATGTCCTGTCCTCTTTTCCAGCTGTACGTCCTTATAGCTATCCAAGGTTTGTGTCCCACCCAGCACCCCTAATGGCATCTGGAACCCTTCCTTGATGGAGGCCCAGCTCAGCCATTGACCCCATGTGATACAGTATAGGAAGAATTGTCATTGCTGAGTCAGATACATGGCCTAGTTTAGAATTCTGTCATGTGTAGTTTTCCTTCCATACTTTGGGCTTATTTTACAAAAAGCAACTGAAGATTCATGGAGAGGAGGGGTTTCTCAACCTTTCCAATTTCAGTACGTTGTTCCATTAAAAGTTGCCCTCTCCGATCTCCTATTTATTCTGTTGGGAAAGATACGGCACATTAGGAGGCCATTTTAAGAAGAAAATGAGAGTTATGTTAAGAACTAATCTGCCTACTTTCCTTTCACTATAATCTTAATTGATAATTACCATCTTCACAGGTTAGCCCACTTCCACCTCAAACATTGACATGTCCACCATCTGGAATTGGGGTGGAAGACATCCTTACACATTACACCATTGAGGCATCCCTATGTGTTCCTACAGCTGCAGCAAATTTGATTCAAATCGGTTAGGTGGTTCAAAGTTAGCCCACTTTTACCTCAAATATTCACACATCCACCATCTTGATTCAGGGTAGATGACATCCTTGCAAACTATGCCATTGAGCCATCCCTATATGTCCCAACAGCTGTAGCAAATTTGGTTCAAATTGGTTAGGCAGTTCACAAGCTTACCCACTTGTGCCTCAAATGTTCATTCATCCGCCATCTTGAATTGGGGTGGATGATGACATTACAAGCCACACCACTGAGGTGTCCCTACAGCTGTAGCAAATTTGGTTCAAATCTGTTAGGCAGTGCACAAGTTAGTCTACTTGCGCCTCAAATGTTCACGCATCTACCATCTTGATTTGGGTGGGTGACATCGTCACAAACTACACTGTTGAGGTGTCCCTATGTCCCACATAGGCTCACAATGGTCTAGGTATTGTGAAGTTGATAAGGAGAGGGAGAGGGAGAGAGAATATGCTGGGTGATCTCATAAGTTCACTTTCCTTTAAAAAATTAGGCTAAAAAGGAAACGGGTTAGAAGCTTCTTCCCAGCGCTTGAGTTATGGATCTTCCACTGGAGATTTCAGCCTCCAAAATCTTCATTTGGTGTAAAGCGCGGGGGGTGTGTGTGATTGAGTGGCACATGGCACCCGTAGATCAATATTATTCTGACATTGGCCAGCGAGGTGTCTCGGGGACATAACAAACACATTGCTATCCATCACCTAAAGTTTGTCCCTGGATCTGACATTGAGAGGCATGCTTTCCATGGATGTGTGAATTCTCCATTCATTTATCTAATTCTTCTAAAAAGCTATTTGTACTATTTCTGTCACACTATCCTGTAGCAATGAATTTAATAAATTAAATATGCATTGTGTGAAGAGCTACTTCCTTTGTCTTCAAACTACTGCTTTTCAGTTTCAATGGATGTTCCTGGATTTTAAGACAGAAGAAATAAGTTTAGTTCCTTTTTCTACTCTACACTAGTTATGGTTTTATGAACCTCGGTCAAGTACAGGTTCCTTCATTCCTCTTATGCATGAATAAGGGGAATCAAACAAGGTTCTCCTTATACAGTGTAAAAAGAAATTGACATTACTTTTTAAACTCAGAAGTCTAAACTATTTGCAAACAACCCCATGATGTTATTTTATTTTCTGTTTTTCTCCAGTGATTTCTAGGTAGTCAAAGACCAAAACAAATAGTGTAGTCCAATGTGTCACTTTGAGCTAGTGTTGACACCTGGCTGCTTCAACCTACATACCTTTGAATATTGTTAAGTGGTGTGCATTGAAAACTAACTTTCTCTATATTTGGGACAGATACATTGCCTTTCAGTTTAACAACCTAAGAATTTTATTTCCAGCAATAATCAGGCTGTCAGAAAATTTGGTAGCAAAAGATTTTTCACTGACTGATGCAGAAGTGTCATCTTCAGATTCCTTTATAATCCTCCTCTCTGGAAAATAGGTGTTTTAGTAAAGGAAGGTGGATAATCTTTAAGGCTTCAAACAATCTGATCATTTAAGCTGCTACTGAAAGATTTCTTGAAGGACCAAAACACGGCACAAATCCAATCAATCTGTGGTAGATGTCTGGAGATAGCAAACTTATAATTTATTCTGTTGCTGGCTATTATTTCTCATAGGCCTTCTGTTTGGTTGCTTCCCTCTTCCATTGTCATTTCTCCCCCTGCATGTGTATATGTGTATGTGTGTCACAGAGAAATTACTATCATCAGTGCCCACCTCTTACTGTTCTCAGAGTTCCATCAATAGCCATCTACCTAAATGTAACATTTTTTTAATTGGTAGTTGTTCTTGACACTTTGGGATGTATTTTATCCTCCTCTTTGTGTGTACTGAAAAGCATAGAGGGAGAATTGAATCTTGACACTTTGGAGTGAAATAGTCTTGTTTTCTTTTTGAAATCCATGTAGTTATTTAGTGAAATACTGCAGTAGAGAGTACTCCCCCCGCCCCCGGCCGCCCATTGATATATAAATAGAAGGAAGATTAGTTTTGAAAGCACATTGGCTTCTTAGAGAGTTAAAAGAGGGGGGAGAGACTATACATTGATGTCAGTAACAGCTTTGAAGGAGTGAAAAATCCAGAAATAAAAGGAAATGGCCTGCAGCCTAATAGCTGCATCAGTGAAGGGTGCCATAATGAGGCGGAAATGAAAAGTATTGTGATAAGGAAGGTCATTTTTCTATAATTCACTTCACTTAAAACTTGCCTAAAACTCCATTTGAGCTTCATTGAGAATTTCGGCAAATCTGAGAAGTTTGTGTCCATAAGATATACTTTCATAGCTGATTTCTGCTTTTTAACTGCTACATAGGAACATAGGAAGCGGCCATATAGCAAGTCAGACCATTGGTCCATCTAGTTCAGTATTGTCTTCACAGACTTCACAGCGGCTTCTCCAAGGTTGCAGGCAGGAATCTCTCTCAGCCCTATCGAAGTCAGGGAAGGAACTTGAAACCTTCTGCTCTTCCCAGAGTTGGCAGCTGGTATGGGTGCATTTGAGAAGTTGAAACAAAAAACATAAAAAACCTTTGTGGTCAGTGTTCTGCAACTCCATCTTCCAGGTCAGGATTAACCTTAAGTGCCCTGTAGGGTTTCATCCACTGCTCCCTCGTAATATTGTCTAAAAGTGCCTTTTTAATGTATAGCTATTGGGGTATTGACAGTCCCTATTGGGCTCCATGTTAACTGAAAGAACGGTGCACTTACAGTGCTAGGCATCAAAGGGATACTACAAAATGCCACCATAGTACTATAATCATGCTTCTGTTTTCCCAGGGGAAAAGGAACATATGTCTCCAGAGAAACACAATTATCTCAAGCTCGTCCCATTCCTATGGAATGTGTTTGTAAATACTGTATTTACCTGAATCCAAGAATAGTCCCCCCCCCCAATATTTTTTATATTAGAAATAAAGGATGCCGCCTTAAATTCAGAGTCCTATTCCTTTCAAGTAAATGCAAGTATAACTTGTATTTAACCTCTACTTTTTAAGGGGGTTGTCTTAAATTCAGAGTCGTCTTTGATTTGGGTATATACAAAACACATCTACAGTATTATGTTCCCAATTGAAGTATGCCTATCGATGAACAATTAGTAGCTTTTAGAAGGAAATGCCCAATAAGGCAGTATGTGCTTTCTAAACCAGAAAATTATGGCATAAAGTTCTGATTATGAGCTTCCTTCCATGTCTTTTCCACAAGAAATGGAAGGAACACATACATACAGTATTATGACAGCATTTTGTGAGAGCTCTGATCCCTACCACAGTAAGTACATAGTACTTTCATTTTCTCATGTAATTCAGTAGGGGTTGTTGGTAACCCAACATGTTAATAAAAAGGGCACTTTTAGACAATATTACTAACTGCAGTTACATTCCACACAGCATCAGGATAAGAAGGTCAGGCACCACTAGTAGGCAAGGATTTACATTTCATTGCTATCCAAAATCACATCCTTCCAGAACACGTGCTAAGCAAAGTTTGGGTTGTATTACAACTATTCTTGAACCTAGAAAGGCACAATGAGATTCACGTCAATGGGCCATCTGCCAGCACTATTTGGAAGAGCAAAGGAAGGAAAGGTATTTTATTTCCAGGTCAAGAGGTGAAAGTGAGAGGGTGGCTAAAGGAAATGCAAATCATGTGTATATATTGCTGCCTAGTTTAAAAAAGTGGGAAAGCTGCTATTTTTAATATCATTAGTAATTTCAACTTGGTTCAGAGATGATGTAGCCATTTATTTTATGGGGTTCAACAAATTGCAGTCACAGGAGGAAGATAAAACTGTAGCTTAAAACTTAAAAACAGGTCTCTGTTCATACAGAGTACACAAGAGCATCAGTTCTTGCTTTCAAACCCAGAATGTTACTTAGTTTATTTGCTTCATGGGCAAAATGTCTGAGTCTACATTACAGGGATTTGTACCTGCTGATCTAGCAAGTTCTCAGTAGTGTGTTGAAGTATAATATCTAGTCTGAATGTGCTGGTAGCTGAACATCACTTTTCCTCATATCTGACAGGCCCAAATGCACTGGTAAATAAATCACAACAAATAATACAAAAGGAGCAAAATAATTTGTTGGATCTTTTATATTATAGTTTTTTCTAAAAGAATGCTTAACTCTTTTGTAATATGTACATTTCACTGGGGAAGACAAAAGTCTAAAGCACAGTTAAAATTATCAAGAGCACAACCCGATTCTAATAATTTGTACAGTCAAAGAAGAAGTTGAAAAGGACCTTCCTTAAATGTTTTAACACTAAAAACAGTGGCTGACATCCTGAATAATGAAGCACTGGTGCAACAGGAAAAGCACTGGAACTTGTGAAAAGTTCAACTAACTCAGCTCTACTGCTGGCTCAACAGTGGGGGCAAATTCCAATTACCTCCCCTTCTCCAGGAAATACCTTGTGCCACCTGCAAATAAGTCCCCTGCAGGACACACAGCCTTCTGGGACATAGTTTCAGACGTCACAGAGGGCTTCCGGGGAAAGGGAAGGTAATTTTAATTTCCCCACACAAACTCTAGCTTCCTTGGCAGCATTAGTCTGGAACTCTTCAGAAGCCCTGGCGCTTTGTTATTTGGGATGTCAAGTGGACTGGAAGCAGTTTGCATGCAGCATCTCTGCTATTCTCCATGACTTCTGTGGCAACTCTGTAAAAGCTCTGTGTAAATGAATGGTGATTGAAATTGTTCAAGAGACAGCAGTGCTTGGTGGAGTTCTGATATCTGCAGTTTCATAAAAGCCAGTTCAGAGGGTTTTCACTTTAAAAAGGTAAGTTTAAAGTCAAATGCTAGGTATGCAAGACTGTCACATTGCAGCATATCATGTTTTCATTACACCTTCCCCATTAGTCTATGGGATACAGAATGTCTTATGCAGCATCACTTATTATACAGGCATTTCAAAACAAATTGACACATTCAAAATGAATGCTGCACCTTTCAGTTCAGAACAAGCCTGCTGAAATATTTACCCATAGTTAACTTTCATACATAATTGCCTATCTTTTCATCTCTGCACATAGTGTCTGTATGCGTAAACGAATCTCATTTTAGGTGCATAATGGATTTCAGATTCCCAAGTATAGCTTATATTTGTTGACGTTTTCTCCATGTTGAGAAAAACTGTCTTACTGGGAGAAGAAGGTTTATGAGAGAAGCTTAGAAATCACAGTAAGTTTTGAAAGTTTTAACAAAATAATTTCAGTGTATCACAGTAAGGAAGCAGTCTTTATCCAATGACTTTTACATCAGAACAGACTAGGCAAGCACAGTTCTGTTTGTAATGCATCTGAAAGTCCTACAAGCCAGATAATATATGACCATAAGATTGTTGGAGGGAAATGAAGCTCTGATATTGTTGAGGGAAAATTACATTCTGTGTGGGTTGTTTTAGCCTACTCTCCTTAAGCTTATGAGATTACCCAGCTGTCTGTGTGTCACCTCTTATCAACTTCACAATGCCTGGGCCGATTTGAACCACATTTGGTACAGTTATAGGGACACCTCAACAACATGTGATGTCATCCACCCCAGTTCAAGATGGCAGCCACTTGAACGTTTGAGGTGCAAGTGGGCTAACTTGTGAACAGTCTAACTGATGTGAACCCAATTTGGTACAGTTATACAGTAGGTACACCTCAATGACGTAGTTTGTGATGATGTCGTCCACCCCAATTCAAGATAGCAGATGTGTGAACTTTGAAGTGGGCTAACTTGTGAAGATGGCAATTATCAATTAAGATTATAGTAAAAGGAAAGTAGGCAGATTAGTTCTTACCAGAACTTCTTGTTTTTTAATGTTGGCAACATGACTATGAACATGAGCAAATGGGTTGAATCATAATGTAAGAATTCTTCCTAGAAATGAGACAAAAATAAGCTCTTTTTATTCATCTGTTCTGTTCAGGTGAAAGTAAAGAAGAAACTTTTGTAAATTTTGTAACTAACAACATCTTCAGGATACAATTTTAAAGAGAACCTTTTCACTTAGCCTTAGTTGGATGGACTACTGGAAGTTCATATCATACAAACAAGTTTTTTAGCACAAGGTGATTTTGAGAAGCTACCACATGATAGAAATCCATATGAAACTCATTTAACCTACTCATTGTTCTTCCAATTATCACCCAGTAGGGTTCTTTTTGGGGAAGGGGGCATGTTGTTTAACATTTCCCATGCTTGTGGTAGCATAGCAGCTGTGTATGTGTTGAAAGCATTCACAAAAATGGATTCCACATGGATGTCTGTCATAGCATGAATGCTTGTCATAAGGTGACAATTTGAAAATTTATATAGATCTGCACATCTAGATTCAGTGCTTGAGGTTCCTTCTGGAAAAGTGTTTCTTTTGATGAGGCCAAACTGCTGATGAGCAGAATGTGACATAGAAAACAAAGCATAGCATAGCAGTGTAGTCATTTGTTTTTGGCTTCTAGGGAAATAACTGGGGCCATAGTTCAGTGGTAGAGCACATGCTTGGATGCAGAAGGTCCTCAATTCAATCATTGGCATCTCTAGCTAGAGCTGCGATGGCCCCTGTCTTAAAACCCTGGAAAGCTGCTTCCAGTCAGTGGCCAACGTCCAGACTAGCAAAGAGCAGATGCTACATGAGAAGCACCAGTGCTGATGACGGCTTGACTAACACAACACTTGTGCACATCAGACGGTGGGATTTTGATAACCTCCCTTTCCATCAGAAGTGTGTTCTGCCTCCTGAAAATATGTCTTTGAGGGTTACGCAGCCCTCCAGGACATATTTTTGGGTGGCACAGCACTTCCAGAGAAAGCTTGTTGCAGTTCCTCCCCCCACCCCGCCCTCTGCTAACAACAGCCAGAAACTCAATAGCAGCATTGGCGTTTCTCACGTGGCATCCATTCCTTTCTATGAAAAACTAACTGAAGATATTATTTACTGGTGAACATAGTATACTGTATCATTCTTATAGCACTGTTCAGTCAGTTAGTTTTCAGTACGAGCCGCTCAGTGGGAATTGTACTTTTTAGAATCATCTTCTCAAACGGAAAGAGGCCAAAATTTCCATGCTAATACTTAATGCACAGACATGATATCTGTTGGTTTAGGACTTGGATGAATTTCCATGAGTTTTGATTTTCGTATTGAACATTGCTCATCTGACAAGATAAACATGCCCTTTTATCAAAGAAGTGGGCAAGTTATCTCTAATTGAGACTATAGAGCTGTGCTCAGGAAAGCTTCCTAACCTGGGTAAAGCAAGACACAGTCTCCCTTTATATTGATTGATTGATTGAATGAATGAATGAATGAATGAATGAATGAATGAATGAATGAGTGCCATCAAGTCAGTGTTGCCTCTTAGCAACCACATAGATAGATTCTCTCCAGGATGATCTGTCTTCAACTTGGCCTTTAAGATCTCACAGTGGTGCATTCATTGGTGTTGTAATTGAGGCCATCCACCTTGCTTTATATACCCTGTGTAAATTTCTTTGCCATGGTCAAGACTGATAGTCATATGGACTGCAGAGAGGGTTTCTGTAGGAGAGGTTGGCTTGAGCTCCCAAGAGCATAATCCTTTGGGGCTAGCTCAGAAGCTGCACAGCGCCCTCTTTTGAAACTTTCCCTTTTGTCCCACACAACCAGACCTGTCTCTAGATGGGTATGGGGCCCAGGGCAAAAGTGGGAGTGCAGGACCACTTAACAAAGAGATGTGTGGTGAGGAGCTTCAGCTCCAAACCTTGCTGTGCCCCTACTCTTTCTCAGACACAGAGAGAGAGAGAACTACTGCCGCCACCACATGCCTCACTTTGACTCCCCTCCTATCCTATCCTCTCTCTGATGTGGGTGTCAGCTCCTCCTCATGGTTCAGCTTTCTCTGAGTTCAGCAGCTTCATGAGGCCCAACAGGAAGAAGGCAAGGCCAGATGTGCTCCAGAGGCCCCAGGGCTGTTGAGGAAGCTGTCTTTTGGGCCATTTGGAACTCAAAGGGCCAGCCCCTCACTTCTCTGCAGAGAGGGAAGGGGCTCGCTGTTTGCATTCAAAATGGCCTGCAAGTACCATTTAAACTGAATTCAATAGCTTTACTATGATCAATGATCAGTTATATATACAAACAGATGACTTTAGTAGAGAATGCTTTCTTAGCCATACTACATTTGGATAAGAAGTAAATAATACAGAATACACCAACATAGACGCCTCATGTAACAGCTTCTAAAAAGAAGGGCTGGAGGTTAGCTGTTGGCGGATCTTAACAGCAGCTGCACAAAATTTGGCAACCTTGCAGGTGGTAGAAGGTTTCTTATCTGCAAGGAGGAGTGTGGCGTAAAATTCAGCAGTCTGGCCAGGAAAGCATGATAGCAAGGGAGAAATAAGACTGCACTGGCTATCATTATAAAAAGGACAAAACAGCAGCACATGGTGGACAGATTCAACCTCACCTGAGCCACAGGGGCATTACCAACTGACCAGAGGGAGTTTCAGAAACCTTCCAGATAAAACCGCTGATGGTAAGGTGTCATATCTTGATCTGAGGAAAACCCTGTGATGGCTTGGGGAAGAGACGGACAATAGCTAGCTAGCAGGTTCCCTGTTAAAATCACCAAGGTGCCCTTTTATGGTCTCCGGGATGGAGCTTAAATCATTCTGATATTCAGTGTCCAAGACCCTCTGCGTGAGGATCTCCTTGGCTTGACTATAATCTAATAATGACAGATGTTCAGCAGAGAAGCTGAGTGATGACAATTTACCCATCAGTGCTCGTGTCCAGGTGGATTGAAACCTATTGGCCAACATAAGAGGGATCAATCCCAGAGGGGAGAAATGTATCCTAAGCCCATAATTGAGGATTAAAATCCATGCTTTTGTTTCCACCCTCTGGGGGCCCATTTCCAACCACAATGCTGCATTGGATATACATCGAGGGCCCCTGAATACTGTTCTAATAAACTTGGATTGGATTATCTCCAGTGGCCTATAGTTAGGATAGGGGCCCAGTAGTGCACCTTACAAAAGTTGGGCCAATGATTTAGCAGCAAATAACTTAAACGCTTCAGGGATAACCTCTCCACCTTTGGAGCGAAATAATCTTAACATTGCTGAAGCACTTATTTGTGCCTGTTGGGCAATGTAGTCCACATGGGCCTTTCATGACGCAGTGGCATGAAAAACCACACCCAGATATTTAAAACTATTGACCTGCTCTATATGGTAGCCTTCTATATGCCAGTTAAATCTTATAGGCTTCTTGTCAAAGACCATCACTTTGGATTTCTGGAAATTAATTACCAAGTGGTTGTCCTTGCAGTAAGTGACCAATAGCCTCTTAAGGCCCACAGGAGTTTGTGAGGTGATAACAGCGTCATCTGCATACAGCACGATTGGGATAGCTGCGCACGCAATAGTTGGGGAATGTAGCGCTGGATCAGAGAGATTATTAGCTAGGGCATTTATGTTAGGATTGAACAGGGAAGGTGCCAAAATGCACCCTTGTTTAACTCCTTTACTAGTGGTTATTAAATGTGAAAGTGAGACTTGAGGGTTACATCTCACTTTTACACTGGTGTTATCCTGGCGCTTCTGAATAAGAAAGAGTAAGGGCCTATCAATATTGGTGTCTCTTAGTTTTCCCCAGAGGCTTATTCTCTAGATTGAATCAAAGGCTGCTTTGAAATCTACAAAGGCCACATACAAGGAGGACTTGGGTTTGTTGCTATATTTCTCAATCAGATGGCGTAATACCAGGGCATGGTCCATGGTTGACTGCCCTGTTCTGAATCCAGCCTGTTCATCACCCAAAATACCTTCAGTCTCCATCCGGTCTTGCATCTTCCAATCTAAATGCCTCACATAAAGCTTACTCACAATACTCAGTAGGCTAATTGTGTGGTAGTTGGCAGGATCAAGTCTATCCCCCCTTTTAAATATGGGTACTATTATGGCTAGCCCCTTTTAAACTAAAAGGTGTGGCACGGGCCTTGAGATGGTGCAGAGCTTGGGGAAAGTGCACTGATTTGCCCTTTGATTAACATTCACCAAAGTCTGGACAAGGCCATAGGAGAATCAACCCCAAAAAATGACCTGTTTTTGTCCTTAGCTACCCTGAAACTGGCTACTGAGTAGTTTCAGCTTAGCCCTAATTTGTTTCCAGCTGAATTGTGCAACTGTGCTGAATATTTACATGGTTTATGTCTAGTGACTATAAAAACCTGATGACCTGAAACAGAATTCAATCACTACTTTTTCATTTGAAATACCTATAACCAGTTTGAATGTTTATTTTCAACAAGTAAAATTTGAAAAGAGAGAGAGAGAGAGCACAAACCTCAAATGACTCAGAAATATGCAAGTCGGCAAAACAACCATGTTTTAGATTGTGGTTCTTTCTGCCAAATGATTTTGTATAACAGAAATTCCTTGAGTAGCAGAATGCAATATTGGTTTTTATGCAGATATTAATACATTTTTGAGTTAAAACTCACCCTGTTCTGGGGTCCCACTTTAAAAAAAAAACATATCTCTTCCATTTAATATCATGGCAAGGTTATAATATTTATAGGGGTTTGGATTTTGGTTAGGGGTTTTTTTGGTAGCTGCTAGTCTGAGTCGAGACATACTTGCTTGATATATTATAAAATGAACCAGTTTATCTTTTAGAAGTTTAGCCTGCTGCGATCACTGGGGAGAGTGCTTTTTCCTTTGGGAGCTGAATGTAAAATAACTGAAACAGATTGAAGTTGGCAGTGACTAATGAAGTCTTGTGAGGAGTCAGGCAAGTCAGTGGCTTCGATGCATAGCATGGATTGAGAAGAGGGAAACAGCAGCCTCTTTGTTAAATCTGTGCTCTTTGGGGGCGTACTTTCAGATTGTCTTCCGAGGAAGTTGGAAAATATTCCTAGCTCTTTCTGTTCGTCTGCATAATTCTTTTTCTCTTTCTAATGTGTTCTTTCTCTCATTTACATCCATACACACACACACACACACACACAAAAAAAAAACCTGTTACAGAGCAGATAATTTCAGGCTTCCGTGTTTAATGAGCCAAAGTAGTTGCCTAAAGGTGTTCTACATAATAATAATTTTAATCAGTCACACAAAATTTATGAAACCAGAGTTCCAGCCCATATTAGCATAAATTAGAACTGTAGTCATTTGTTTTTCCAAGAGCTGCTTATTCTTCAGCAATTTCACTGTATAGCCCCATTGTCACTTGCCCTTGCATAAAGATCATAACTTGTATAAATAAAATGACCAGTTGGAGCCTGAAAACATTTTTCAGAGAAAGGCAAGTGCTGTGGGTATAGAAATGTTCGCCTTTTTTGTATATTGTTTTTCATTGGGCTATATATTTTACTGTAAGACTAGATTTTGGATTGCTGAGTAAGGAAATCTCCTTGCTCTGTCTACCCAAGCCAGCAGAAACTATGCAAAGGACTGAGCAGGAAGAACTGATTGTGGTGCAGTACAGTGGGAAATTACTGGCATTGAATTTACGCTCCTTCCAGCCATGGAGCAAGGAGAAAAAACTGTTCATTTAATGACAGAAATGTTATGCATTACCCCCCACCTCCCAGAACCAGAGGTGTCTTGCAATAAAGCAGTTGGTTACCTTAAGAAGTGTATCTTGAATGTGGATCCAGCTGACACCAAAATCTGGGGTAGCTATAAATCTCAGCCTCCATTGGGACAAGTGCTGGGTTACTTTTGGGTTCTGTACACAAACAGTGTGTGAGGGCTGACCACTGGAACAAAGAAATACGTTGCCACTAAGAATGGCACTAAGTGTTGTAGAGGTGGAACTCATTATCTGTGGATTCATGTATCTGTGGTTGGGAAAAAGACACCCAACCTCGACATACACGGGGGCAAGCGGCGGGGGGCATGCCGACCTCGCATATCTGCAGGTCGGAGGTGGCCAGAAATAACCGCAGAGGTAATTTTCGGCCATCATTTTCTTCGACAGAGCCACAAAAAATTTTTTTGAGGGAGCAGCACAGCACGGTAAGAAGCTCCCCCCCACCCGTGGAATTGGGCCAATTTTCAGCCAACCAGGTACCTAACCCCGTGATCCCTTAGGATCCCATGACTCGATAGCCACAGTTTCCATATCCATGGCTGCAGCCCAGAACAAAACCCCCGCGAATATTGAGGTTCTCCTATATTAGTTACTACTTCATTTATTTTAGTGCACAGCAGCACTGTTGACTCAGACTGAGAGGATATACAATGCAGCACTGAACCTGTTGCATTTTCTCCAGAATCTAGCTTTATTTCAAGACCATTGATTGAAATCTTGTATTAGTGTGCTTGCTGGAGCTCCTTGTAAACAGCTGCCATTTTAGTGTGTTGTAAAAGATCCACAGCCTATTATATAAATCTTTGTTTTCTGAGCAGTAATACCACAGGAACATTGCTTTAGGTGTTGCTCCTGAGAAATGTAACATTGTATGAGATCTTAACCATTTATAGATCAGATATTTAAAGAGCAAAAGAAACAAAATCATGCTCTTCCACTGTTAGCCTGTGCGTGCAGAGTGGCAAGATTTGTGTTTTCCAACTCATTAAACTAACAGCAGAAATTAGTTTGTAGCATTAAAATCTAAAAAGTTAAATTACAGCTACACATGCCATTTATGCAATGGGGCATGTAGAAGATGCTTGATTTTAATGTTTCTATAATGGAGACTTTAAATTACAATGTTTGTCAAATCTCTGATCTTTGTTTCGAAGTGGAATATTAATTATGCTCTTAACTATGAGAGGTAAATAAAATGAGCATCCACTGACTGCCTAGGGGTAAATTGCAGATTACTGACAACGTGACATGGCATGTTAAATGTCAGTTTTGTCAAACAAATTTAGAGGAACAGTTAAACTATTAGCTTCCTGTTGTTAGGAGGAGTTGGGTGTTGTTGTTTTTTAAAGAGAATGGCTGTTCCAAGCAGCAGGGGCATTGTACCATATGGAACACTAACGAAGCTAAATAGAAAAAGGGAGATGAATGAGGAGATAACTGTACAGATGCACTCAATTAGTTTATAACCATCTATTATCTTCTGTCAGTGGCTTTGAATAAACAATAGATTATCTGTTCCATGCTTTTGGTTTTTGAAATCAATTGGAAGGTAGTGATGATATACATGGAACTAGAAGCCCTCAAGAGATTTCCTTCAGAGCTGCTTCTCTTAATACAGCATCACATGGATACTGTTGGGAACTAACTTTCAGTGTCAGCTGCTCCACACCCTGATGTATTAGATGTGTGGCTACATTTAGTTTGAACATTGCTATATTGTTGACATCACTTGCTTTGGGCATTGTGTGGGTGTTAAGCTGGGGGAGGGGCACTGAGGCAGGGGGAGATATGGCAGTGGAAGATGAAATTAGCAAGATGAGGGGATTGGGGGGGCAGGCAGGTGAGAGCTCCCTTGACTTCTGGTTCTTCTCCCATACATGCTGACCTCAGGCTCTCTGCCAACTTGCCATCAAATCTTGTGATGCCGCTTAATAGCAGGTTGGTACATAGTAAAACATCAGTAGTCTCGGACTTGATCCGGGGTGAAGGTGTCAAACTGGTTCATATTACTGTTAAGTGAGCTGGTGGGGTTAGCCTAGCCTAGCCATACCTGCCTGTAGCACAAGCAGAGACTTGATAACCAGGAAGGAAGTGCTGCAATGGTTTATACAGAGTTAATATCCCTTTCCAGTTTCCCTGCACCTAGAACAGGACATTATGTGTAGTGATAGTTACAAGGAGAGTCTTTAGGGAGTGGATTTAATTCAGATTCTGCTGTTAACAGCCCCAGACACCAGTGTCTGGTGACTGGATAGTAAATAGTTCTCTTTGTGGGCATGTAACGGATAAAGAGCAATAGAGTGAGTGTGCTACACTTGCTTGTTAAGCCCCGTATTGCCCTGGTGTTACTTTATTGGCTCCACTTGTCCTGCTGTTTCTTCTCTAGGCTGCTGCTTACAGGCTCATCACTTTGGTCCATTTGCCCCCTTAGAGATGGGTGTTACAGACAAAGCATGTTATGAGGATTTTGTCTTACTGACTTTTTCATTGACAATAACGTTCTGAGTACAATAGGCATCCATCTTTTGCTGATTTTGTCTTATTGATGTTTTCACTGCATTTCTGTATTACCTGTCTGATCCATATCTGCTCATCCACACCTCAAACTTACTGTGAGATGAGGTGAGTTTTGTCTTTAGAATAATGTGAGAGCTTTTCATTTTCATTATGGAAATGGCAAGTACTGTCATTATTGCAGGCTCCTACTTGCTAATATTTTTGAATGATGTAATTCAAAAACACTGTAATTCAATGATTTATATTTGTCACCATCTGTAAAATGACATACTGCATAGCATCCAATGAATAATACAAATAATGTGGCTGAAAAGATTTCATTTAGTTGAATAAATGAGTGTGATACATTATTTCCATGTTGATCTTTTCCCATGTTTTATCTTATCTGACAGTTCAGGCTCTAACTCACAAGTGTCAATGTTTTCCCCAAGAAGATACCAACTTGCATTTATACTAAATGTGTCATATGGAATCAGGTTTTATCCCCCGCCTCCACAAAAAAACCCAAAAAAACAGAATGAAAGATGAGATTGAGAAAGCATGTTATGTTTCTGTTCACTGGAAAACCTACATTAGAATATAGAGGTGAAATAATGCTGCAGTGGTCCTCAAACCTCTTACAATGTGAGCCTGGCAAAAGAAGGTTATTCATATTTAGCAGTCAGTTTCAAGTCTGATACAGAAGTCAAGCTCCTTTCACTCTCCAGTTCTAAACAATAGCACTGGCGTATGTGCCTGCTACACTGTCAAATCTGTACTGCATATAAAAAGGAAGCTGAAAGGGAAAGTCAAGGGGGTCAAATCACTCCAGAAAGCATGGAAATTATTTAAAACCACAATACTAGAAGCTCAGTTGGACTGTATACCAAGGAGGAGGGAAGGTACCACCAAGTTCAGGAGGATGCCAGTGTGGCTAACAAGTAGAGTCAGGGAAGCTATAAAATGGAAGACGTCTTCCTTCAGAAAATGGAAGTCCTGCCCAAATGAAGGGAACATGAAGGAATATAAACTGGCAAAGGAAATGCAAGGAGACACTAAAGGATGCAAAACGAGAGTTTGAGGAGCATATAGCTAGAAGTGTCAAGGGGAATAACAAAAACTTCTTTAAATATATCAGAAACAGAAAACCTGCCAAGGAGGCAGTTGGTCCCATAGAGTGTGAAAGGGATTATTAAGGAGGATAAAGAGACTGCAGAGAATCTGAATGAGTTCTTTGCATCTGTCTTCACGGCTGAGGATACAAACCATGTACCCACTCTGGAACTGAGCTTCTCAGGCTTGGAGGCTGAAGAATTGGGCCAATTTGAGGTGACGAGAGAGGATGTTCTAAACTGTCTTGAGAAACTAAAACTTAAATTGCCAGGGCCAGGTGGGATTGTTCCTACAATCCAGCTCTGTACCAGAGGACTAGAAAGTAGCTAATGCAATTCTGATTTTCAAAAGGGGATCAGCAGAGGGGATCTAGGAAACTACAGGCTGGTTAGCTTAACTTTGGTGCCGGGTAAATTGATGGAAAGCATACTTATGGACAAAATTGTTGTTTTTAACAATTATTGGGAGGACGGAGAGGGGAGAGGAGAGGAGGGTGGACTCTGCCAGTTTCCCTGACCTTGCCCAAACAATGCTAGCTGTCTCTCCTCTGCCTCCACATTCCTTCCTTGGCTGAGGGAGTTTTTATGTAGCCCTGAACCCAGAAGGTTTGCAGCTTGCTTACAGCTTGTTTTTGCTTGATGCTAGCAAACCCTGTTCCACCTGTGCCTTCTACCTGATTGCTTGACTTACTTTCCCCTGTCGCTTGGAACCAGAAAGCTCTTGTGAGAGGGAAGATTTCTGGAGCCCTTGGGAGCATAAAAGGAAGAAGTCACGCCAGTATCTTATCCAACGGTGTGGCCAACAGACTGCCTATAGGTGGTTGCTGAAGCCAGCCACCAAAGGGGGCCAGCCTTTGGTGCCGGGCCTGTGGTGTGGGACTGAGGTCTGGAGGGGAGGTTATATTAAGGAGGGGTTGGAGGTCTGGGTTATTAAAGTTAGTTAGTCCTCTTTTTAATGGGTTGTGCTAGGCCTTTGCTGACTTGTGGTTGGACTCTCTTGGGAAGGGTGATGTGTGGGGTGCATCCAGCAGTGGTGGGTATAGAAGAATTGGTGCTGGCAGAGCAGCTGGCCATTACAGGGGAAGGGAAACTAGTAATTTAGTAACTGTTTTGCTTCCGGATGCCCTTTCAGCTCTCAGGCCTCGATGAGCAGTTCAAACAAACCTCAGAGCCTAGCCATGCTCCTCTGCAATGCCAGGTCGGTGAGGAATAAGACCATAATCATCCATGACTTGCTCATGGATGAGGGAGCCAACCTGGAATGTTTAACTAAGACCTGGATGGAGGTGGCTAGTGGCCCAGTGTGGGCCCAGCTTCTCCCACCAGGCTACTCTTTGGTGGAGCAGGCTAGGGGAAATGGAGCGGGGGTGGAGTGGCTCTGGTCCATAAGAATACCATCTCCCTTACCAGGGCCCCTGTGAGACAGTCGACTTATATTGAGTGTGTATTTTTGAGGCTGGGAACTAGGGATATATTAAGGATTCTTTTGGTGTACCGTCCACCCCGCTGCCCAACTGACTCCCTAACTGAGCTGATGGAGTTGGTCTCAGAGTTGGTGTTGGAGTCACCCAGATGTTTAGTGCTGGTGCACTTCGATATCCGCTCTAAGGCTGACTTGTCTGGTGGGGCTAAGAAATTCATAGGGGCCATGACAACTATGGGTCAATCCCAATTAGTTACAGGACCAACTCATGTTGCCAGCCACACACACGATTTGGTCTTTTATTCAGATCAGGGGGGTGTTCCTTGGGTGGGGGATCCTGTGACTGTCATGGATGAACCACTACCTAGTTAAGATTGGTTTCACGGCCACAACCCAGGCCTGTTGGGCATCAACAGAATCACTGGCAGCACCAACATTGAAACCCTCTAAGGCTTTTTGGAATTGTACTGGATCCAGCAGCCTTCTCGGGTGGACTATTAAGATGGTCCACCCGAGAAAGCTGCTGGATCCAGTAGGATTCCAAAAAGCCTTGGAGGGTTTCAGTGTTGGTGCTGCCAGTGATTCTGTCAATGCCCTGGTGGGAACCTGGTAAAGGGAACTCACCAGGGCAGTAGGCACGACCGCTCCTAAATGTACCTTCCAACTGGCTTTACAAGTGGCCTCTTGGTATACAGAAGAGTTGTGGCATCTGTAGCAGCGAGTCAACTGGAATGCAAGTGGAGGAGAACTTGGCTTGAATTTGACACAACACAGCATAGAGCCCATTTGAAGGTTTATGTGGATATGGTGCATTCAGCAAATAAAAAATTATGGTCTGTGCATATTGCTTCTACAGGTTCGCGTTCAGCAGAGTTGTCCCGGGTTGTGAGGAGTTTGATTCAGGCTCCTTCCATTTCAAACCAGTCCCCGGAGGCTATGTTCTATTGTAACATTTTAAATGGGTTCTTTGCGGATAAAAGCTCTAGTATTCGGGCCGACTTGGACTCAGCTATTTTTGCAGAGGGATTACGTGGTTTCCATCAATCCCTCTTGCCATTTTAGATTGGATCAGTTTCAATCTGTGATTCCTGAGGACGTGGCCAAGTTATGGGGGGCAGTGCAGCCTACCACCTGTTCTCTGGATCCTTGCCCAACTTAGCTGCTTTTGTCTAGAAGGGAGACTATTGGAGATGGCTTAGTTAATATCATTAACTCATCCCTGAGGAAGGGTAGGATGCCTCCTTGTTTGAAGGATGCAATGATTAGACCACTTCTTAAGAAGCCTTCCCTAGATCCCGCAGTGATGAGTAGTTATAGGCCGGTCTCTGCTCTCCCATGGTTGGGCAAGGTGACTGAGAGAGTGGTGGCTAACCAGCTCCAGGCAGTTTTGAAGGAAATTGATTATCTAGACCCATTTCAAACTGGCTTTAGGGCGGGCTGTGGGGTTGAGTCTGCCTTGGTCAGCCTGATGGATGACTTTCATCAGGGAATCAACAGAGAGAGTGTGTTGGTTCTTTTGGATCTCTCAGCGGCTTTTGGATAACATCAACCATTATATCCTTCTGGATTGCCTGGAGAAGTTGGGGATAGAAGGTACTGCTTTGCAGCGATTCCGCTCCTATCTCTCAGGCAGATTCCAGATGACAGTTGGTGACAGTTGCTCTTTGAAATGGAAGCTGTTAAATTGAGTCCCTCTGGGCTCTATTCTGTCACCAATGCTTTTTAACATCTACATGAAACTGCTGGCTGAAGTCATCAGGAGAATCGATGCAGTGGTGCAGGGTGTTATCAGTATGCTGATGACACCCAAATCTATTTCTCCTTATCTCCATAATCAGGAAATGGCATTCACTCCCTAAATGCCTACGGGCAGTAATGGGCTAGATCAGGGAAAACAAATTGAAGCTGAATCCAAGCAAGATGGAAGTGCTCATTGTGGGGGATTGGAATTTGAGGGATGAGTTGGAGCCTCCTGTGCTGGATGGGGTTACACTCCCCAAGAAGGAATAGGTATGCAGCTTGGGAGAGCTCTTGAATCCAGGCCTCACCTTGGTATCTCAAGTGGAGGCTATAGCCAGGAGCGCTTTCCATCAGTTTCGGCTGATTCAACAGCTGTGTCCATTCCTTGAAGAGAACGATCTCAAAACCATGGTGCATCAGCTGGTAACCTCCAGGCTTGACTATTGCAATGCACTTTATGTGGGGCTGCCTTTGTACATAGTTCAGAAACTTCAGTTAGTTCAAAATGAGGCAGCCAGACTGGTGTCTGGGGTAACCTGGAGAGACCATAACATGCCTGTTCTTAAACAGTTGCATTGGCTGCCAATATGTTTCCGGGCAAAATACAAAGTGCTGCTTATCACCTTTAAAGCCCTGATTGGCTTAGGTCTGGGTTACCTTTGAGAGCGCCTTCTCCTGTATGATCTCCATTGCATGTTGAGGTAATCTGGGGAGGTCCGTCTCCAGTTACCACCGGTATGTCTGGTGGCTACTCAGAACCAGGTCTTCTCTGTAGCTGCTTCTGGCCTGTAGAATGCACTCCCAGCAGATATCCGTAGTTTGGGCTCGTTGTTGGCCCTAAAGAGAGCCCTAAAAACTTACTTGTTTGGCCTGGCCTTCTAAGGTTTTTTAATTGTTCTTAAGTATTTTAATTGGTTTTAAATGGCTCTGAACTATTTTAAATTTGTTTTTATATTATTTTAAGCAGTTTGTCTTAAATGCTGTTAGTTTTTGTTTTTGTTTTTTTACTTCTTGTGCATCACCCAGAGCCTTTGGATGAGGCAGTATAAAAATGTAATAAATAAATAAAATAAAGGTATAGAAGAACAGGCCTAACTGAAGGAGAACCAGCATAGCTTCTGCAAAGGCAAGTCTTGCCTCACTAACCATTTGGTGTTCTTTGAGAGTGTCAACAGGGATGTAGATAAAGTTGATCCAGTTGACATTGTATCCTTGGACTTACAAAAAGCTTTTGACAAAGTTCCCCCAAAAGGCTCTTGAGTAACCCTAGCAGTCATAAGATAAGGGGACAGGTTCATGTGTGGATCGGTAACTGGTTGAAGGACAAGAAACAGAGGGTAGGAATAAATGGACAGTTTTCACAATGGAGGGAAGTGTAGTTGCCCAAGGATCTGTACTAGGACCAGTGCTCTTTAACTTGTTCCATAAATGATATAGAAGTTGGGGTAGGCAGCAAAGTGGCCAAATTTGCAGATGACACTAAACTGTTTAGGGTAATGAGATCCAAAACAAATTGTGAAGAGCTCCAAAAGGATCTTTCCAAACTGGGTAAGTGGGTGACAAAATGGAAAATGCAGTTCAGTGTAAGCAAGTATAAAGTGATACATATTGGGGCAAAACTTCCCATTTTCTCTGATGGGGTCTGAGCTGTCAGTGACTGACGGGGGGGTTGATCTTGGGGTCGTGGTGGACAGCTCGTTGAAGTGTGCAGCAACTGTGAAAAAGGCAAATTCCATGTTAGGGATTATTAGGAAGGGGATTAAAAATAAACCACAAGGCTCTGCTGTCGCCAGGAGTTGACACCAACTCGACGGCACACTTTACCTTTATACAAATCTATGGTGCAACCACATTTGGAGTTCTGTGTACAGTTCTGGTCACCGTTATCTTAAGAAATACATTGTAGAACTGGAAAACATGCAGAAGAGGACAACCAAGATGATCAGGGGCTTGGACCAACTTCTTATGAGCTGCTTTTTAGTTTCAAAAAGAGGCAACTACAGGGAAACATGGCAGAGGTGTGTAAAATTATGCATGGAGTAGAAAGAGTGGATAGAGATACATTTTTCTCCCTCTTTTTATAACAGTAGAACCAGGAGTCATCCCATCAAACTGAAGGCCGAGAATTTTAGCACCAACAAAAAGAAGTACTATTCCACACCACGCTACTAGCTTGGATGGCTTTAAAAGGGACTTAGACAAATTCACAGAGCACTGGTCTATCAATGGCTACTAGTCGGGTGGCTGTGGGCCACCTCAGAGGCAAGATGCCTAAATACCAGTTTCAGTGGAGCAACAGCAAGAGAGAGGGCATGCCCTCACCTCTTGCCTATGGGCTTCAGAGGCATCTGGTGGGCCACTGTGTGAAACAGGATGCTGGACTGGATGGACCTTGGGCCTGATCCAGCCGGGCTGTTCTTGTGTTTTCTGCAGGCACAAATGACAATCTGCACTGTGCACATGAGGACTTTGAAGAACTATGAGCAGAAGGATAAAATGTATTCCTGCTGTTCTGTGAACACAATTGCTTTTGGAAGACTTATTTTTATTTATTTCTTACAAATCTATACTGCCCCATACAAAAAGGTCCCTGGGCAGTTCACAATCTAAAAACCATTAAAACATTGACACGATTAAAACAATTTAAAAATGCCAATAATAACTCTAAAACCCGAAGCTTTAAAACTATAGACTAAATGCCTGGCTAAAGAGGTATTTTTTTCAGGTCCTTAAAAACTTTCAGAGAAGGGGAAACTCGAATTTCATTAGGAAGTGTGTTCCAGAGTCCCTGGGCAACTCTTTAAAAAGGCTATTTTTAAAATGCCTAGCAGAGAGAGAGAGAGAGAGAGAGATTGATTGATTTTTGCACTTCTGTGAAAACTATGTCGGCCAAGCCATCCCATGCATGTTTACTCAAAGATAACTTCTTGCATTGCACTACTACCATAAACTGGGAGTTGTGTTTCTTTCTGAGAAACGTGTTGAATAAGGAAGATACAGCCTGTTTTCTATAAACCCTAGTGGACCATTAAAAGGTTTTATCTTATTATTATTATTTTCTATGTAAGCTACTCTGAGAACTTTTTTGTAATTGAAAAGCAGTATATAGATAATAGTAGTAAGTCGTTCATAAGATAACATCTTCTTCACCATGAGAGCCCCATCGCTTGTTAAGATCATCTAGTGCTTATGGAAGACTAATTATGGAAAATAGCAACAGCATCCTCTCCTATATATCTATATCTATATTTATATATGTGGTTTTAAACCATGATGACTTTCACCCCTTCAGGGTCAAGGAAGGTAGGGGATTTCCCTTTGCAGTTATATAAAGATTCCATTTCTGCTTTTACAATAGTGGGAAGAAATAGAAATGTGGGGCTAGTAGCCTGCTGTACACTCAGATTCAAATGTTGCCTCGAAGCACTAACTTCACTTTTTGTTGAGGCAAAAAGCAGTGTGTTTCCTTTGTCTCAAAAAGAGGTACATTTGTATGTGGAGTTAGCGTTTGTATTGAAAAGAGGAAGACACAAATTTTTATAAAAGAAAAACGCTCCATATTGTTTAAGATTTGTATATTAGCATAAAATTAAAGCATTGGGTTGTGGTTGCATAGCACAGAAGCAGCCAGACATACTGATATAACCTGTGGCTCTGAAATGTATCACATGGCTCCTTGATTTTCTGCAAGGATCAAAGGTGGCTCTTTCACAGAGGTGGCTTTGGTGTGTTACAGGAGGACATCTCAGAATAAATTTGCATTAGATTAAAAAGGCCTCCTACTTAGCTTCATAAAAGCAAAAGAAAAATGGACGCCTACAGCGAATACCTTCCTTACATGTTTCAGACTCTGCATACAATTGACAGCTTGACTGAATAAGAAGGTTGACTCTTTAATCATTAGGCTTTTTTTCCCTAAAATGGTAATTAGTCTCAAGATGAGAATTTCAGAAGCTGTCATAAAGGAATTCCAGTGAAAACCTTTCATGTCTATGTTGTCTATTGCTATATATCACACAACTACCATCTGAGTAGGCCTCAGTTTTGCCTGTGTATTCACTTTTTACTATACTACTTTGATATTTTAGAAAGAAGAAAGAGCAGGAGGAAAATCCTTAAACATTAGACATTACTTTAAAAAGCAGTAGGACTGATTTTCATTTTTATGCTAGTGGGAAAGTACTGTCCTGCTTTATATTTTTTATTGTGTTGGTATGTTAGTGACACAAGTCAGAAGCTCATGTAAATCAGATATTTCTTTTTCACAGTAATTTTAATATTATATGTAGACTCAATAAACATGCCTAGACCTTGTAAAGAACACAACTTGAACTGGTGGTTCAGGTATATGAACGGTGGCAGCTTCCATGGTCAACACAGCAGCATGCAAAAATCCATAGAGCACTGGCATATTTGAAATACTGGCATAATTTGATCATGCAAATGCCAGATATGATGAGCATTCATAAATATATAAATATATAAATAAAAAGATAGAACTGTGTGAAAATCAGCCCTGACCATTGGCCTGGGGTTTTGAGAGCTACTTAGGTACTCAAGTATCTACTAAAGAACTTCTTAGATATTGCTGTTTAGTCTCCACTGGGCATTATGTTAGTTAGTATATTGCCCCCTGCCCTTGTATTTAGAATTGTGTAATCGGAACATTCAATTCCAAGCTCCATTTAATAATTTCAGTATCAAGTGGAGGTGCTACCTGGCCTTAGATAAAATTATAAAGCATATTATGAGCCTGATTAAATTCACCAATATGACGATAGAATTTGATTATATTTGGAACTTCCGAAGCACTGATAGCATCAGGACCAAACCTTTTGAATATGCTGTGTCTTAACTGAATATATTGCCAAGCACCATCCGATCTTAGACTATATTCATGTTGTATAAGGTGGAATGGTTTAAAAACAGAAGCAGGGATATTAATTGAGATAGAAAAAATATATTACTATTAGCCCAATTCTACCAACAGACAGGTATTCCAGCAAGTGTTATTTGGGGATTACCCCATAATGTGGACTCCTCATGTGCAAATCGACAAGTCTGAAAATGGAGCAGTATATTTTTCCAAGCAGATCTTGCAGCCACAGTAAATGAACTATACCAAGTAGAATGTTTCAAGTACCTAGAACCTAATGTGGCTTCGCCAAAAAGAGGTACCAATTGTTGGGCCTCAACTTTTGCCCATAATGGAGCCTCACAAATTTCATCCAGCTTTCTCGAATACTAAGCTTGAGAAATAAGAAAGGAATTGTGATACATCTGGAAATTAGCCAAATTAAAACCACCTTTCTTTAAAGACAATTGCAATTTCTTGTAAGAAATTCTAGATTGCTTATTTCCCCCATAAAAAAGATACTTGCCCTGTTTTATATTCTTGTTTGAAATATACAGCACTTGCCAGTTCCGAAGACAGAATTCAAGCCAAAATAAATATGTATATAGCAGTTTGCCTGTTGTATAAAACAAAATTATTCCAGCCTTAGAAATTTTCACATGCAATAATACTCACACATTATCAGCAATAACTATATGGAATAATACTAACTATTTGAGATACATTTTTAAAGTCCCCAAGTCCCAATGTTTTGTTGCCAACCTCTTTTGTGTACAATGAAACCTTTATTTTGCCTGGTGGTAATCTTAATTGGATTGAGCATGACTTGACAAGATTCACTTGGGTGATACTGGAAGAAGTAAATTATTTAAGCCTAGATGAACTAAGATATTATATAAACAACATAAGAATCCCTTAGTTCCAGGACTTTCAGCTAAGAGGTTTCATTCGTAACTAATGCAAGAGATGCAGATACAAGACATCCAGTTTCTGGATGAGGTTGCACTCCCCTTGTAGGAGCAAGTACACAGCTTGGGAACATTGCTCAACCCGGCTCTGCTTTTGGAAGCTCAGGTGGAGGCGGTGGCCAGGGGTGCCTTTGCATGGCTTCGGCTAGTGCACCAGCTGCATCCCTTTCTCGAGAAGGCAGATGTGGCCACAGTTACGCATACCTTAGTTACGTCACGGCTGGATTACTGTAATGCACTCTACGTGTGGTTCTCCTTGAAGAATATTCAGAAACTACAGCTAGTACAAAATGCAGTAGCTAGGATTTTATCTGGAGCTGCCCACTAGGGTGACATCATGCCCATTTTGAAAGAGTTACACTGGTTACCATTTTGTTTCTGGGTCCAATTCAGGGTGCTGGTTTTGACCTTTAAAGCCCTTAATGGTTTGGGCTCTGGATACCTAAGGGACCCCCTGCTCCCAAGGGTTGCTCCCGCTTGACGAGGTCATCTGAGGGGGCTCTGCTCCAGGTGCTGACAATGAGGGAGGCTCAGCTGTTGTGCATGCGGGACAGGGCCTTCTCTGTTGTTGCCCCCAGGCTCTGGAATGCTTTCCTGGTGGCTACTCGCTCCTTGGTCTCCAATACAGTTTTTAGAAGGCGTTTAAAATCTTGGCTTTTTACCCAAGCGTTTTACAATTGTTTCTACTGCTGCTTCTTTGTATTTTGTATGGTTATTTTATGCTTGGATTTTAAAACTTTTTAGTCAGATCTATGTTTTTATATTTTAGTTAATATTTTAATTATGTATTTTTATAGTCTTGTTTTAATTTTTATGTGAACCACCTTGGGATTGTTTTCATGAAAGGCGGTATATAAATTTAACAATCAATCAATCAATCAATCAATCAATATAAATAAATAAATAAATAAATAAATTAAATGGAGTTTTATGGACCTGAAAATACTCGAAGAAATACCAAAAATACGAAAGGAATTTTAAAAGTATGTACTATGACTGGTATCCATTACAAAGCACATGTGCTAGAGGAAGGGTAGATTTTTGTGAATCTCCCCTTCCCTATGAAGTGAATATATCTTCCTGAGGGTCATACAGCCTCAGGGACATGTTTTCGGGAGTCACATTTGGCTCCAGATGGAAGGGGAGATTGACAAATAATTGCCTCATCCATAGTTGACAATAAACTTAAAACAGCCCTGGATCCTGACTTACCATAGTTGAATTTTCAGTTAGTATCACTCTGACTAATATATGCCGTCTTTCATTTTTGAGAATTTTCCAACAGGTTCGGTTCAAGCAAAAATAAGTTTTGGAAGCTTAAATTTATGTTTGCAAAAAGTCCAAATCATGCAGTGGCTTTTGACCAATGTTGAAAATGTATGCTAGACAAATTAATACAGTTTGGTCAACATTATTTGCTTTCTGTGAAGATCGTCTTTCTAAGGTGTAATGCGTAAATTGCAGAAAAAGCAAGTAGATCCAAACTGAGTCTGAATTAGAGCAGACAAAAGCAGTTAATATATTTGTCCTATAGCTTTGCCAAGGCTTTCCCCCCTCAACCCCTTTTCTAGCCCTGGGTATTTCATGAACTGATTGTCAATCATAATAACTTCAGGGTGGTCTTCTAAATGGATGGCCTTGACTAGCATGTAGCTGTTAGATTAATTTTTATTTGTGACCTAGTTGAACTGACTTTAGATAAGTAACATAAAACCCTCAGTGCTGTTATATACAGTTTTCTGATTTTAAAAAAAATGTTGCCGTATATTCCAGAAAGGCTAAAATAGCTTCCGTGTGACTTCAAATCAGCCGTTCTGTATTTTCATACTTGAAGAATCAAATTAATATATGAACATTTTTAAAGGGTAAATAGTTACCCAAACAAACATCAGCAAACATAGTCAGTTTGTTAATGGAACTATTCTGGAATGCTGGAGGAATGTCCCGAGACTACTTTTTGGCTTCTGTGAGGAATTAGCACAACTGGAATGAACAGTCTATTATAATGTCAATTTATGCCAAGCTTTGATCTGGAAACAAAGGCTTGAGATAGGAATATGGTATAATCATTTTTATGTAAGGGTTATTGGGGTACAGGAAATGAAAAAATAGCTAGGCAATTGATAAAGGCAATAAAACCTTAACTAGCCATTTAAATCAGAGACTCATGAAGAGGTGTTTTTAGCTAAAGGTCTGAATTACGATCAAATCAGCTTAAGGCTTGCCAAAGAGAGGACCTAGAGTGCAGAGTTCAGATTTAGGAGGGAGGAGAGAGGGAGAGAGATTATTAGTATACCTTCTTCCAGTTCCATAGGAGTGTCTGTCACCCTTGCAGGATGGGGAACACTGGGGTCGTCATTCCCAGGGGCCAAGCAGAAGGACAGGGTAAATTAGAGGCAAGCCTGCCACTTGGAAGCCAGAGAACCAGGAAAGTGGCTGATTCCAGGGAAAATCCAAGGGTGGTCACTTCTCTAAGGCAGCCAAGAGTAGTGCGTGGTTTGGATCAAGAGTTATAAGGGTTATAACCTATAAAGCCCTAAATGGCTTAGGCCCTGGGTATTTAAGAGAACGTCTTCTTTATTTTGAGCCCCATTGCCCACTGAGATAATCCAGAGAGGTTTGTCTCCAGTTGCCATTGGCTTGTCTGGTGGCCACACAGGGATGGGCCTTCTCTGTTGCTGCCCCGAGACTGTGCAATGTGCTCCCTACTGAAATACAAGCCTCCCTATCTCTGACAACTTTAAAAAAGCACTTGAAGACTTACCTCTTCACCCAAGCTTTTTAATCTGTCTCCAGTTTTTAATGGTTTTGATTTTTTTTTATTTCCTGTGTTTTTACCTGTGTTATGTCACTGTAAATTGCCCAGAGACGAAAGTTTGGGGTGGTGTACAAATTTGAGAGTAAGAGAGAGAGAGCGCTCCAAACCCGGAGCTGGAAGTGAAGCTGGAGCAATGGCCATGGTAGATGTAATTGCCAGAGCCAAAGCATACACAGATGGTGGATCCAAAGAAGGAGCGCACCATTGAGTGGATCTAGGGTTAAAATGGGCAAAAATATGTCTCCTGGTTGCAGGGGATGATATCTGTGGTTAACAAAAGAATACATGCTGTATGATTCAGTCATGGGTGTGTGCAATCTTGAAGGCAATAGAGTGAAATGGTTTGAAAAACCTGTATGGGATAGACTAAATGGGTGAGCTCAAAGCTTATCTTGTGGGTCAGGAAGACTTTCCAAGTATGGAAACTGGAATGCTTTTCATGCTAAGGAGTTTGTTCCCTGGTCCCTGTCCGCCCATTAATGCTGCAATAGTGAGGTGGCAGTGATACAGTCTTATCTGTGCTCCTTTTGAGGTGATTAGTTTGACTAATCCTTTGTGCCAACAACAAAAGGAGTTGACTACTCTTTTGAGAAATAGTCCTTTTCCTTAACTCGTGTCTTACTCAGCCAGCACCCTTCTCTGTGTTGCAGAATAGAGAGGGACATGGGGGTACCTTTCAGTCTCATGTCATACTTGGAAAAAAGGAAAGATTGTTCTGTTGAGTCAGTATCCACTGCTGGTGACAAGAGCCATGTGGTTTTCTTGGTAGAATACAGGAGTGGTTTGCCATTGCCTTTCTCCCACGCAGTATGAGATTATGCCTTTGCTTATGTCACTGAAGTGAGCATCTGCCTCCAGCACCTTCCTATATCAGTGCTGCCCGATATCAGTGACTAAGGGTGTGCACGGAACCGCACAGCTGCGGTCCGGCACTGTGGAGGAGGTCCCTTTAAGGGCGGGAGGGTTTACTTACCCCTCCCGCTGCTTTGCCCCCTCCAGCGCCTGTAGTTCTTGTAGAAATTGGGGCAGCAGGATACCTCCCCGCCGCCCCTTCTTGCTCTGCAATACAAAGGCTGAAAGAAGTCTTCTGCACACGCGCACGCGGCGCAGCGCAAAAGCTTCACATCTACCCGATGCGATGGGTAGACCGGTCTCCGACCGCCGGAGGCCCGGTCTACCCGCCGGGACGAGGCCGGGTAGACCGGGCCTCCGGCGGGCGGAGGCCCAGTCTACCCGTTGCGTCGGTGAAGTTCGCACGCCGCGTGCGCGTGCGCAGAAGACTTCTTTCAGCCTTTGCATTGCAGAGCAAGAAGGGGCGGCGGGGAGGTATCCTGCCACCCCAATTTCTACAAGAACTACGGGCGCTGGAGGGGGCAAAGCGGCGGGAGGGGTAAGTAAACCCTCCCCGCCCTTAAGGGGACCCCCTCCACCCGGACCGGCCAGGTCCGAACCGGTCCGGACGGTCCAGAGGCCTTCACAATGGCCTCCGGACCAGTCGGGACCCACCCCTATCGGTGACTACAAATATATATTTACGAGGCACAGTCTGGGAAGCACACCAGTGGAGTTTTGAACTAACAACCTCTTGCTCCCTAGGCAAGCTGCTTCCCCACTGTGCCACCGTAGCTGATTGTCATACTTAACCTGGGGTAAAATTGTCCCATGCTGCTTGTGCTAAGTGGCTAACTGAGAATTTGCCGAATATGGGCATGTGACTTGTGCTCCCATGAGTCCAGGTAGCCAAGATGGGGACTTCAAGCCTGCTGTTCCAAATCATATAGAGGTGTGCTGGTTGTAGCCCCTGAACAGGCTGTTCTCATAACTTCTCAATGTCTGGGGAGTTTTGATTATAGTGGTAAATTGAAACACCAAAATAATGTTTAAACTCTTCCTTTTAACCATATGATAATTGGGTCCCATGTTTGTTTGTTTATCATATTTTTATATCACCTGATATGTGCATCTCTAGGCGGCGTACAAAATTTAAAATATTTAAAAGTCAACACAGATTAAAATACACGAGACACGATAAAAACAATAGTATAAAACAGTTATTAAAACAAATAACTAAAATTCTAATTAAAAGCTTGCTAGAACAGGAGAGGCTTGAGGATCTTCCTGAAAACAAACAGAGAAGGAGATGCTCTTATTTCAGCAGGGAACATATTCCAAAGACCTGCGGCAGCCATAGAGAAAGCCTGGTCCTGGGTCACCACCAAACAAGCTGGTGGCAACCATAACTGGACCTCTCCAGAAGATCGTAACAGACAGCAGGATTCATGACAAAGGAGGCACTCTCTTAAATAGCCTGGACCCAAACCATTAAGGGTTTTATAGGTAATAACCTTCATAGTTAGTAACCATGTTGCTTGCTTGCCAACAATATTGTGAATCTAAAATCTTCATCTACTTTCTACTATCATGTTTTTAAATACTCTGATTTTAGCACATGAACAAAATAAAAGTGTAGTGCAAACAACTAGCTAGGAGTGACCAACACCTTTTGAGAACCATCACTGGAAGGTCAAAATGTAGTCCATGAAATTGGAAGAACATTGAGTTCTTGGAGATTGGGAAACTTGTTTCTTCAGATTCGTTTTTCTGTCATACATAGGCAGATTAAATATATTTTCAGACATTCAGTTAACCTATTGAGGGAGAAATAAGGATTGTGTATGACTACCATGTTCATCTCAAGGTCTGAATAGACTCTACGCACATACAAGTTGTGCATACATAGACTCTCTTATGTGATCAGACATGCTGCAAGTGGCAGTGTCCCTGACTCTGCATACAGAACCTATGTGTGTATATAGGGGGGGGGGGTTGCATAAAGATTGGTTTAGATCTCAGGAGACCAGGAGAGGTGACGTTGTCAATTCTCCCCTTCTCCATGTTAATTGAAAAGTGCTTGAGAGTTGGTCATTTGGTTGTCCCTTCCTCAACTTAATTGGTAAGGCCATAGGCAAGAAATGTCATATTAGGCCTTAAAGTGCCATCAAGTCGATGTCAACTCCTGGCAACCACAAAGCCCTGTGGTTTTTCTTTGGTAGAATACAGGAGGGATTTACCATTACCATCTCCCGTGCAGTATGAGATGATGCCTTTCAGCATCTTCCTATATCGCTGCTGCCTGATATATGTGTTTTCCCATAGTCTGGGAAACATACCAGTGGGGATTCGAACCAGCAACCTCTGGCTTGCTATTCAAGTCATTTCCCCGCTGTGCCATTGGGTGGCTCATATTAGGCCATAGCTAGAACTATTTGTTCAGATATTTGTGGAACATTGTATTATTTATTTATTTATTACGTTTTATATCCCGCTCTTCCTCCAAGAAGCCCAGAGCAGTGTACTACATACTTACGTTTCTCCTCACAACAACTCTGTGAAGTAGGTTAGGCTGAGAGAGAAGTGACTGGCCCAGAGTCACCCAGCAAGTCTCATGGCTGAATGGGGATTGGAACTCGGGTCTCCCCGGTCCTAGTCCAGCACTCTAACCACTATGCCACACTGGCTCTGTGCAGTGCACAGTGTGTAGTGCAGGTCAGAAACTCATTATGCAAAACATAAAATGCTCAGTTTATGACTATGATTGCAACATTATATACAAGGGATGCACAACTCAAATATCCTGATGGACTAGAACTAACTAAGACATGGTGTGCAGGGCCCAAGGTCAATTTTCAGTGCATTATTACGTTAAAATTAACTATTAACAATATTAATGAGGGCAATTACTAGTTACTTGTTGATCTTTTTCTCCTGGCAAGTGACCCACAATTGTAGCCAAGGATAGTGGCCAAAAGTTAGGTCCTGTCCTTGCTGAGTCAGTGGGGCACCTGAAGTGCATACCAGTCTTAAAGAAATGCCAAGCCCTCTTCCTAAATCATATGTAATTTCCTCTGTGCTGTGTATAACACCACATAAATTTCCTGGATCTTATGACAATAAATGAAAGTGGTTTTGAGCTCCTCCCTGCCACCCACACTGCCCATTTCCTTCTTCCTCCTGTACCTTTATTATTTTATAAGTATTTATAACTATATGTTTTCTGTGGTGTGGGACTATTTTGCCTCAACTAGATTACAAGTGTACAAGCTAAATATTCTATTTTTTTCATTAAATTTTTAAACTTAACCCATCATTGATCATGTGCACCAATTTTCTCACCAGATAAGTGTGATTATACAAAAATAAATATGATATGAAAATGTGATCAATAAAAAGCACTGTTGATGCTAAGCAAAATCCTTTTTTCTATGTGTAAACACATGTAATCCAAAAATTTGGTTGGCCTTGAGTTTATTGAAAGAACATCTAAACCACATTTTCAGACTATTTTCAAAATGATTGACTTTTTGTAGCCCACACTTTAGATCTTATTTTAATATTTATTTATTTATTTATTTGATTGATTGATTTCTATTCTACCCTTCCAAAAATGGCTCAGGGCGGTTCACACAGAAAAATAACAAATAAATAAGATAAACAAAATGGATCCTTGTCACCAAAGGGCTCACAGTCTAAAAAAAAACATCAGGTAGACACCAGCAACAGTCACTGGAGGTACTGTGCTGGGGGTGGAGAGGGCCAGTTACTCTCCCCCTGCTAAATAGAGAATCACCACATTAAAAAGTGCCTCTTTGCCAAGTTAGCAGGGGATCATGTTTAATAGATCATGTTTTAGATCTCATTTTAATATGATTAAACACATTTCTTGTCAATCCAACATTCAGTGGCAATCATTTAAACCATAGTGTTAAAACTAGTACTACAGTATATTTGTATTTTTTAAAATTACAGCAATATTAAAGCATATTTCCAATAGTATCTTCATAAATTGTAAGAACTCGTGGTCTTTATATTAAGCAGGAAACAGATAGTAAAAGAACTAGCATGAACTGGTCTTCTCATGTCTTGCAAAAGTGTTTATTGATCTCTGGTCACCTTCATTTTTTACTGTTATATTTATGAACTGCAGAGAAGAATCTGCTTTCCTATAAAGGATCAGGAAATATCTTGCTATGAGCTAGAAAGGCAGGACTGGCATCCAGGCCAAGAAAACAGTGGTACTACATGATAAGTCGCAGTTTCCCAATTAGATCCCAACTTAAACATGGAGAGGCAAATTTTGACACTCTCCCATTACTGTGGAAGTGCTTTGTGCCATACGAAAATGGCTGTGCCACTCTCAGGGGCATATTTCTGTGTGTCACAAAGTGCTTTGGGAGTAAGCGAAGGTCATTAAAATTCTCCCTCCCTGCCCACCCCTCCCCCACGGAATTGCCCTTGCTGAGTTAGTCATAGACATCAGAAACACTGCCACTTTCTTAGTCTCAATGTCAGCCAGGATTCGTCAAATGATTTTCTTTAAGTTGACACTTAAATTGGGGCAGCTTAGGCTCTAGGAAGAATGTTGCTACCTTTTTGTTGTTGTTCTTTGCTTATGAGCTATCCAGTCTTGAACATTTGGGCCAGGATCAAAGAACCATGCAACTGGGGGAGAGCTGAGACTTGTGTTTCTAAAATAGTAAACCATTATGCTACATGTTAAACAACATTTAAAACAGGGGTGAGGTCTTTCAGAAGTGGTTTGCATGATGGCATTGAGGTCTTCTGTTCGAAGAAAATGGTAAAAAATTTCACTGGGTATACTCAAGCCCTTGGGTGTACTCAAGTAGCTCTTTGGTTCCCAGCTTTGTGCTAGCCTATCAGCTGCAATATTCTCTAATACAATACTGGCACAACATTTGGTTCACCCTGTCTTCAATATTTGTTTGTTAGGCTAGCAAATCTTAGAACCAATCTGAACGTTTTTGTGCACCCCAGCTATAAATTGATTTATTTGAAAGCAAATGCCATTAATTACAGTAGAACTAACTTCTAAGTAAGTGTGATTAGGATTGTAGCCTTAAAGAAATATGCTGCTTAACTGACGTAAGTAAATATAGGATTTTTAGCAGAGTAATGAGCAAAGACCAATGGTTTTGTTTTACAAAAAATTGCTTTAATAAAATTCTTCTGTAATCTTGTTTCTAAATTTGTTGCTGAATAGAGTGCTGATACTATACCGTTTAATGTCACTGTGCAGTGATGTATTTTTAGTTCAATTTAGTATCCTTTATATCATTTGAAGTTGGACAATATAAGCTTGCTATGAGAGCTTCACAGTCAACAATACAATATTTTTCTCTTTTGTGACATATTTGGCCCACTTAATAGTTCTCCTGCTATCTGAAAATGAATCCAGATTTTCATTATTTCACAGAGATATATATGTATTTGGGATACGTTTAGCTTTCACTGTCTTCTTTGTAATAACTACTATGTTTCACCAGTGTGCTGTGTAACAACAATGTCCATTATTCTGGCCCTACCAAGAGCAGCCACCAATGTGGAATAGAGATGGGGACATTCCGTCATTAGGAAATTCATATGTTGTAGTTGGGTTATGGAGAAGGAGGAGGGAACTAGACACACAACTGCAGACCAGATTTTGCTTCTCTTGGGTGGAAACTAGATGATACTGGCTGACATCCAAACTAGCGCTGCACTGGTAATCATACAAGAGGGAGAAGAGCAATTTTAACCAATTTCTCCTTCCCTTTAAAGCCCAAAGTGCCTCCTGAAAACATGTCCCTGAGGGTCATGCAGCCCTAGGGGACATGTTTTCAGGAGGCACAGTGGGCTGCAGAGGGGAGGGGAGATAGGTGAAAGTTAGCCTTTCCCCTTTGTGCAATGGCACAGCATTACTCTGGAAGTCAGCATTGTTGCACTAGAGCAGTGCTAGCAACTATATACACACAGTTGCTGCTGAAAATAGCAGCTGTGTGTCCAGGTCCCTCCTTCATCTCTCTAGGTCTGTTACAACATATGTATTATATCCTAATTTACGAGGACATTATTGGGTGTAGTGAAGATTATTGGGTGTAGTGAAGAAGGCTCCCACTTTTCCTGAGTTATATACTCACACAGAAATATATGGAGACACCATGACATGCTGATAAGGAGAATGGGAATTTTATGTGTGCCATCCATATTCTCATCCGGCCCGTCCTCTGACATTGATACAAGCGTGAGATCCAAAGCATGAGTAAATTGTGTTAGGAAGGAAAGGGTGGATGAAGATATGGGAAGTAGACACTGACCTCCCATTTCCTCCTACAGCCCGTTATGCTGTCATGTACATGCATATGCAGGAAGAGGAGAAACAGGGCTCTGTTGTGAATCCTCCGTGCATGTATTATTCTGAATTGTGCCCAAACTATGTATTTCACCCCCCACACACACACACATTGTTTCCTAACAATCTATACAATTAGTGTAATTTTTTATTAATGTGTTTATAAAGAAGCATAGGGAGCTTGGCCACAGCCAGAGGACAAAGTCCTCCAGCGGCTCCCCTGCCCACTAGGCTTTACAATCATGTACGTGAACCAAGCCATGTCCCCTGCACCTGACGTCTGATTAAATGGGGCGGGGCCAGTGCCAAGGTCGGAGCCTGTCATCCCTGACAAAGCTTACCTCTCACCCCCACCCCCAGTCAGCAATTCATGGAATCACTGATTGGGAGCTCCTTTCCCTACCTTCTTGAGGAGGCAGGGAAAGAAGCTCCCAGTCAGCAATTCCAGGAACCACTGACTGGGGAAGGGAAACTGCTTGGACTGACAGGCCCCAAACTCAGCATTGGCCCCGACCCCAGATGCAGGACATCAGATGCAGGGGGTGTGGCCACTGCCGGGAGAGAGTCCATTCACCCATCCCTCCCCAGTCAGCATTTCATTGAAATGTTTCATTGAAATGCTAACTGACTGGGCTTTTCCCTCAACCACAGCCAGCTTTTCAGTGAAACACTGACTGGGGGGAAGAGGAGTGTGTGCCTCCTGCTCTCAGCCAACAAGCGCTTTGTTTGCCATCTGAGTGTGGGAGGGGTCAAGGGCGTTCCCTGACAGAGGGCGAGAGGTATCCTGGTGGCCATGGGATGATCATCCCCCCCTTACTCCATGGTTCCCACACCCCGGTGTTTATGAAACTGGTTAAATTTGATAGCTTTGATGAGTTTTTAATGGAAAGGATTGGGAAGTTAAACCATTAATTTATTTTTGTCAGTGTAGGTTTATTTACTAATGTGAATTTACTGTGCTCGTATGAAAAGATGAATGCTGCACTGGCTTACTCTGGTATCATTTTTCTTCCTTAATATTTGTTCCTTAAGGAAATTGGCTAAAAAACGGAAAGAGACATTGAGTAGCACACGACAGGAAATGACAGTGATGGTGAACTCAATGGATAAAAGCTACACCGAACAAGGCACCAACTGTGACGAGGCTTTCTCTTTCATGGACACACACAATCTAAATGGGAGATGTAAGTTTAAAATGCATGTGGATACAGCAATCACTTTTATTTTGTAGGGCAGGTGGGAGGGGAGACTGAAATTGTTCTTAAAATACTTCTCATTACCCTATCAATTCCATTGGCAGCTTATTGACTCAGGGAAAATCCATGGGATCCAGCATCTCACACTGAGCAGCATATTGCAGCATGTATTCTAGTGAGAAAAATAGGGTTCTTTAAAAATAATAAAGATAATTTTGCATTTCTGTCTTTCATTTTCTTTCGCGTAAAAAGCACAGGAATCAGTACAGCAGGTGTTGGATGCATTTCCTCATTTATTTTTACAATGCTGAAAGCTTTATTGCTTTTATACTGCCTGCATGTCCCTATATTCATTTTATCCATTTTTTAAAAAGTCATAATGTATTTGGATGGCGGCCACTGAATCAATCATAACACCAATTAATGTTACAGCTGATATATTTCAGCATTCTTAGTGTTAGAGAATGCATGGAATTTGTAATTGTTTGGGACATGTATCCAGTAATTTCTTTACAACAAAAGAGTCAAAAAATAATTACTGATGAAATGTTATACATTATTGTTATCTAATTGAATTGTATCACCTTTCCAGCCCTGAGGGCAGGGCTAGAACAAATGGTTTAACTTACAAGAAAGTAGACTTAGGCTAGACATTAGGTGAAATCTCCTGATTGTAAGAACTGTTTGATAGTGGAACAGTCTGTCTTACACAGTAGTGTGCTCTCCTTCGCTGGAGGTTTGCAGACACAGGCTGAAGAGCCACCTCTCAGGGATGTTGTAGCAGATTCCTACTCTGATGTCATTCTATACTGCTGAGTGACATCAGAAACCCAGTGTAGTATGTCAGGAATTCAGTTTTGCAGTTTCATCCCACATCAGCTTTGTCCCTTGGAAAACTGAGCAGTTCTGATATGGAAAGAGGGTGTGATGCAAATTCCTTTCACATAACTTGAGATTTCAAACGTTATTGAGGAGCACCAGAAGGAGCTACTAAAGATAATGCTAAAAGGGGCATTAATAGAACATTCCATGTAGTGAAGAAAAACACAAGACTACTCTAAAGAAATCCATAAACTCCAGTGTCCATTTCTCATGGATACTTTTCATTTTTGCTATATTTGAATTTCTAGAAACTGCAATGTTTCTAGCTTAAAAGGGTTTAATAAACATGTAATAGTTTTCTAGTGCTTTTGTCTTGTTTTACTGAATAGTATTCTTCTCTTTTCAGCTGTATCCTCACCATCTTCCTTTACAATGAAAACAAATACACTGAGTACAACAGTTCCTAATTCTTACTACCCAGGTAACAATTTTGTCCTTGCTTTTTTTGCATAATCATTTCCTAGGAGTTAAGGGATCTTTACCCATACATGCACAACAGCACACATGGGAGGGGCCAGCATAGAGCTCACTGGAACCCTCCAAGACCAGCCCTTAGTGCTAATATACTGGCCATAAGGCAGGATAGTCTTGGGCACACCTCTTGAACACACATCCAGCCATCACTTTCCTCCAAGGCACTAGCCTGTACGTTATTTGAGTAAACGCCATGGACACACACACACACCCCACATAGTTGGATCATGTTCAAAGCTTCTTCTTTTTTAATCAAAGTATGATGATGATGATGATCAAAATTCAACCAAAAAAGCAAACTATCTTTTGCACGCTATAACCACTTGCTTATTTGTGGCTTTCTGGCAAAAAAAAATTGGGGACATTTATCAGTCATTTACTTTTCTTTCTCTTTTTACCTTTTTTGCATTGACCTGCTTGTGATGTATGACAGATCCGTTTGTGCCAACTGCAATTTTAGGTGAGAACATTTTCCTTTATCGACATATGTTGCAGAAACAATTTTATCAGATCAAACATAGTTTTTGAATAAGTATTACTTGCAGTGGGAGAATTTGCAAATTGTTCTTCATTATAAATTTAAATGCCTGTTAGCTTTTTCTATTATTGTCACCAGACAAATTTGAGGGAAAGGGAAAAAACAACAGACGTTAAAGGTGTTTTGGAAAAATAATGAACTATCCCCAAATAGTATGAATATGGCAATCATAGATTTGTCATTATTTCCATTAATAATAATAATAATAATAATAATTATTATTATTATTATCTGTAAAATAAATTACAGTTTAAAATTATTTAGGAAATGAGTTTATATACAGATTTGGCCATCTATTTATCTCCTGCTCACAGCATAGTGAAGGTTTTCAATTTGGTTTTTTTATATTTGTGTCACAGAAGAGACTTCCAGTGGGATTGTGAGCAGCAAAATAATGACACTTTAAACTACTGTTCATCATGTGCCACATCCCACAAAGAATGAAATGAGATACTAGTACTATAGGAGGAAAGGTATTTGTACCTTTCAGTCAGGTACAAATTAAAAGTAACTCTGCTTGTCTGTTATAAAAAGAGTGAAGGGAAATGGGTTTACCATGCTGAGTTAACAAATATGGCATGAAATTTTATTGCATTTGGACTATATAATAACAGAACTGAGCTATGCTTTAACTACTACCAACATACTAACCTTAACCTAATCCTAAATCTAAGCACAATCTTTTCTTGAACAAAAATGATAAAAATATAATAATGCACTGTTGCAAGAATTCCGTTCCAATATTTCAGTTGCTGCTTTCATGCTGTCTTTTCAGTAGTTTTTATATTTCCCTTTTTCTTGTTCTTTCTCTTCAAGTCCTTACTAGTACTCAATATTACCATATGAATTCTGGTTTGAGGTTGTTGAAATCATTCTTATATTAAAAATGTTGGAACTAAATTGTAATGTTCATAGGCTGCAATACAGAACACACCTTTAGATGCACCAAGTGATGTGTGTGCTCACCAGAACTTTGGGGTTCACACACACACACACACACACACACACGGAACAGGACCCTTCCAGTGTTCCCTCTAAGAGGGATTCCCAGGTGTTGTTGACTACAACTTCCATCATCTCCAGCCAAAGGCCATTGCAGCTGGGGATGCTAGGAGCTGTAGTGAACAACATCTGGGAATCCTTGTTAGAGGGAACAGTGGACCCTTCTATGTTACATCATAAAATTGTTTTTGAAACTGCAAAAAATAAAGTCAACCATCAACAGTCAAAAAGCCCCTGGGCCGGTACAACTAATAATGGTATTCTCTGGTTTATAACCATGAAGTTTCATTTTCAGAAGGTGGTTTAGGCACAGAAATTAAAAGAAAAATGCAGCAAAATCTTTCTATGGAGTAATAGTTATCAAAGTTCATTTCCATATGACATCCAAAGAAAATAATTTGTGGTAAATCAGAGGAAAAGACATTGCAGTCACTATAACAACATAATAACTTGCACGTCAATGAAATCTGCTGTAATTTCTAACAGCCTGAGATTATTGCATGTGACTGCTTTAGCAATCTCTGTATGTTGTGGCATTCTCAGTGGACAAAGAGGAAACCATTGCTTATCAGAAGAAGAACTGGAACGTTTTATAGCAGGATTCCAATATGCTTCATTGCTAACAGGCTATATAACTGGATATATTTTGATAATTTTCTCTATAATAGTTCAAATATAAGCTAAGCAATCAGTGTTGTCCTCAAAGATACATATTGAAAGATCTTTTTTAATTTATCCAAGAAGAGAAAATACCTTCATTAAGCTACATTTTTACTATTTTGTGAACATCCCTCTATTTCCCCTACTATTTATTGAAAAAAAGAATATTGTTTTTAATTGCCACTCCACTGACAGGAAGTATATTTGCGCCTCTTCTGATCTTTCCATTTATTATTGCCAGTGACCCATGCCCTCATCATTTTAGAATGATTAACTGAATTTCCCTTCTGATACACACTTGAATGTCATAAAATAATAAGAAAGATTAATAATACAGATCAGAAGCAGCCTTTCCACTGAGCCTTTCCACCCTGGAAGAACATTAGGCATATATTAGGGCCTTTCAGGTGTAACCATGGTTTGATGTTGCAAAAGCAAGCAACCATTAAGCTCAGTCTCCCCTCCCCTCACATGCAGCAATTATTAATGACCAATCTTTTTTTGCAACAAACAATGCATTGTCATTTCAGATAAAACTCTAGTTTTATCTGCCTGCAAACCTTAGATTATAGGCTAGTAAAAACTAAAATGTGCCTATTCAGATGAAATGGCAAACTATTGTATGTTGCAAAAAAGGATGGAGCATTAATAAGTGCTGCATGTGGGGGGAGAAGCGAGAGAAGAACATATAAGCCCAAGGCTTGTGCCCACTTGTTTTCGTAGATACTATGTCTCAACAGTCCCAATATGAGCTCCATGTACATGCAGGGCTAGGGATCACAACAGATTGTCTGGATCCATTTCAAACAGGCTTTTGGGCAGGCTGTGGGGTAGAGTCTGCCTTGGTCAGCCTGATAGATGATCTTAAATTGGGAATCAACAGGGGGAGTGTGACCCTGTTAGTCCTCTTGGAGGCTTTCAGTACCATCAACTATGGTATCCTTCTGGACTGCCTGAGGGGGTTGGGGGTGGGAGGCACTGCCATGCAGTGGTTCCGCTCCTACCTCACTGGTAGATTCTGGATGGTGTTGTTTGGAGATTGTTGCTCTTCAAAGTGAGAGCTTTTATATGGAGTCCCACACAGGGTTCAATTCTATCTCCAATACTTTTTACATCTATATGAAACTGTTGGGAGAGATCATCAGGAGATTTGGTGATGGGTGCTATCAATATGCTGATGACACCCAGATTTATTTCTCCATGTCAACTTCCTCAGGAAATAGCGTAACCTCTCTAAATGCCTGCTTGGAATCAGTAGTGGGCTGGATGAGGGAGAACAAACAGAAGTTGAATCAAAACAAGACGGAGGTACATGTTGCAGGTGGCCAGAACTTGGGAAGTGGTGTAGATCTGCCTGTTGTGGATGGGGTTACACTCCCCCTGAAAGAGCAGATACGTAGTTTGGGAGCACTTCTGGACCTAAACCTCTCCCTGATATCTCAGTTTGAGGCAATGGCCAGGAGTGCTTTTTATCAGCTTCAGCTGATACGCCAGCTGCGTCCATTCTTTAAGACAAACAACCTTAAAACATTAGTGCATATGCTGGTAACATCCAGGCTTGACTATTGTAATGCACTCTGCATTGGGCTGCCTTTGTATGTAGTTCAAGAACTGCAACTGGAACAGAATGCAGCAGCCAGGCTGGTCTCAGGGGCCACTCATAGAGACCACATTACTCCTATTTTAAAAGAACTACATTGGCTGCTGATTAGTTTCTAGGCAAAATACAAAGTGCTAGTTATTACCTATAAAGCCCTGAATGTCTTGGGCCTGGGGTATTTAAGAGAGCTCCTTCATCTTAGTGAACCCTGCCGACTATTAAGATCATCGGGGAAGGTCAGGTTGTGGTTGCCACCAGCTCCCTTGATGGCGACCCAAAACCGGGCCTTCTCTAGTTGCCCCAAAGCTCTGGAACACCCCCCCAAATGAAGTTAGAACCTCCCCATCTCTGGTTGTTTTAAAATGACTTTTGAAGACACACCTGTTTCATCAGGCTTTTAGTTTATGATATTTAGGGTTTTAAAGTTTTATTTATGGTATTTTAATTTGTTTTATATGATTTTTTAGGTTTCTATAGGTTTTAGGTGCTGTTTGTTTACACTGTAAATCGCCCTGAGATTTTATATGGTACAGTATATAAATGTATTTATTTTTAAAAGAAAAGAACAGCTCCAGTAATCAGGACTGATTCGTACAATCATTTCAGCATACGGTAGCTGTGGATAAAGCCTAACTAATCCAGTACACAGCAACTGATCCTACTCCTACTCCAGTCCAATACACAGCAACTGATCATGTGAATGAACCTCCAAGGCTGAATTCATCTTTTGGCACACCACCACTTATGTGGTTTAGAGTGTTGTGCAGAAATCAGATTTCAATGCATGGTGATGCATGCATGCTATCAGACTGGCATGGGCTGGAATTCTAGAATATTTATTTATTTATTACATTTATAAACCGCCCCATCCAGAGGCTCCGGGTACAACTAGTTTAAAAAAACATAAAAACAAACTGGAGAGGCTAGATTTTTCCCACAGTTGCTATGCATTATAATATTTTTCTGAATTAACCCTGAAACAGAGCTCCATAGTCTTTTTTGCCATTATGCTAGCAGTCTCACAGAACTCTCCTCATATTGCTGATACATGAAATCACTGAATATGATTTCATATATCAAGAGAGCAATGCTTGCCACATTTTTAGTTAAAGAGGCTGATTAACTTCTGAACTTTATCTTTGTTTAAAAATCACCCATTATTTTTAATTTTTGATGAGAAAGTAAATCTGCTTTAGTCCCTGATTTTGTTATTTAAAGATTTGGACTTTTAAGACTGAAAACTGTAAGCCCTAGTTTACCCCCCCACACACACACCTTAAATTAAAGTATATGTACATGACATGCCAGGAAGTTGGATTTTTCATGTTCTTTAGGTTATGGACCCCTTGTAACTTTTCAGACCTTGTATCATCTTTTCCTTATGGAAAGAGCCAGGTTGCTCTTTGCATGCGTACAAATGGGCACAGTCCAGCTAAAGTGAAGCACTTTTAGGTTTCATTAAATCCAAAAGACTTTAAAACACCCAACATGGTTGTATGATGCTCAGTCTCTTTTTATACTATATTACCTTTGTATATCTGACACAGACTACACAGATACAATAGCATTTCTTTGGACTGAATCCAAGGTATCTTGTATGAATTGAAAGTTTCTTCCATAGGACTCTCACTCCATCCTTCTCGCTTTATCCTCCCACCAACATTCTGGGGATTACCTAAAGAGCAGATTTTCAGGGGGCTGCAGAGGGAAGGGGTGGGGGATAAAAGTTCCATTGTGCAACTCTGGGTCCAACTCATTTTTATTAATGTACATTTGACATGCCAAATGGAAATAAAATGCAGGATAAGTGTATTGTCCACATTTCAATACTGTGGAATTAAGAGCAATAACTAGGGCTACTAGTATTTCAACCGATGTATGACCACTTCATTCTGAATCCCTATAATGTGAAAGCAATTGGTTAATGAGGGTCCATGCATTTTTGTATTGAAGGTCTTAGGGAGCTGTTTATGAACCTCATCGTCTGTTAAAATGTTTTAAAACAACTTTAGACCCAAAGAACACCAACTTCATTACACATTTGCATATTTTGGAAAGCCAATTTTGGATTGCATTTCAAGAAATGCTGTTCTAAAGAAAAACAATAACCTGGAAATATAGTGTACCTGGTGCCTGTTTAGAAGATAATAAACTCTTCATTTCAAAGATCCTTGTAAAATTATTCCACTATGAAAAATAATAATCTTGGTTCTTAAAAAATAATAATAGAGGCATCAAGCAAAAATGCATTTCAATGAACTCTGGCTCCAATTGATCCAAAAACATACAAATATATGAATATGCAGCAGATATATATATATAAATTGCACTGACCTGGTTTTGCAGCATTGGACTGGATCCTGATCTGTATCTGATTATAATACAATAATTTAAAGCAAAAAAACATGACCCAATTGTGCATAAATTTATTTTAAAATATCATAAATCAACTTCCAACTCTTTATTTTATTTTATTTATTTACTTATTACTTTATTTTGTCTTTTGTGTCTTAGCCACCGTGTAGTATTCAGGTGCCATTTCAACAACAACATACTGTAACAACACTTGTATATCGCCTTTCATGCCATGCATCCCAAGGTGCTTTGCATTACAGTTGTGCTGGAGATTAGCTAAGAGGAACTAGTTTTACCTGTGTTATGTCAGAATAATAAGGCAGCTTCAGAGCTAAGGAAAAATTACTATATTCATATATATATAAATGGTTGCATATTTTATTTTTAAGTTAGGATTTTTAGCTAACTGTTCAGAAAAGATTAGATCACCTTAATGTGCATCACTGTAAAACACAAGTAACTCCATTGGGCTGAAGTAATTTTATTTCAGTGAGTTTAGTGTTGCTTCCTTTATACTAATTATCAGTTTCGAGAATTTGATCCTGGTATACTGTTTCTGAAGCATTTTGCCAGCAGAAGCTCATTATGTTATAAAGGGACTGAAACTGGCAGAGAAGTCTGAGGATTACAGCATTCATAAAAGGTTTAAATATTCCTGGGGTGTGTGTGAGTGAGTGAGTGAGAGAGACTGACCCCTGACCCCATTCATAAAGGCAATGGCCCACATGTTCTGCAGTATTTAGAAGACAGAGTGGCAGCTGTGGAGCTCAGCCAAATGCTTACCATACAGCCAAGCATGGATAGGAGAGGGGGAACGACTTTTGCTGCTCTCTCCTAACTCCAAAAGTTCTTTTGGCTTCCAGAAATATGCCCCTGAAGATCACGCAGCCCTCAGGGGCATATTTCTGGAACCCAGAAAGAACCTTTGAAAGGAGAGGAAAGCAGCACTAATTGCTCTTGCTCTGCACCTACAAGCTCAGGTGCCCAACAGACCTTTAGCTGTGCTCTGCAGCAGCTTATCCTAACACTGTGGAACAGGTGGGCCAATGTCTATAGAATATTAAACAAGGAATTTGAGAATCACCCTCGTCAGCTGTCCCCTACATATGCCACTTTACACAGCCATATTTTAATATATGAATGTTTTTAATCAATCCTGCTCTTACATGGGCTCTGATACGTATACAGAGGTCTGCATGCTTGGGGGCTTTCCAGTTGTCTCCTATGCAGTGAGAGAATACTTTGCCCAAGGTACAGGAGCATGCCATGTGTGCATGGAGCATTTCCTGTCCTAGACAGAAACTAAAAATCCTAGAGTAGAAGTTCAAGACCAGTGGCAAATGTGGTGCTGTAAACCCTAGCTGCCAGTTCTTTACTGCCATGTAGGGAGGAAAGTCGTTTGCAGCAGAATTGTATTGAGCAGGAATGATGCTTAACCCTTTTTCTGCCAGCTGCTTTCCCCCTGCAAACCACCACTTACTCCAAGCCTCTCTTTTCCACATTATGCAATTAATATGTATCTTGGAGCCCCAGCTGGTGGGGAAGCTAAAATGTGTGCAGAATTCTGAGTATGCATCAGAAGCCTCACAGAGCTTTAGATCACATTACTGGTTGAGGGTCATTGCAGGGTGCTCTCCCTAAATATTGAGACTGAGAACTTAGCTACATGAAAAGCAATCAAGCTCTCATTGTTGCAGTTTCTGAAAGGGCCCTTCTGACTGTCAAGAAGCTGGAGGTGCTTGCCTTGACCATTCTGAGAGAGAGAGAGAGAGAGAGAGAGAGAGAGAAATGTTGCTGGCATCTCTACTTATCTGACTCACATCTTCTCCCTTGCTCTCCTCATTTGCTGGGGGAGCCAAGTGGGATCACTAGAGAGCAAAACCTGCCAGCCAGCCAGGCTACTTTTCATGTAGTGAGTATCACATGTAGCCAGTTTCTTGCAGTCCGGTCAGAAGACTTGCTGCAGCTGAAAGTGAGTGCATAGAATGGAACCTAAAATCACTACCTCAGGGCCGTACACTAAACAGATATGCAAAGATTATAGTGATGTAATTTCAGCATGCAAACAGATAATCTTTATAAATATTTGGATCTGAAGTATTAGGATGAATAGACATATTACCATAAATTCGGAAATCCCTCAATTCCTATAGTGAATCAGAGATAGGGAAGGGAGTTCTATCCAACGAGTTCCATGATACAAACAAAAAATACATTTTTTCACATTATAGCAAGATTTCTCTGTAAAAATGACAGTGTCAATTCACCCTTATCCTTTAACCAGCAAACCACATGACATGATGGAATGCCATTTAATCTTGCTTAGTTCCATTTACTTGAGTCAGACTAAGTCAACTGAAATATGCCTGCTTAAGGGTTCATAACTTGCCCTGTAGTTTTGTAAGCTGGTTTATTTGTCTATTTCAATTAAAATTTAAATAGCTTTCTGGCAATATAAAATACTTTGAGGCTTAATTTTTATAGTTGATGAAAAAAATATAACAATGGCTGGTTCTCAGTTTTAGGGTTTTTCTTCTTCTTTTCATATATTAAAAGTGCCATCCCAATTTGATAAAAGAAAAAAGAAAGTTATATTGGTTACTCAGCCCTGCCCTTTTTAACATATTCACTTGCTCTGCTAGGAAACCAAACTGAAGACACTTAAATTACAATTACAATACCTGTAATTATTACTGTAGTACTGTTGCTTATGGCCTGTTTCCTTTTTCTCCTCCTCCTCCTCTTTTTCTCCTGATATGTATCTTCTTAAAAGTGCCAATAAATGGTAAGTTGCCCATTTGCCCCATTGAAGAGATGTGGAGGGGGTGGGAGATTATTTGCTTCATACCAGTTTTGACCAACCCAGTGGGGTTATGTTGTGTGTTGGCTTGCATGTCAGTTGACATATAACATTTCATGCCTAATGTGATGGCCCATGTTATATTGTATATTCGATTCTGCAGCATGCTAAATTCAATCAAAGCATTAACCCCAGTCAAATTATCCTTTGCATTTATCCTTGTGTATTTTCTTACCTAGTGTTGTATCCAATTTACATTTCCATTTTACTCCTGGCTTAATAACCCATATCATTTTTTGCATTTTTTAAACATTTTGCTTTCACTAACATGTGTCCTGAATTACCGTGAAAGAGATAATAAAAAGTTTACTAATCTAGGAAATGCTCAAGTCCTTTTTTATTTTACTGGGACTTGATGAAGTTTCAACCTGAAACTCCTGTACCATTTAGAACTAAATACTTAAAAAAATTAAATTGTCTAATTTATCAGTGGATTTAAACAAGCAAACAAAAGTATACTGTGTGGACTATGCAATGCTTTTCATTGTAAACCAAGACCTTTTCCCTTTTTCAAATACATCTTACTATCTCTCTGAATAAATTACTCAATGAGATTTGTTTCTGTTATGCTTTTGCCCACCTAGCTAGAGATTTTAACATAGGTTGATGGTGCCAAAGACCATCCTTGTAAAAGCCATGAATCATACCATTTTGTGGAACAATTGGAGATAGCCTGGTACATTATTCAGTATTTTTTTCCTAGATGAAACCCATACAATGGGCAGTGACACAAGCAGCTTGGTCCAGTCACACACCTACAAGAAGCGAGACCCTGTTGATGTGCCATACCAGACCGGACAGCTCCATCCAGCCATCCGTGTTGCGGATTTGCTGCAGCATATTACACAGATGAAATGTGCAGAAGGCTATGGATTCAAGGAGGAATATGAGGTGAATAAGGCTCAAATGGCCTGTGATGCTGTTCTCTCAGTACTTAACTTTTCTCCATTTTGGGGTACATGTTCCTAACAGTTATAATATAGTTCATTTTAAAAAAATCTATGTTCCATGTGGCCATGTTCTTACCCGGCTCCAGTTCATTTTATTGAGCTTACATTGGAGAATTACCTGGTAGATTTTGCCCAAATTGGCATCATATTTTCAGAAGTACGTCTGTACACAATAAAATAAATTACACTTAATTGGGGATGCCAAGTAATCCAGCAGTTTCCAACATGGATATTGTAGCTTCACTTGTCCTATCCTGATCGTGAGCTGGACTCTGGGGCATGAGGGAGTTCCCAGGAAGGGATGAGGGGGTGACCCAGTTGCAGGCAGGCAGTCAGCATAGCAGATAGGGATGGGCTGGAGTAGCAGATCTTAGAAAGCTCTTGTCAGAAGTTCCTCATTCCAAGGAGATCCAGAGTTCAACTGAGCCCTTATATCTGTCCAGCCCTCTAGATTGGCTCCAGGCTGTGCCCCCTTTGAGTTTAAAGTGTATGACTTAAAATAAGTAGTATTAATGCACAAAGGTTCCAAATTCTTTAATTTCATATGTCTGCAAGGATTCATTTACATTCCTCAGAGATTACATACTGCAAAGAGTAGATAGCTGATTTTAAAGGTTCTTTGGGTTTTCTCCAGAGCAAAAAAAGGTTAAAGCAATAACTCCCTTTATGGGAAATTTACAGGGATTATAGTTGTTTTCATGGTTTAGACTGTGAGCCCTTTGGGGAAAGGGATCCATCTTATTGCTTTATCATTGTTTTCTCTGTGTAAACCGCTTTGGGAACTTTAGTCAAAAAGCGGTATATAAATATTTGTATGTATGGTGTCATGCTTAGTGCTTTGGGGTTATTATATATAGACAGGATATATTAGTATCCTGCCTTCACATTATCCGGTTCTGGCACTCCACTGTATGGAAGAATTCCTCCAGGCTCCATCCAGTTCAGACAATATATCCACTGGCCTTCTGAAATGTGTGGGGGAAAGCAGCATTAGCACACATCTCACTCCTATGCTGCATGACATCTTACCACTGCCTAATCATGCAGGGGAGTAATCCAGACCACTCCTCAGTGCATAGACAAAATAAATAGTATTTCGTCATTGTACTGAGGGGCAGGTTAGGCAAACTGCCCTCCCCACAAGCAGTTAGGCAACAGCTGGGTGGCACTCAGATAAGTTGGGAGACATATGCATGCACACTCCCTACAAATATCTGAGAGAGTCAACGGACATAAAATCCAAACTTGCCCCCTTGTAATGTGGTCATGTGGATGAACATTCTGAAAGACCCTCATGTGACCCGGTCAGCTCAACTAGATAAGCATTTGGGGGTAGACCTTGGTCAGAACGGCATAAAGGATGCAAAAAGAAGGCATTCTGATATGAAAAAACTGTCTTAGGCCAAGGAAGAGTTCCAGCCCTGACTGTTAGGCTTAAGCCTTCAGGGATATGTCAGTGCAGTAAATGAACTTCTATCCTGAAGTCCAGTAAGGATGGAGCTGACACTTGCAAGCAGGGTGATCTTGCATTGCACTTCTTATGGCATTATTATTGCTATTACACAATAATTTTTGTCGACGAACAAAACCATTGTTATGCCGATAACAGCCCTAGTTGGTGCTATAGTTTTACATATATTTGCTGTGACAAGACACAGACAAATTGCACCTCCAGCCTGCGCACTCTTCAGATATTTTTATTTCATAGTTAGCTGTTCAGCTGAGTAACTGCATTGCTATAATTGGTACAGGGTTTTTTATATTGTATAGACTACAAGGAATGATCAAAACAAAAACCAGTGTGATACACTGGATGGGAAATGGGCAGGATGGCAAGCAATATCAGTATGTATAATGGCAGCCACAGCAGCTGTGCCTTCCAGTGTATCAGCATGTATGGTTTTTTTTCTTGTTTCTTTAATTATGATAATCTTTTTTTTAAGAAAATCCATTAGAAGCAATGTAGACTTGTGACACATTGGCCATAGCTGGGATGGAAAGGGAATCAAATCTAGGAGATAACTACTGTAAAACTAAAAGTTAGTGTTTTATTTTTATTTAACACATTTTAGGCCACTTTTCTATTAAAAGGCAGATTATAAAGAACACCAGAATAACAAAATGAGATACATCATTCAATGATTTATTAAAGATTTTATGGTAGGGCTTGACAATTTTCAGGCACCAGCTTGCCATGGTGCCTGAGTCAGGTGATGAACAGAAGCAACCAGGAGTGAGCAAGCAAGGTGGGGACAGGTTTGTCCCTACTCCTGGTTGCATCTGTCCATCACCTGCCTGAGCCAGTTAGTTGTTTTATGTTACTATGGAGTATACAGGTGGCTCCGTGGTCACCCGAAGTCGGCACCAACTTGATGGCACAACTTTACTTTAATGGATCCTGTACTCATGGGTAAATTTGAATGAAAATCCACAATCCTGCACTTTGTTACTGAAATCAGTAGGACTTGATCAAGCATATCTGATGACAAGATTGCATCATTACTATGATCTTTTCAGCCCTTGAAGGACAGTCAATATTTATTACCAATTAGAATGCATATACCTGCATTAACCCTAAAGCTATGCTACTAAACTGCTTTAAGGAAGGTGGCCCCTGCTTCCTTTGTACAGAGCTCCATAAGCAGTTTTACACAGCAGGAAAACTGCGCATAACCAGGAACTGGAAATTTCCCTATAAGCCCCCCAAGCAACAATGGCTAGGCAAAATAGGAGAGGTTATGATCATATTCCATTTACTTGGAATGTGCAGCTATCCTGAAATTCCAGTTTTAAAAAAATTCCATGGGAGTCTCCCCTTTTTTCTGAGTCTCTCCAAGCAGATGATCACATTCTTGACAAGTACAGGAGTGTTTATTGTATATATACTATCCACATCTTTATTGCTTTGGCTAGTCCTTTAGTACTCCTTGCCATTGTTCTTGCCTTGTTTTTGTTTGGCAGCTTTTGTTAAAATAGGGGTGTGTCCCCCCAATGTTTCATTATTTATTTATTTATCACACTCTATTTAGTTTTTCTCTTGTTTATTGGTTATAGTTATATATGTTATCTATATATTTAATTATCTTAGGCATACCCGTCGCTAATCCCATCTGTGGCAGCTCTTGCGAGAGAGCTGTCGATTAGAGATGGGGACCGCAGTGGGGGGGAGAAGTGGTGGCCTGGCAAACAGCTGGCTGCAGGGGGGCGGGGAGAGGCAAAGGCAGACAGCAAATGGCTGGCCGCAGGGGGGAGAAGACAGGCGGCCGGCGGACAGGCCCCAGGCCTGTCAGGAGAAGACAGGCGGCCAGCAGACAGGTGGGTGGCTGGAGCAGCCACGACCAGCTGGTGGCCCCAGCAGATGGGTGGCTGTGAATGGCGGGCAGCTGGTGTGGCCGTGAACATCAGGTGGGCGGCCTCAGAGGCCGCAGGAGGCTGGAGTGGCTGTGACCAGCGGGCGGGTCACGAACAGCAGGAAAGAAGATAGGGGCAGGGAAGAAGAAGTAGGCAGCTGGGGGGGGGGAGAAGATGGGTGTCAGGGAAGAATGCGGTGGAGGCAGGTAAGCAAAAAATGCTGCGGGGGGACTGGGGCGCAGATACTCTGCACTGGATCAGCTAGTTTATCTATATTTCCATTCTTTCATTGTCTTTGTACTGCATATTTTCAATTAAAAGTTTAATAAAATGCATGTTTTAAAAAACTAGTAAGGATATAGCTTTCAAGAGTCAGCTAATTATGTTAAATATCTAGGGTTCTGTTACTCAATATTGGAACAAAGGAAGCTGCCTTCTACTGAGTCATATGATTGGTCCATCTAGCTCAGTATTGACTGGCACTGACTGGCAATAGCTCTCCAAGGTTTCAGCAGCAGTCTTTCCCAGCCCTACCGGGAGTTGGCAGGATTGAACCTGGATCTTCTGCAGGCAAGCAGATGTTCCAGAGACAGTGCTCACATGTAATCACCCATCCAAAGGCAAACCAAGGTGAGCCTTGCTTAGCAAAGGGGGCAATTCATGCTTGCTACTACAAGTCCCCTATAAGAGGACAATCCTTCCAGCATGATGAATTGCCAACTGATTATTCATTTATGAGTAGATAGATATTTGCTGAACAGTTATGTCCTCTATCAAAAGACATGTTTGTGCAAGCATGTTTATTACAGAATTTGGGGGCGGGGGGGGGGCTCAATTCAGTATATCTGAGATCTCTCTTAGCATCCCAGTCTACTACAGCCATCTGCTCACTGATTCCTGCCAACAATGAACAAGAGGACTGTTCCTAAATAATCAATATTCCCAAATCTCCCATTCTCTTTCACTGCCTTTAACTCTAGGATTCTTAATGACTATTCCCATTCACCAGTGCTGTGTGAGGAGAATACTCACTTCCATAAAATTATGGTTTTGAGAGATTTATAAATGCTTCCAACCCTTCTGTCCTGAACAATGATATATCATGTTGGGATAGCTTTGTAGCTAAATTTTGGCTAGACTTGAGGCGGCATTTTGATGGCACCAAACCGAATACTTTTAAATCTGTTCTCCGTTAGCTTCACCTCCTTAAGCTTGACCAATTAGGATGTACGTAGATTTATTTATTTATTTGCTACTTTATATCCCACATTTTCATGATTTGGGCCTTGGAGATAGTTTATAATTGAATCGTTTTCATTTAACACGGAAGAGCTTTCATAGATCGATCTTCTATCCTAGAACAATTAGACTCCCACCTCCATTCAGCAATGGGCAAAGAGCAAGTCCTCCCAGAACCCTCTGTGTATGGAGCAGATAATAATCTCTACATCAGGAGGTCCAGATTGCTCCTAGGCTCTTGTTGTGTAAATGCCACAAGGTGGAGATAGGAATAATTGTTTGATTTGCTTTACTGTTTCACCTTGATATTTAGATGATGCCCATTACTCCCTACCAGACAATGCAGGAATGAACTCAAGCTCACAATGACATAATATAAAAGCCAGGTGTTCAAGTGTTGTTCAAACCATGGACCCTGGGTGACATTCAGTTTTAGGAAGCACTGGTGCAGCAAACACACTGCATGTGCTTTAGGGAAAGAGCAACTTTTATCAATCTCCCCTTTGCTCCAAAGCCAAATGTGACCCTTGAAAATATGTCCCTGAGGCTGGGTGACACTCAGGTACATATTTGCACCTTTGGATTCAGAATTAAGGGTAGATGGGCAGAAATTATCTTTCCCTTGAAGCGCAGGCTGTGTGTTTGCTGCAGCAGTACTTCTATAGTCTGGATGTTAGCCACTGTACCAAGGTGGAGTGCTCTGGCAAGCCCTACCCTTTTGCTGATGTGCTCTTAAACCATGCCCCCACTCCACAAACAGATGTTCTTGTTCCTTAGAATGCAGAACTTGGAATTTTTAATCACAGAGAGGATCTCTCCTTGAGCACAGCATTTTGAGAGGGCATGGTTAAGGAGTGCATCAGTACAGGGGCAGGGATTGCTGGTATCATTCATGAGCACTGTTCCTAGGCAGAATGCCAATGATATTCATAATACCTGAACTGAAGGGGCACTGAACAGAGCTAGAATATAGGGGACAGTCTGTACATGCAGAGAAATCACTTAGTGCAGCCTTTCTGCAACTGGTACCACTTCAGCTGGTTGATCTCGTGTTAACTACACCGTAATCTTACAAAACGAAACAATTTACACATAGAAAAGCATCATGTCAACAAGAATGCTGACTGTGTATCCTTCTAAGGCTACTTTCTCATTCCAGGACCAGAGAGGGTGAACCACAACAAACTAGCTGATGTTTAAGTTACGTTGAATTCACCTGGGGACTACACCAAATAGGAAAAGTAAAAGAGAAGATAATATAGGAGTAGAAAGTAGAAGATAAAGTAGAAGATAATAACTGCTGGGTGAGGTCCATCAGAAGATTTGGTGCTGGGTGTTATCAGTATGCAGATGACACCCAAATCTACTTCTCCCTTTCTTCTTCAGGAAATGGCACTCATTCTTTAAATGCCTACCTACAGGCAGTAGTGGGCTGGATGAGGGATAACAAATTGAAGCTGAATCCAAGCAAGACGGAGGTGCTCATTGTGGGGGATATATGTTCTAGGAATTTTTTCAAGTATTTAGTCTTTTTGGTGTCTAATAACCTTTCCTCATAATGAATCCCTATGAGGATTCATTACACACCAGAGTCTAAACACCTCAAAAATTCCTAAAATATAAACTGAGTACCCAGTGGCTTGTGGGTTGCGGGGTAGTTGGAACATAGGATGCCACTAATTCCCCATCCCCACCTGCAAAGCAGTGGGGTCAAAATGAACAGAATAAATGAAAGTGTGTAATGAAGACACCAAAGAATCTAAACACTTCAAAAATACCTTTAAAATAAACTGATTGTGTGTGTGTGTGTGTGTGTGTGTGTGTGTGTGTGTGTGTGTGTGCATGTATGTGTATGGTGGGGATGTAGTTGACACTGGCAGTTGGCACTGTCCGGTGACAGTCAAAATGAACAGAAGAAATGAAGGCGTATAATGAAGGCTTATAGGGATTCATTATGAGGAAAAGTTATTATACACCAAAGAATCCAAACACTTGAAAAATGACTGCACATCTTGCTCCATAACTCCACTTGTACAAGGGCTAGAGCTTAATTTTTTTTTTTTTTTAATGAAAGCTGAAGTTCCATTTAAGGGTTAGGATATGGCAACTTTGAATCCCCATTGTTTCCTATGGTGGAAATGTTCAAAATCATTAAAAACTAAAACAAAATCATTAAAACTCAACCAAGTGTCCCACTGCCTTGAAATTTGGGTGGTAGGTGGCACCCATGGAACCCACCCACCACCCAAATATGGTGTCTCCAGGTCCTCGTTCAGTAGTCCAAATTGGTCCAAATCTGAATTGAATAAAAGCAAATACAAATAGAATCTGGGGTGATTTGGAGGGGGTGATTTGGATACAAAACCAGTCAGGGGTGATTTGTTTTGGGCACAAATTGAATCAAAAAAATTGATTTGTGCACATCCCTACAAAAGTGTCACTTAGGTTTATCATAATTATGTTTTCCAAAGAGTTTAAGTCTGGAAACTTGGTCAGATAATTGCTTATCCTTCTCTATAATTCATTTCGGATAACCTCTAGATGTTAATGCAGATCACCAAGAAATATTACAGAGAGAGAGCGAGCTGCCATTGTTCATTTCTCATCACAACACTATCACACAAACAAAACAAACCACAACTCGTGGAAGGAAGACACCCAAGTTCTGCCTTTGCCTTTGTCTATCTGAGATCCAGCAAAACCAGACAGTTATAGCAGTGATAGCACAGCATATTATATTCAGAGCTGAGAAAAGAAAACCACAAAATCAAACCTATCTTTCCCCCTCCTGATGTATCCTCTTCAAGAGAGGCATAGAGCTTTCTCTGCCTCCCAGTCCCCTTGAAATTCTCTCCATTCGGGTTCCCCCCTCCCCTAGCCAATGGGGGCACAGTTGCCCATCACAACAGTTGATTTGTATGAAAGCAAACCACCAAGGAAGCAAGGAGATTGCAAACCAATCAGAAGGCTGTGCCAGAAAATCAATCAGTAAGGGGAAAACAGGCCTGCAAAATGGCACTCAAATTGTCAGCACATTTCAATCAAAACACCATTCTTCTGTTCCAAGCTTGAAACAGGCCCTTTATTTAGCGGGTTTTCTGTTTTGAACTCAGCACACTCAAAACAGCCTGTAATGGGGAAATCCCTAAAAGTAATGGGGAAATTGTAGAACAAATACTGTTGGTCTGATGTATGCTTTTTGAAACATGGCACACTGAATTTTTGATCATATGTAATATTTTATTCATATGTCACAGTTTCATTTCAAAATGGCTGTCTTTTAAGGTTTATTTTAAAATTGTTGATGCTATTAATGCACATAGAACTCAACAAGGCCTTTCATTCACATGGTTATTGCACATTAATTTTTATTACATGCAAACACAACATAACTTCTTTTATATTTTATATTGTCCTTAAAAGAACATTAAACATCCATTTATTTACTGCTAAATTATGCAAATGTTTTCTTACTTGTAATTACAATATTCATTATCAATTATAAATGTACCCTTTAGATGTTGTTAGGATTGTATGTCTTGTCTACACATAATTAGGTATTTTCAGTCTATTGCCTTTTTTATAACCAAAATATTATTCTTGGCTAGACTTCATATTTAAAATCATATTTACCAGCAAAATATGCCTAATGTAGCTATAGTTGATCTAATAGAATTTTAAATGTCAGTATTTCTTTAAGATGTATATCTGAAGTAACAGAGATGCACTTTCTCCGTTGAAAAAAACATATTTTGTAAGCAGTTTTTTAAATATAGTGTACATCTGAGTTGTAGTTTTACGTATTTCCCTTTTTAAAAAGAGAGGGGTTTTTTTTAATTCAGATGAATCAAAAGTATAAATTTGGAGAAGTTTCCGTTAGGGATGTGCAAACCGGCTTGACGTCAAGCCAGTTCGACATCGAACTGGTTCGGTTTGATGGTTCAGAGTTGAACCAAATCACCCCGTTTGCTCTGACTCCGGACCGAACACCCCCCCCAAAAAATGTTCGGAGGGGTTCATGAATGCTTTTTGTTAAAAAAAAATAATGTAACCTTACTCCCTTCCGGGGAGTTGCTGGAGGTGGCAGGGGGTCTACAGAGGTTCCCTCTCCCCGCCGCCAGCTTTCCTTATGCCCCCTCCAGGAAGTTCGACCAGTTTTCGGCCTTCTCTGCTCGCCATGGCAGCCATTTTGGAGGCTGTGCGCCTGTGCAATTGGCTTATGTGTGGCCCAGGCCTCCAAAATGGCTGCCATGCCAAGGGGAGAAGGCCGAAAACTGGCCGAAGAGCAGCTGAACCAGCCCAGAGAGATATCTAGCAGTGGGAGGGGGAAACTCCATGGACCCCCACCACCACGTTCAGGAACTCCCCCGAGGGGTAGTAAGATTTAAAAAGACTTTAGTAGTAAATTTATTACGGTCCTTAGACCAGCTTAACATTTAAAGTAATACAATTATAATTTACAAAATATTCAGATTGCTAATACAAGCTCTACGAAGTTTGTCTGCAACAAAACAAAACTTGGCCACATTTATAGAAGTAACAAGTTTAAAATTTGACAATAAAAAATCCAAGTAAAATTGATCTGTATGACCAGGATGGTTCTTTAAGAGAGGAGCAATGAACTTACTACGAGCATCCCTATAAAATTGACAATACAGAATAACATGAAGAACTGACTCTATATCCCCTGAGCCACAAGGACAATGGCACAGTGCATATGGGACTCGTTTATATTTCCCATCTAGGAGTGCGGAGGGAAGGGCGTTCAAACGAGCAAGGGTCAATGCTCTCCTAAACTTGGGTAAAAACATGTGATCTAAGTATTCAGCCGGTTTGTGGCTGAAATTTTGAGAACCTATATAGATTCCCCTTGGTAGTAGAGCACACTCCGCCTGCAGATCTATATCCAATAGTCGTTGCCTAACAAAACATATCGCCTGATCGAAACCTCTCACTATAAGGTCTTCTTGGGATGTGCCCAGTTGATGTAATTTCACTTTTAGAGCAATTTCCCATTTTATTTATTTATTTATTTATTTATTTTTACATTTCTATACCGCCTTTCGTTAAAAGAAAACCCCAAGGCGGTTTACAAAAATTAAAACATACAATAAAAAGCAATAAAAACATCAAGCAATAAAAACATCAAGCTAAAAACATATAAAACAGGGATAAAAAACAATACAACAGATTAGATTTAGATGTAAAGCTGTCAGTTAATACTAAAGGCGCTAAACCAACTGGGAAGAAAAACAAATGCAGCCAGAATTTGATTATGCAAAGCCAGGTTTTCATTTTCAAGGTGGTAACCCCAACCTCTCTACGGAGAGCCACATTAGCTGTGTCTCTGGGGGCTTGAAGGATAGCCCTTAAGAATTTAGTTTGGACTGCTTCTAAGATTGTAAAGTTATCAAAAGGCCCAATTTGTGTGCCATAAAGAATTTGGGGGTATATTTTAGCCTTCAATAATTTGACAGCTGCTGGGACAAAAAGAGCACCTCTCAAGAAGTAAAAAGATTTAATCACATTTGCCGTCTGCTGGGCACTGTGAGAAACAAAGCTAAGATGAGCTTTCCGGGATCCACTGGAATGAAATACAACCTGTAAATACTTAAAAACCTTGACCTGCTCAATGTTTTGTCCATTTATGGACCATTTATGGGTTTGGGGGCGTTTTGCAAAAACCATCACCTTAGTCTTGGTATAGTTTACCTCCAAGGCCTCCTTCACAGTATAGGAACTCAGGGAAGTTAAGGCACGGCTTAACCCTATCTTGGTTTGAGATAATAGGACAATGTCGTCCGCATAAAGCAGTAACGAAACATGTCTATTCGCAAGTTCAGGGGGATGAAGAGCAAGGTCATTCATATGAAAAACTATTGAATTTATATAAAAATTAAATAAAACAGGGGCAAGAATACAACCTTGTCGTACTCCTCTGTAAGTAGGTATCTCGGCCGAGAGATGCCCTTTCCTGCTACACCGCATTCTGAGGCGGGTGTTCTGATGAAGATTGTAGATTAATAAAAGTAAACGTGAATCTATTGATGATTCCTTTAACTTTGTCCAAAGTCTGTCTCTGGAAATAGAATTGAAAGCTGCTTTAAAATCTATAAACCCAGCATACAGGGAGGACTTAGGCAAGGAGGAATATTTCTCAGCTAAGTATTGTAAAATAAATACTTGCTATGTTGTAGAAAACCCTTCTCGAAATCCCACTTGTTCGGCAGATACGATGTCCTGAGTATCCAGCCATTCCTGTAATTTCCCCAGGAGATGTCTAGCATAGAGTTTACTAATAATGCTAAGGAGACTAATCGGGCGATAGTTATTAGGATCCTCCCTTGATCCTTTCTTGTAAATTGGGACTATAATTGAGACACACCAATCCTCAGGCATTTTTGCAGTCGCATCTATGAAGGTAAATAAGGAAGCAAGAAGAGGAGCCCACCAATCAAGGTTGTTGCGAATAATTTCAATTGTGATACAGTCTATTCCAGAAGCCTTACCCGTCTTACATTTTTTAACCAGAGCTTCAACTTCCGAGACAGCGACTGGGCTCCATCTTGGAAGTTGGTCTGGGGGAAAAGACTTTAAAAAACAAAACAACATTCACGGAATGCCTCCCCCTGGACCAAACCAAGCTGGGGAGGGGGGGTGGTTCAAGGAGGTGCAGGTCCGGACTCGAACCAAACCGGGTCAGCCTGTTCCATGCACATCCTTAGTTTCATTTAAGAAGTTTAATTAAAACTGTTGATGTTTGGAAAGTCAAGATCTATACTATAATGTGATTCACAAATCAGTTGACACAGTGGATATCTGTAATCATTCATGAAGGAAAGAGAGAGATTAGTCTTAGATGAAGGGTATCTTCACAGTACAGTTTCCTTCCTCCCCCCCGCAATGCCCTCATTGAGAGTGGAGGAGCCATCCCCCTTCACCCTAAAGGCACACATCCTTAGAGCCCAATTCCACCTTGCAATGACACACACTTGCTGTCATAAAGACCCTTGGGGGGATGTTAGGGTACTGGGTAATATGTATCTTCAAAGTCCAATTCTAGTAGGCAGGAGGACTCAGCAACTTCATTTGTGGACTGAGTAGGAAGTATTTTTCACTAATTTCCCACTCAGCTGACATAATTTCTTTGGAGACATAGGAACATTGGAGTCTCATAAGAACTGAGACTAAATCCAAATAAGATGGAGGTACTTATTATGTTGGGTTGGAACTCAAGAGACCATTTTGATCTGCCAGTTCTGGATGGGGTTACACTTCCCCAGAAGGAATAGGTTACACAATCAGGGAGTGCTTTTGGACTCATACCTCTCCCTAGTGTCTCAGGTTGAGGCAGTGGCCAGAGGTGCTCTCTATCAGCTTCGGCTAATATGCCAACTGCATCTGTTCCTTGAAATAAACAACCTCAGAACAGTAATACATATGCTGGTAACCTCCAGACTTGACTACTGCAATGTGCTCTGTTTGGGGCTGCCTTTGAACATAGTCTAGAAAATGCAGTTGATACAGAATGCAGCAGCCAGATTGATCTCCGGGTCATCTCGAAGATACTATATTACCCCAAATTAAAAGAACTAGACTGGCTACCAATAAGTTTCTGTGCAAAATACAAGTGCTGATTATAACCTATAAAGCCCTAAACAGCTTAGGCTTTGGGTATTTAAAAGAATGTCGTCTTCACTATGAGCTGCATCACCCATGGAGATCATCCAGAGAGGTTCATCTGTAGTTGCCACCAACTCATCTGGTGGCTACAGAGGGACAGGCCTTCTTTGTGGCCACCCCGAGATGCTGGAATGTGCGCCTCCCCATCTCTGACAACTTTTAAAATGTCTTTAGACAAATTTATTCACCCAAGCTTTTTAACAAGACTTGTGGTTTTAAATTGTTTTACACTTTTGATTTATGTTTTAATTTACTTTATTTTGCTGTAAACCAGCGATAAAAGTTTGGGGTGGTGTACAAACAAAACAAAACAAACAAGCAAACCAATCAATCAATCAATCAATCAATAGGTCTAGCTCCTGCACACTCCTGCCAGGGATTTACCCTGTAACTTAATGGAAAGTGTACACCCTCTTGCCTGGGGTGGTTTTTGGGGACAGGCAGGGATTTTTATTTTATTTTATTTTTAAAGTTATGGATCTCCTCTGTAAACTGCCCTTCCCCTTGTTTAGGCCCCTGGGATATCTACACATAGACATCCCACTTTATAAATCCCAATCAAAGCACTTAACTGAACAGTTTTCCAGTCCTACCTGCTGCCTCTCCTTCCTTGCAACTTGCATGGCAGTCAGCCCTATATCTCTAGATCCATGGCCTAATTTAAACACCAGTACAAAAACAAAATTGGAAAAGATATAAAGGCACTTCCCATTGCCTTTATAGATGTATGTTGGTGACACCCACCATGTCTGAATATATATGCAAATATGATGTGTACGTTTGACTTCCAGCAGATCTAGTGAACTCTGAAACATTTTGGGGTAGTTTCATTATATCCTGCTTATGACGTTCTTGAGTGTGGTCTCACCACTGTGGAGAAAAAGTGTTTGACTAGATGGACCTTTTGGTCTGATCCAGCAAGATATTTCTTACATTGTTACACTAAATTTATGGAGCATTTATAGACCATTACCCTTGCAAACTGGGTAAAGAGGAACTTTTAAGAGGTGATTCTCTTATATTTAGCAAGGAGAGAGCAACTGTTCCTATTCATCCCAGCATAGCATATTTTTCATTTGCTTGTGTCTCCAAACCTTTTCACATATTATGCTCAATAATAATACAAGAGGTTTGCAGTGTGCATAGGTTCAATTCTCTTCACAGACACAATTATTCACACATTATATTGAACACAGGAACAGCAATACATTTCATAAGAACATAAGAGCCTCCTGGATCAGACCAAGGAAATATTGGAGGAAACTGATTATGTAGACCCATTTCAAACTGGCTTTAGAACGGGATATGGAGTTGAGACAGCCTTGGTCAGCTGATGGATAACCTTTACCGGGGAATCGACAGAGGGAGTGTGACTCTGTTGGTCCTCTTGGATCTCTCAGCAGCGTTTGTTACCATCGACCATGGTATCCTTCTAAGTTGCCTGGGGGAGATGGGAATAGGAGGCACTACTTTGCAGTGGTTCCATTCCTATCTCTCGGATAGATCCCAGATGGTGGAGCTTAGTGACAGTCACTCCTCAAAGTGGGAGCTGTTACATGGACTCTATTCTGTCACCAGTGCTTTTCAATATCTACACGAAACCGCTGGGTGAGGTCATCAGGAGATTTGGTGCTGGGTGTTATCAGTATGCTGATGACACCCAAATCTACTTCTCCCTTTTTTCTTCAGGAAATGGCACTCATTCTTTAAATGCCTGCCTACAGGCAGTAATGGGCTGGATGAGGGATAACAAATTGAAGCTGAATCCAAGCAAGACGGAGGTGCTCATTGTGGGGGATCAGAATTTAAGGGATGAGTTATATCTCCCTGTGCTGGATGGGGTTACACTCCCCCAGAAGGAGCAGGTACACAGTTTGGGAGTACTTCCAGTTCCAGGCCTCATCCTAGTATCTCAGGTGGAGGCTATGGCCAGGAGTGCTTTCAGTCAGCTTCAGCTGATTCGACAGCTGCGTCCATTCCTTGAGGAGGATGACCTCAAAACAGTGGTGCACCAGCTGGTAATCTCCCAGCTTGACTATTGCAATGCGCTCTACGTGGGGCTGACTTTGTACGTAGTTCGGAAACTTCAATTAGTTCAGAATGCGGCAGCCAGATTGGTCTCTGGGGTAACCCGGAGAGATCATATTATGCCTGTTTTGAAACAACTGCACTGGCTTCCAATATGTTTCCGGGCAAAATACAAAGTGTTGGTTATTACCTTTAAAGCCCTGAACGGCTTAGGCCCGAGTTTCCTCAGAGAGCGCCTTCTTCTGCGTGATCCCCACCGCACATTAAGGTCATCTGAGGAGGTTTGTCTCCAGTTACCACCAGCTCGTCTGGTAGCAACTCAGAGGCGGGCCTTCTCTATAGCTGCTCCGGGGCTGTGGAATGTGCTCCCTGTGAAAATCCGTAATTTGAATTCTCTATTAGCCTTCAGGAGAGCTCTTAAAATGTATATGTTTGGCCTGGCTTTCCAGGGTTTTTTAATTGGTTTTAATATTTTAACCCGGTTTTAGGGTTTTTTAATTATTGTGATTGTTTAATTGTTGTTTTAAAATGTTTTTAAATTGTTAATTGTTGTTATATTGTTTTTAATTTTTGTTTTAGCTCTTTACTGTTTTAATGGTTTGTTTTAATTGTATACCACCCTGAGCCATTTTGGAAGGGTGGTATAAAAATAAAATAAATACATAAATAAATATCCAGTCCACCATCCTGTTTCCCACAGTGGCCCACTAGATTACTCTGGGAAGCCCACAACCAAGAGATTAAGGTGTTCTCCCTCTCCTACTGTTGTTGACCTGCAACTGGTAGAGGCATCCTGCTTCTGAATCTGGAAGTAGCCTGTAGCCATCAAGATTAGTAGCCATTGATAGAGTTGTCCTCCATGAATTTGTCCAAGTCCTTTTATCGACATCCTGTGGCAGAGAATTCAATTGATTAATTATGCGCTGTGTGAAAAAGTACTTCCTTTTGTCCTAAATTTCCTGGCCATCAATTTCTTGACAAACAATTTCACTTCTTAATTCTACCATGCACTTGAGGGGTTTATACCCAGATTCACTTTTAAAATGAATGCACGTTCAGCCATTCACACAAAAACATGTACCAGTGTTCCGATGTTTTACACTTCTACAACATAATGTCTGAACAGGATTTCCATTGTGTCTTTCTTTATAACGTGAACCCCTTTGGAACCTTCCCCCCCCCTTCTCTCATTTATTTTGCTATATAATCCACTTTGTGAATCTTTTTGTTGAGAGTTCTGTATATTCTATACAATAACCTGTCTGAATATTGTGATGACTTCAGTGGTCTGAGTAGTATCTACATTTGCAGGAGGAAACCAATTTAAACCCTATTGCTTCTCACAAACATTGGGTGTGAGGTTAGGCTTGCCAGCTGTTTTTCTAGCAGGGCTTCTGATTCTTTCAAACTCCAGCACTCAATGTTTTCCAGCATGCAGATATAGGAAAAGCAAGAGCTTTACCTGCTGAATAATACTTGCTGTTAAAGGCAGAGGATCCCTGCCAGAAGACAGCTGGCAACCCTGTATGATAGCCACAAGAAGCCTTCACATGGTGGCTCCCAGCCTGTGGCAAGCCAACTGTATGTTTTTACTCCACCAGACCGAAGAATTAGCTTTGGCATGCTTCCACAATGTTGTAGTAACAGACGGAAGTTGATGAATTCTACGTATGCAGCAGATACACAGAACTGGATAGTTGCCGGTGGGCAGATAGCAGTTCAGGCCTATTCCAGCAGCTACTGTGTGGTCAGGTCTTAAATTTGAATATTTCCAGGTATGCAGCTTTACAAGTTTGTAGACCAGCTTCTCCATAAGCTAGTAACTATGCAACTTTTACATATAATTGTTGTTTATATTATTTCAAGCCATCTGTAAATATATTTAATGACTAACAGATGTCAGGCATATTCTGTGCCTTACACAAATATCACTGGGAACTCAATTTAAAAACATTTGCTCTCTGAGCAAGGAATGAAGGCTTAAGCTAAGGATTTAATACTTTTTTAAATTTCAGTTACTTGGAATTTAAATTTTGTAAAAGAGTATTTTACTGGTACAATTGTGCCAGTATAGTTAAGCTGAAGAGTGTTTTCAACATTCTACCATTTTAAGCTCTGGCCATTCTTTGTTTATTAAATGCCTGCTTGGAAGCAGTAATGGGTTGGATGAGGGATAACAAACTGAGACTGAATCCAGACCAGACGGAGGTACTTATTGTGCGGGGTCGTCACTTGGGAAGCAATATTGATCTACCTGTTCTAGATGGGGTCACACTTCCTCAGAAGGAACAGGTACACAGTTTGGGAGTGCTTCTGGATCCGCACCTTTCCCTGGTTCCCCAGGCTGAGGCAGTGGCCAGAAGCGCTTTCTACCAGCTTTAGTTGATACGCCAACTGCGTCTGTTTCTTGAGGTTCATGATCTCAAAACAGTAGTACACTTGTTGGTAACCTCCAGACTTGATTACTTCAATGCGCTTTATGTGGGGCTGCCTTTGTACATAGTCCGGAAACTGCAATAACTACAAAATGCGGCAGCCAGGTTAGTCTCCAGGTCATCTCAAAGAGACCATATTACTCCTATATTACAGGAGTTGCACTGGCTGCCAATAAGTTTTTGGGCAAAATACAAAGTGCTGGTTATAACCTATAAAGCCCTAAACAGCTTAGGCCCATGGTACTTAAGAGAGCGTCTTCTTCTGCATGATCCCCATCGTCCACTGCGTAAATCAGGGGAGGCTCGTCTGTGGCTACCTTCATGTTGTCTGGTGGCCACCCAGGGACGGGCCTTCTCTGTTGTTGCCCCGAGACTTTGGAACGCGCTTCCCATGGGAATAAGAGTCTCCCCATCTCTAGCAGCTTTTAAAAAGTGTCTAAAGACTTATCTTTTTACCCAGGACTTTTAACTTTTTAAATTTTGGATTATTTATTGATTTGTTTTAAACTGTTTTTAATATTTAATTGATTTTAAGTTTTGTTTTTATTTGTTGTGAACCGCCCTGAGACCCTGGGTTAGGGTGGTATAAAAATGCACTAAATAAATAAAAACCATTTGTCCGATCTGTCTGGCCTTCAGCACACATTCACTAGGTTACAAGAGACACCTCCCCGGCAAATTTGGTGAAGGTCCATTGAGAAATGGATTAGATAGACAAGTTGCTAACATTTTTTTTTATTGAGGAAGTGCTATTTAAATGATTTTGTAGTCCATTTGCATAGTTTCAGCCTTTAGACTGCATGCTAGAAATGTTCCTTTTATATATCCCTCTGGGACCAATTGATTGTTATTTTACAATTGATCCTCAAAGCTGGGTTTTAAGAGACAGAAAAATGCATTTTTAGTGCTAACCGAGTCTGTGCAGTAACAAGTTTGAGGTTACATTGCCCACAGCAAAAGCCCACAATAAACATGGCAGCTGACTCACTGTTCTGCCACTCCAGCTGCCCCATTTAGAAATGAGGCTCGATGCACCCAAACTTTGCCTTGATCAGAGGCATCTCTAGGAACTGATTTGGTAAACTGCACCTGTTAATGTCTGCCTCGATGCATCCTTCCCCAGCCCAATGTCCAACTGAAAGACCAAGGCTCCATGCACCCACACTCCATGTGGGTGCATGGAGCCTCATTTCTAAAGCCATCATAATATACCAAACCGTACAAAGTATTTACAGCTTATATGGCGTGGAAGTTAAGATGGGCATCTTAACTTGCATTTTTCTTTTCTTTTTAGAGCACGAGTGAAAATGTAAAGCACTTCCACTTTCATTTTAAACCGAAGGTTTTTGGATTACTGAATGTAACACTGATATGTTCCAGAGAACCTATAGATTTCTATATTTTCCTAATCTTACACAAAATAGGAAATCAAGAAGCATATTAGCATACATTTTTACAAAGGTCTCTCATGAAACCGAAGGTCAGGAAATTTAGGACCGACAAGAGGAAGTACTTTTTCACACAGCACATAATTAGTCTATGGAATTCTCCGCCACAGGATGTGATGGCCACTAGCTTCAATGGCTTTAAAAGGGGCTTAAACCAGGGGCGTATCTACAGGTAGGGCAAGCAGGGCACGTGCCCTGGGCACCACTTGAATGGGGGGTGCCATTTTGTAAAATTTTTTTTTTAAAAAAATGGCTGCCAAAAACAAAATGGCCACCGTGCATGCTCAAATGGCCTCTGTGAGGCCCTAGGTCATGCCAGGCCTTGCAGAGGCCATTTGAGCATGTGCAGTGGCCATTTTGTTTTCAGTGGCCATTTTAAAAAAAGATTTTTAAAAATGGTGACTGCACATGCTCTAATGGTCCCTGCGAGGCCCTAGAGGCCAGTGGGGGGAGGAGGAACCTTTGCAAACCCCCCAGCCTTTAGGAAGCCCCCCGAAGGGGCTACAGGTTTATATATATATATATATATATATATATATATATATATATATATATATATAAAAAGTCACTGTACACATATTCAGATTGGCACTATGTACAGAGAATCAGGGATTGTGAATACTGAGCTGATGCTTATGAGCTAGGATTGTATTCATTTGCTCTTACTTTGCTTCTTGTGATAAGTGAGTTAAATGTGATGTCTTGCTAATATGGCTATTAATGGTGAATTTGTCTTTGAATCAGTGTGAAAACCTTAATATTAAGGCCCACTGGGAGTTTCTTGCTCTCTTTCTCTCATTTTAACTGTCTTTCTGAAAGACTGGAATATATTCCAAGCAGTGACACAGTTTACTCTGCATATCCTTTAATTATTTACAGAGTATCTGGGAAAAGTCAAATTCTCCATTGATTTTTAAAACTTATGTAGTGGTGATGCTACAATACATAGTAGAGAATTAGACAGGCACTTCTGTTTAGTTTTCCAAGTACACCTCCACATAGTATTTGGGTATTTCATGAGCCCCAGCATACTGAAATTTGTAGTTTTCCAGGATTTTTTGATCTGGCTAAGTCCACTGCTAAAATAGTTTTTGAAATATTAAAAGTTTAACGAGGCTGACTTGTATTTTTCAGCTGATATTATGGTAAAGTTATCGGAAAGATGGGTGTCAGATGCTTGGACAGGGGGTGCAATTTCAGTGTTTGCCCTAGGCGCTATTTTCCCTAGATACACCTCTGGCTTAAACAACTTCATAGAGAACAGGTCTATCAATGGCTATTAGTCTGGTAGCTATAGGCCACTTCCAGACTCAGAGGCATGATGCTCTCAATACCAGTTGTCAGCGGGGAAAAAGAGAGAGGGCATGCACATGCCTCTTGCCTGTGGGCTCCCCAGAGGCATCTGGTGGGCCGCTGTGTGAAACAGGATGCTGGCCTAGATGGGCCTTGGGCATGATCCAGCAGGGCTGTTCTTATGTTCTTATATAAAGTTTTAATACCATATCTTCATTCCTGAAGATTTGCTTTGTCATTCAATGTGCATAGAGGCAGGGTATCTTTTTGCAGAAATCGTACACTTCTCATGAGATTCACTACTTGATGTGACAGCTGTGAAGTTTGTACATGTCTTGCTATTCCCTGTGCAGAAAACCCTGTAAGTGAGTTTTCTGCAGACATGCCATTTAGCTCTTATATTTTGGCAGATCAGTTGTTGGGGAATTGTGTTGTTAAAAGGCAGGTGCAGTTGCTAAATGTATGCAAGCCTATCAGCTATTTGGATCTTTGCCTCCTGCTAGAAAGAGAGTGTGTTAACTGAATAAAGGAAAGATTTTTTTTCTAAACTGATCATGACACTAAGCTCTGCTTTAGACTTTACAACTGAAAGTTACTTACTCCTGAAAAATGGTTCTCTAAAAGGTCTCTGTAAAATAAGCAAAAAGGTGAGCTGAAACTACTATCTTAGGAGACTAGTGGAAGATATAGAATTAATAAACTTTGTGTTTTTATACAACTGTGAAAGGATTAAAGCATTATATATATGTCTGTATATGGCAATCTACTGTGCTGTTAATTTTAACCTTTCCCCCCTACTTATCTGTATATTACGCTTTTTATCAAGCTGTAGGGACATCTTCTTTCATTTTGCATATGACTGTCTATTGGAGCATTTAATCAAAATAATGTCACATAGGCATAAATTTAAATTCAGAATTATAAGATAAGATCTGGTAATTAATTATTTTTAAGGTGCACTAAGAAATAAAAAGAAATTATGTTGAAATGTAAGAGTGGGCCAGTTCAGACAATTTCTTATTGACTCACACTATTAGAAAGGGGAGGTATCAAGAGTGCATCCATTGTGCCGTCTTCTGCGGACATCCCAGTACCCTCCTGGCATGTCCCTTAGCAGGTGGGCTATAGAGTTCTCCCCTATGCGATAAAGGTATGTGCCGGGAGGGCATTGGGATATCCAATGTCACAACAGGCATGTTTTTGGTGCATCACCTTTCTAATCACATGGGATCAGTAATGTGTCCAAACTGGCTCCATATTTTATACGTTCCAGCTCCCAAGGTGCCATCACACCTATAGCTTGACTAAGAAGCAAGACCAAGGATAAGTCTATGCAGATAGGCTAGGCTTGGTTTACAAAGGTTGGGGTCACTAGGAGAGGGAGCAGCCCCTTACCCCAGTAGTGTCTTCAAGTACACAGTCCCTTTGTCTCCAGTGTTATTTAAAATATATATATATATATTTGACATATTTATATACCACTCAAAACTCATGTTTCTGGGTAGTTTACAGTAAAACAACACAAATTAAAACATTAGAACAATTTAAAATTTGAAACAATGTTAAATTCTATGAGTCTAATTAAAAGCCTGGGTGAACAAAAGTGTCTTAACCGCTTTTTAAAAAGTTATTAGAGATGGGGAGGCACTTATTTAAACGGGGGGTGAATTCCAAAGCCTCGAGGCAGCAATGGAGAAGGCCCATCCCTGAGTAGCCACAAGACGAGCTGGTAGCAACTTCAGCTGCACCTCCTCAGATGATTTCAATAGGTAGCAGGGCTCATAACCAAGAAGGCATTCGCTTAATACCCTGGGCCTAAGCTGTTTAGGGCTTTATAGATTATAACTAGCACTTTGTATTTTTGCTGAAAATATATTGTTAGCCAGTGCAGTTTTTTTGTATAGATGTAATGTGGTCTCTTCAAGATGACCCAGAGACCAACCTGGCTGCTGCATTTTACACCAATTGCAGTTTCCGGACTATGTGCAAAGGCAGCCCCACATAGAGCACATTACAGTAATAAAGTCTGGAGGTTACTGGTATATGCACTACTGTTCGGAGGTCAGAACAGTTTGAAGGGGTAGGACTAAAAGAGCAACAACAGTACCAAATTTAAAACAAGCAGGTGCTGTTTAATCAGCAGCACCCACTCAATCCTGATTTGCCAGCATACAGGGTGGGTGGGTGCACATATGGTGGCCAACAGGCTTACTTCCTTTAAAAGAGAAGTTCAGAATGCTGTGAATGCTGTATGAGCTGCCAGCAGTGGTGAACGGTGATGGCGACATGGGGGGGGGCAGAGAGAGGTACTTTTAAAAAGTGATTATCAGAGGTACTGCCAGCACCTGACAGCTGCTGTGAGCAGTGACGTCCTGCCCATCATCCCGCACGGCAGCTGCCTTGGCTCTAGCTCTCACCTGGCCTCTGCACATGCACAGAAGGGCGGTGAGAGATACCTTAAAAAAATGTATTGCTAGAGGTACTGCCGGCACCTGCAAGCCACTGTGAGCAGCGGCAATGCACCCAGCATCCCGCAGAGTGACTGCTGCAGCTCTGTCACTCACCTGGCTTCCGTGCATGTACAGATGAGTGCCGGATCCGCAGCAGCCACCACACGGGATGCCAGGTGGGGCACTGCTGATCATGGCAGCTTGCAGGTGCCAGCAGTACCCCTGGTAATCACTTTTTAAAGCTACCTCTCACCGCCGCCCCCCACAGCCTCCTTGGCCACCACTGCCTACCAGTGACATCCTATTTCCAAGTTCTATAACAATTTTCCAAATCTTATCTACTTACCCAGCCCTGTGAAGTAGGCGAAGTTGAGAGATAGTGATTAGTCACCCAATGAGGTTCATAGCTGAGTGGGGATTTCAACTCTGGTCTCTGTAATGCAAGTATGCTGTCTGCTATGCTAGTGTCCTTAATTACAAGGCCCGAGAACTTGTGATGACTCCCTGACTGATTGTTATTAGGGCTATGCAAAGCTTCAGGTGAAGCCCAAGTACTCTGCACAGGCCTCCAGGCACTGAGGTGGCAGTTCTCACGGCTGGGACTCAGACAGGTGTGTAGGAGTATGTGGGTGTGGGTGTGTTTGGGGTGATCCACCTGGTTGCTTTAAGAAGACAACCAGTAAAAAAATTTCATATGCTAGCTCCTGAGCATATCTAGTATACAAATCAGGCTTGGTTCACAACACCACCTGGTTGCTTTAAGAAGACAACCAGTAAAAAAATAGGCTACACCCCTTTGTAAGTCATGTGCTGACAATTGAATACAAACCAGATTCACAGCACATGGGAGAAGATCCTAGGAAAGTCACTATGTTAAAAGAAGCTGAAAGTAGACTCCAGTTCTACTTAGAACTGCTTGTTTAAATTCTGAATTCGTTAACTGGTGGAGAGATGGATGAGAACAGGATATGGTTTTTTTTAAAAGGAAGAAACTTGATTAAATCTATGTATTAAAGATATAGATTTATGAATCTTCTGAAGTTCTTTCTTCAGATATTAAAACTGTTCTGTTGTCCCAGAGATATGATAAATATATTGTTTATCTGGGCACCAATTCTAGTGCTTTTTTGCCTTCTGTCACTCATACTCTATTCTGCTGTTGATCTAATCATAAAGTAATAATTCCAACAATCTAATACCACATCGGTAGCTTGAAAATATTATTGAAGTGACACTTGGATGGGTAGAATGTTGGATTAAGCCAATAAGTTTTCCTTCTTGGTGCTCAAAGCTGTGAAAATGGTTCTGACTCTCTAGAATCAGCAGCTGTGTTTGAATAAGTGTCAGCTGAATGTGATTCAGTTCTTGCCCCTCACTGCACCCAAATATATATTCAGACAAAGCTTGTGCCGAGGACTAACAGGAATTGTTTACTCTCATATTGGGTTTATAAATATAGTAGCCAAGGATCAATCACTTCAGCGTATTGGCGGGGGGAGACCTGTGCTTCACAGAAATCCTTTGGTGAATGGTGGAAGTGCCCCAGCCTCACTTCCTGACAGCTGTGCCACATGGGGATTATGCTCCCCCCCACACAAGGCACAAGATGACATCCATCTCCATGTACAGAACAGTGGATAGAGCCCACGTGAGAGCAGGAAGAGTTTATCTTTGATGGAAAGAGGATGAGATTTGTCTGCATGAACAAGCCCAGCTGTCACTGCCACTGGAGCCCAGGAAGGTCAGCAAGCAAGCAGAGGCAGCAAAGGTCCAACTACCCATTTCAGGAAATAAGCCCTTAGTGCTTCTTTCACTGTCTTTACAGTGAAGAGCAACTGGCTCAGACCTACAGTTTGTGGCCATCAGAGAATGAGGGCCTTAACCCTACCCTCTGCCACAGTCCCAATCTGGATCACACCCTCTTTCCCCACGACTGCTACTTGTAAAGGGAGGAAAGCTCCATTGGCACCAATGAGAATTGGTTTTCCCCTTGAGAAATAGCAGCCCCAGGGGGGCTGCTCCAGATTGGAACTGAGGGTAGGGTTAAAGCTTCTCACCACTGTGGGGCTGGGGGGTCTGATCTGGCTGCTATTACTGCAAAAGGGTGGGGGACACGCACAGAACTGCTAGGTAGGTGAGTCCTGTAATAGGTAGTCTTGACCCATAATTGGGCTCAACTCAGTCAGAAACAAAGAAATCACTTTTGTAGGAGGGTCAACTGGGCTGGGCTATGGGAAGAAACATGCCATCTTCCCTTGATGCTTGTGTGTCTACTGCTGATAAGACGACAAAAGGAAAGGAGTAGAACCATATGATGCATGGGGCCATCCCTATAGAATGTGGCATTTTGCTTTGCTTTTTTCCTCCCTCCTATTTCCATAGCCCTGCTGCATGTTTTGTTGACTCTGGAGCATGGTTGAGAGATGTGATGGCTTCTGTACAAGTCAAATGCGCTCAGTTGCAACAGTAGAAGACAAAACAGTTTATTATTGTTATGCCTAAAATTGTGCTAGGTACTAAGTACAGCGGCTGGCATCCAGAGCAACGAACGAGTTGTTAAAGGACTTTTATGCTAGGGCAAAACTGTTGCCCTAGCTAGTAATGCTAAATCTGGAGCTTGTGCTCCAGACTAGTGTTGCACTACTGCAAGCTTGTTTGCATGCATGCCTCATTTATTTCAATGGGAACGGTTGCACAGTAGTGCTCTTGCACAATCTCCATGTTTAGCTAAATTGCTTGCTAAGCTAACTTGCCGTATCACAAATTTGCTTGTACTGCAAGTGGTTGATTGCTGGTGTACATACAGGTGGCCCTCAACACCCGTGGTTTCGCGTATCCGCAGTCAGGCAATGGAGACTGACCTTGTTATTTGCGGATACAAAAATAGTTAAAATTTGCCTATCCACTGTTCCTGGGTGGCCAGAAATCACCTCCGAGGTCATTTCCAGGCATCGTTTTGCTAAAAGAAGCCACTTTGTTGTTCTTAGTTTTAAAAAATGCTTTCCTGACATTTTTTTGGTGGTAAATTGGTGGAATTTGGGGTGGGGAAGCATTGCTGTACACCTGAAGAGCATGGCATGGTTTGTTTCACTTATTTCTGCTTTTTATTGCTTTTTGTGCCTTTTTTAAAAAAACCCAGGACCCTAAAACTGCCCCCCCAATTCTTAGTGACTTCAGGTTTCGTTATCCATGGTTTCATTTTCCATGGTTGTAGCCAAGAACGGAACCCCTGTGAATAATAAGGGCCACTTGTACCCTTCCTTTATAATTGAAAGCATATTAGTGGCCTTTCCCCCCTCTTAAAAATAAAGATTTCCCCCAAAAGTTAAACTGCTTTGTTTTATTTAGTACAAGCAGTATTCTTGTTATACTGAACTGTGATCTTGCTGATGGAACAGGTTCTGAGAAGCAACTGAAGGAGGTTAAGGAAGTAACTAAATAAACAGAAAGCTTTTGTTGCTTTTAATACAGAAAAATGCCTACATATTCTGGAGCTTCTGCATATCACCATGAAAGATATTGAACAACAATAGACTAATCTCAGGGGTTAAGCATTTACTGTCCTCCTATGAGGAAGTTTGCAATAGACTGCATCTGCATTAATTAAGACACTGATGTTGAATAACAGAACTATGGAAGATAACTCTTCTGTTTTCTGTTTTTATTGTATATTATGAGGGTGCAATGTGAGGTTAGAGACTGTGGCATGGATGTGGTTATCTGTGGTATGTGACCATCTACAGGATGCCATGTCTAGTATTCTCTAAATTTTCTCTCTCCCTTCAAAGACAGTATGTCCAGCCAGCTATTACCTTTTGGCTTACAGTTTGTTAGCTACATTTTTATCTCCCCCAGCCAAAGGCTCTTGGTGGTACACAACAACAAAAAACAGAAAACAAACATTCATTTAAAACATCAGATTAAGACAATATAAAAACAATTTTAAAACCATTTAAAAACAGTTACTGGACACCACTCATTTGTGCTGCTCCTGAGCTAGTCAGAATCATTTCCTAGAGAACAGCACAGTTCTGCTTTCTTTCTGTGCTGTTAAGACTTGGAATAAGGAGCCCTTGCCTTTTCTATTTCACAAAATGTATTTTTAAGATGGTGAGATGCTCAAAGGGTAGCTCTCTTTGAATCAAAGATTGAGCCAGTTGTCCAACAGAACAAGTTCAGAAACTCAAAATGTTCCGAGCGCCATTTTGGAGTCCAAAATGGTGCTCTTCTGGCCTTGTCACACACATGGCAACCATTTGTGTGGTGGTGCTGACCACACAAATGGTTGCCACACATGAGCAGAAGTGTGTGTGTGTGTGTGTGTGTGTGTGTGTGTGTGTGTGTGTGTGTGTGTGTGTGTGTGAGAGAGAGAGAGAGAGAGAGAGAGAGAAGTGGGGGGGGGGTTATTTGCCTAGGAGTAAGGGGAAAGGTGTGCTGAGAATGTTTTGTTTTTCATCATGTCCTTACAGTTCTTCTGCAGCAAAGATGCAGATGGGAGAAATATATCTTTGACAGAGGCTTTTGTCTCAGGGCCCACTCCAACCTTGCTACACTCTTGACTCTTGGGCTATTCACATGACCAGGCCGGGGGTGGGGGAGCAGGGTTCAGCCTACCTTCTCCCAGAAGAGTGGTCTGTGTTCCTTCAGCTCATGAGCCACACACCCACACAACTATCTGCACGGATCAAGAGAGGCCAGTACTCGTTTCCCAGCCTCTGCGTATCCCACAAGGCACACGTGATGAGCACGGTACCTTGAGGGATTCCCCCATCAACTTAGCGCTTTAGGTGCCTGTCTCTGTCTCCTCGGGCTCTGTGGAGCCCGTGTCATAAATCTGTTAGCTCGGCTAACCCAACAGGATTTACAACCCCCTTCAGCACTCCCCGGTGAGTTAACAGAAAGCGGCAGCGGAACTGCACGAGTGAAAAATAAAAGGCTCACAAAGAAAAAACAGTAAATGAATTAAGTCTCCTGAACTGAACTAGGTACCCCACTTTAACAATAACTGAGTAATAAGTGAACAGAAAACAGAGCAAGGAATGAAAATAGTGAAGGATAACAGAAGCAAGGAATTAACAGAACAAAGCAGGAAAGCATAGACAAGGCAAACTGGAACTCGGACAAAGTTTTGGAATTCAGTAGCACACTGTCTGCGGACCAGCAAAAGTTGCAAACAGCACCTGAGCAATTGAGAGACTACCAAATATATATGGCTCAAGCGAACCAGCAGCCAATCAGGCTTCCTCTCTAGTGATCTCCTGCGCCTGCGTGACTTCCACTGAGCCTCCCTCTTGAGCCGTCTTCTCAAGACAGGTGAAATCCCAGGCTCCTCCCCATCAGAAATCATGTCTGGCAGCTGTTGTGAATCCTCAGCTCCAGAGTCTGGGCTCCCTGCCAACTCCTGTTGCTATGCCTCTGAGCCCTCACTAGCAGGCAAATCCTCCCATTCCTGCTCTGACTCTTCCGAGTCAGAAGTCTGAACCATGGCAGCCTGGCAGCCAGGTTATGGGAACAGTTGCTCACTTAATCTCAGCTAAAAGCTGGGCTTAAGAGTGGGGTTAGGCTGGGCAGGAGTGCTAGGATCCTTAGCCTAGTCTGGGCTAGGCTGCTCATGAGAACAGCCTCTATATCTATTTCATGTATATATATTTTAGTTTCCATTATTTGCAAATAATTTTGAAAAACTGCAAGCGTGGGCGGGCGGGGGTGGGGCGGGCTTTTCCAAAAGGAGATCACTCTGATTAGTATATCAAACAGGAGGCTTAATGATAATTTAGGACATTTTTGCAACTTTTTGCAGAGAAAATGTTGTATATTAGAGGGCTTCTTAATCTAGCACAGGAAGACATAAAGAGGACAAATGGCCAAGCCTTGAAGAACTCAAATTAGGGGAAAAAGCATAAGCTGGTGGTGGTAGTGATTTACCAATACATCAAGGGAGCTGGTGTTGGACTCTTCATCATTTGCAGTCTCCTAGCTGAGATTGGACTCAGTGCAAATGAAATGTTCCAGCCAAATATGATTTAATGGGTTAGATATACTTTAACATTGTAACAGAAAGAAATTCACTTGAGTAAGAGATCAGGAGGTCAGAGGAGATCAGAATGGACCCAGCAATTGTAGGTTAATTTGTTATGGCCCTTAAAGATGTGAATAAGGAGTTACTCTGGTACTTGGAGCACCAGACATTCTCCCTCATGGTTGTGAAAGAGACCAGAGTTTTTTCCAGAGAAAAATTGAGTTGCTTTCTAAAATAAAAACTGTCTTCTTTTTCAAGATTGTCTAATGTTAGTCTTTCCCCTACATAACCATTAAGACTGCACTAAATGTATGTCAATTTTTATTTTCAGGACAAAAGCAGTCCATTCAGTGTGGAGCAGTGAAAATTTTATCTTAAAAGCCCTTTATTGTTAGAATGCTCACTTCTTTCTATCCTTCTTTTTGCTGCCATTGTTTCCCCTACTTGCTGCTGCAGCTTCAGTGTCATTTTCCTTCTTATTATTGCATACTCTTCTATATGGGAAATCCAAACAAGGTTCACTTAGTATATGGGATGATGCAACAAGGCTGCATAGGCAATAATAACTGGTAATTTGATGGCATTCTAAAGGCAAATTCAGAGAGGAGACAATGGGGCACTTCACATGACATGTGTGAAGGGCCTGACAGGGTTCTGTGGGGAGAGCGGGCTTAGCCCATTTTCCCCGCAGACAAGCAGCTGCTTGTAGAGGGGTGGCCAGATCAGCTGCCCACACAACTGCCGGCTCCATCATGGAGCCGGCGGGGAATGCAGGGATCGGGGCCGTGTGGCTCCTGGAAGTTCCAGGATGCCCCGCGCAAGTGCATGGGGGATCCTGGAGAGACCCCCATGCCCAGGAGGCTGCTTGCAGCCTCCAGGCTGGGGGTCTACTCATGTGTTGCCACATGCCACACAAGCAACAAAACACACAAGCAACAAAATGAGGTTAACGGAGTGCTCACCCCATTAACCTCATTTAAGGGGAGCGGAGATTAGGCGGGCTAGCCACCTTGGGAGTACTGGGCTCGCCCGCAAGCCCGGTGGTTCCCATGCTCCACGGAAAGCAGCCTAAGTTCCCCTAGCCCACTTTCCACTGATCGTGGGAATAGCCTCAATGCTTCCTGAACAGACTAACATTTCCAAACTAAAATTACCAAAGAGGGCAGTACTTTTGACACTGCCAAAAGGACTCACACTAACCAGTAAGTCTTTTTGACTCAATCCCAAATACCATTTCCCTTCTGAGCTTAACTATGAATGGTTATAGATTGTACTTTTTAATTTTCAGTATTTTTTTTTAACATAGAAGAGGATATTTCCATTTATGGATAGAATGTAAACAGCTTACAGTCTAATACTTCCAAAAGGATGTTCAAAATATAGCGTTTGGGGTGTGAAAGGAACTAGGTTCACCATCTTTTGTTTGATTACTGTTTTCTTGGAAAAGTGATGCTACTTAAGTACACTTTTTCAGGGGGCACAGTAAATGATAAAATGTGTAAATGGCAAAATGAGGTACTTCTCTCAGACAGTACATTCATTGATGATGTGGTTGTGTGATTTGATTCACACCTATTAGTTGATGTCTGTGATATGGTTAGTGATGTCATTTCCCACTCACGGAGGTATCATTTCATACATCTTTTATTTTACACTCCCCTTTATCTTGACTCCCCTGCTGTGCAATCCCAGTTCTGGAGTAATGCTGCAAAGAATAGGAAGGGTACATCTTTCCTTACCACTGCCTTGCCATTTTATAATACTTAGATATAGATGTTTAATGCTTATTTACTTGCTTCATTTCCTTTTAGGTTGTGTCAAATCCTGCTGTTCACAGGTAGTGCAAGAATAATAATGCAAATCTTTTTGAATTGTAAAGAACAGCAAGCAAGACTGCCCTTCTGCCATTTTTGAACTTTTGTTTTTGTTTTGTTTTAGAAGCCAGTATAGCTGCCTAAATCCCATTGAAATTATTATAGTCTTAGTTTATACCCCCCCCCTTTTCCCCTATGGAGATTGTACTCTTCTTCCCCACTGTGCTAGACATCTATTCTTGTGTTTAGAAAAGGGCAAACAACAGCATAGCAACCTTCTTCCAGCAATTCTACCCACCCACTTTTCCTCACTACATGAGGATATATGATTGGCACTACATTGAGATATGTGGGAGTATATCACTGCAGATAAAATGTGGTTAAGCACATTTTTATTGAACATGCAAACAGTTGTAAATGCAAATTAGGAGTAACTTCTCTCATAAGCACATAAAATGTAGGAAACATACAGCAAAAGGGCAGCTTCAGCTGCTCAAATAGCTGCATCAGCAGAAGCTGTTATTGGCAAGAAAATAGTTGATGGCAAAGAATTCAGCCCCCCTTCATCTGTGCCATGATCCTGAACCAGATTGTTCACTCCCCCACAATTGCAGTTTAAAAAGAAGAAACACACAGGAATGAGAAGATGATGTGCCCAGAAATATTTTGACATGTGTCAAGTTTATCAAGAGCACAGTAAACATGGATATATTTCAATACCAGGACCTCTTGTTTTGCTTGGTAGTGGTATCTTGATCTGGCAGCCCCTCAGGGGATGACACTGCTCTGGGAAGAGCAGGTTTCAAGTTGCCTCCCTGGCTTCTCCAAGATAGGACAAGATTTATTTATTTTTAAATAGGACAAGATTTTTTTATTGAACCAACAAACTACCAAAGCATACAGTACGTTGCCAAAGCACAATTATATACAAAGTGGTTGTTTGTACATGATATATCTACAAAGATTTACACACAAGGATTTGGAAACCCACAAGGTTATGAAGTATATGCAGGTAGTACTGTAACTCGAGGGTGGGGGATTTCAAGGCACATCAGGTAATCGGGGGGGTTAGGTCCGACGTCCATTTCCACAATTTGTCCCATTGCTGTTTAGAAGAGATACTCTTGTCTTTTTGCACATAACCATACAAACTTTTCCAGAAGAGATTTACTGTCTCATCTGCGTGAACCTCTTGGTCGCGTCTTCCCTCCCTATTCCTATGCAGGAGCATTGCATAAATGACGTACAGGTTTACTAACCTGATTACGATGAGGGGAACATTCCAATTCCCTAGTATGAGGGCACCCGTTCTGTCCCGTTTCCTTGAAGGTTTCTTTCTGGGACCTCGAAAGGAGGTTCTATCGCTCAAACCCGATGTTAGTTCTTCCCAAGTCTGTTTTTCCAAATCAGGCCACTCTAACAGCTTGCTTACTCCCTGCCACACTCTTTTAAGAAATGTGAGTGGGTTTCCAAGATAGGGCTGAGAGAGATTCCTGCCTGTAACCTTGGAGAAGCCGCTGCCAGTCTGTGAAGACAATAGTTACTAAGCTAGATAGACCGATGGTCTGACTCAGTATATGGCAGCTTCCTATGTTCCTGTATTGGTATCATTGTTCTCATTGGTCTGCTATTATCCAGTTCTGCCTGGGTTAGAGGAGCAGCACACATGAAAAATGTAGCCTTTGTGCCTGATAATTTAGAAAACCTTCATGGAGTAAATTTAAGGGAACATAAGGGAGAGGCTGCTTCATAGCTTACTATACTGGCTGCCAATTTGTTAGCCTTCTCAGGGCTTTCTCGGTTGTTGCCCCCAGGTTCTGGAATGTTCTCCTGGTGGGTGTCCATTCTCTGACATCTGTGGCTGCTTTTGAAAAACAACTGAAAATGCTTTTATTTGTTCAAGCATTTATTATTGATTTATTTACACAGTCAGACAGGTGTTATTGACTGGTTTGTTTTATCCAGACATCGAGTCCTTCCCAAGGACCTGGGATGCCAGAATTTTATCGTCGATGTTGTTGCTGTTATAGATATTGTCGCAGAATATAGGCTGTTCCCAGTAAAGTTGCTTTTTGTAATTGGCTGAGGGTGATTTCTGAGGCCCCTATGGTGTTGAGGTGCTCTTCAAGGTCTTTTGGAACTGCACCCAGGGTGCCAATTACCACTGGGATTATTTTGGTCTTTTTCTGCCAAAGCCTTTCAATTTCAATTTGTAGATCTTTGTATTTGGTGATTTTTTTCTATTTCTTTTTCTTCTATTCTGCTATCCCCTGGTATTGCTATGTAGATTATTTTAACTTGTTTTTCCTTTTTCTCGACTACAGTTATATCTGGTGTATTGTGTGGCAGATGTTTGTCTGTTTGTAGTCGGAAGTCCCATAATATTTTTGCATCTGCATTTTCTACAACCTTTTCAGTTTTATGGTCCCACCAGTCTTTGGCTACAGGTAGCTTGTATTTTTTGCAGATGTTCCAGTGTATCATCCCTGCTACCTTGTCATGCTTTTGTTTGTAGTCAGTCTGTGCGATCTTTTTACAACAGCTGATTAGGTGGTCTACTGTTTCATCTGCTTCTTTACAAAGGCGGCACTTACTGTTTTTTGTTGACTTTTCTACTTTTGCTCTTATTGTATTTGTTCTTAATGCCTGTTCTTGTGCAGCCAGTATTAAACCCTCTGTTTCTTTCTTCAAGTTGCCATTCTTAAGCCATTGCCAGGTCTTGGTGATGTCTGATTTTCCACTTATATTGTGCAAATATTGGCCATACAGTGGCTTATTTTTCCATTTTTCTGCTCGCTTCTTGACTTGTTCTTTTTTGTAAGCCTGCTTTGTTTCATTGGTGTTGAATAGTTTCTCCTTATTGACCATTTGAAGTGCATCTTCTTCACTGTCCTTGATATATTCTTCAAAGCCTCTTTTCTCCTCCTCTACTGTTTGATGGACTTGCAGCATTCCTCTTCCACCTGAGCTGCGAGGGAGGTATAGCCTATCTACATCACTGCGGGGGTGCAGAGCATGATTGATGGTCATGATTTTCCTGGTCTTACGATCTAGCGTCTCTAGCTCTGCCTGGGTCCAGTCTATTATTCTTGCAGTGTATCTGATAAGAGGTATAGCCCAGGTGTTTATGGCTTGTATGGTGTTCCCGCCATTGAGTTTGGACTTGAGGATTTTTCTAACTCTCCTGATGTATTCACTTCCAATTTTTCTTTTAACTTCAGTGTGTGCAGTGTTATCAGCCTGGAAAATGCCCAAGTATTTGTAATGTTCTTTCTCTTCCAGGTTCTTGATGTTGTCTCCATTAGGCAGTTCTATTCCTTCTGTTTTTCTTATTTTCCCTCTGTTCATTATTATTGCAGCACACTTGTCTAGTCCAAATTCCATTGCTATATCGCTACTGAATATACGGACAGTGTTTAGCAGTGATTTGATTTCTGACTGGGACTTTTCATACAACTTCAGATCGTCCATGTACAGCAGATGGTTGATTTTACTTGATGTTTTAGATGTTTGGTATCCGAGGCCTGTTTTGTTTAGTATTTGTGAAAATGGGGTCATGGCGATTACAAACAACAGAGGGGATAGTGAGTCCCCTTGGAAAATGCCTCTTCTAATGCTAACCTGTCCAAGTGTCTCACCATTTATTGTTAACTGTGTACTCCACATGCTCATTGCTTTTTTGATAAATATCTGAATGTTTTTGCTGACACCAGTTGTTTCTAAACATTTTAGTATCCATGTGTGAGGCAATGAATCGAAGGCTTTCTTGTAGTCAATCCATGCAACACTTAGATTGGTTTTTCTTCTCTTGCAATTTTCTAAAATCATTTTGTCAATCAGCAGCTGGTCTTTTGTGCCTCTGGTGTTTGGGCAATTTCCTTTCTGTTCAACCGGAAGCTGTTTGTTAGTTAATAAGTGTTGCATCACTTCATCTGCTAATAATTTGAACATGGTTGGCAGGCAGGTTATTGGTCTATAATTACTTGGAACTGCACCTTTTGCTGGGTCTTTCATTATGAGATGAGTTTGTTAGCCATTGTTCAATATCACCTCCTTGCAAAATGTGATTGAACTGTTTTGATAGTTGTTTACAAAGGCTTGTTAGGTGTTTAAGCCAAAAGTCATGCAGTTCATCGTTGCCTGGAGCAGTCCAATTTTTAATTTTCTTTGCTCTTTCACTTATTAATTCTGGTGTTATTATTAGATCTTGCATTTGTTGGTTACATTTTTTGACCTCTTTCACCCAGCCCGCTTTTTTATTATAATCTATTGGATTGTCCCATAATTTTCCCCAGAATTGCACTGTTTCTTCTTTATTTGGTGTTTCTAAGTTTCTTGCAGTTTCTCCTTCTATGCTTTGGTAGAAACGTCTCTGATTCGACTGGAATTGGAGATTCTGCCTGTGTTGTGTAATTCTGGCTTCATATCTGCTAATCGTCTTTGACACTGCTGTTATTTGCTGCTTTATTATTTCCAGGACTTCTCTAATTTTCCTTGAATCTAGGTGGTATTTTTGGATCAGATACTGTTTGGTGTTTTCATTCTTCAGCTTCTTGTCTTTCATATCTTTCAATTTACTAGCATCTGATCTAAGCCTGGAGATTTTGTTTTCTAATCTAATCTTCCATTTAGGTGATGTACTACTTTCTTTTTTTACAGGTCCACTGATCTTATATCCGAGCTCTAGTGTTGTTATTGTTGCTGCGCTGTACATTAGTTGGTTTGTTTCTTGCAAATTCTTGGTTGTTATTTCTGCAAGTGCAGCATTGACATCTTTTAATGCCTGAGCAAGTTGTTTTTTGGCAACTGTTTTTAGAGCGGGAAGTCGAACCCTGGTGGTTGTTTGGTTCATGTGCTCAGTTATTTTTTGCTTTAGTTCTTGTTGCTTTTCTGTTAAACGGCATTTGGGTTTTTGAGGTGAAGGCAAAGGGGAGGTTGCCTGGTTTTGATTTTGAAACAGTTCAGCAACAGTGGCATCCTCTATTTCCAACACCTCCTCCACCTGCACCTGAGCAACTTCTTCAGTTGGTGGTAATTCTTCTTCCATATCTTGAGCCTGTGTTGCTCTTTGCTGCTGCTACTACTACTACTACTACTACTACTACTACTATTATTATTATTATTATTATTATTATTATTATACATTCATCTCCCACTCTGCCTCCAAGGAGCCCAGAGCGGTGTACTGCATACTTGAGTTTCTCTTTCACAACAACCATCTGAAGTAGGTTAGGCTGAGAGAGAAGTGACTGGCCCAGAGTCACCCAGCTAGTTTTATGACTGAATGGGAATTTGAACTCAGGTCTCCTTGGTCCTAGTCCAGCACTCTAACCACTATACCATTTACCCCTTAGGGGTAAAGTCTCTTCTTTCTGGCTGCTCTGTTTTGTTTTTATGGCTGTTGCTTTTGGTGTTTATATTTTTATGGTTTTATTGTATTAATCTTTGTGAACCACCTGGATATAATTTTATGAAAGGTGTTATATAAATCTAACCAGTAATTAAGAAGTAAACAAATAAATATTAAACATAGCAGAAAGCATTTAAGAAATTTATCAGTTTGCATCATCTTTATTTTGTAGCATTCTTAAAATAGTAGATTGCATGGAAATTTGTATGAGTTGAAAGTCCACAGTGATAGTTTATGAATATACCCTTTCAGGATATAAGATAGTAGAGGTTATTAGCTAAATGGTCTTAAAACTAAAAGGGAGACTATTGGAAGCCTCAGTATTTCTAAGACCTATTGATAGATTCAGCAGAGTCAGATTCCTATATTGTATCACTGCAAGATGCTGGACTGCATGTTTGAATTCTCCCTCATTGATAAAACTGAACCATTGTCCCTGATATACAGTACTAGTTTTCAGTGTGCAAGGATTATTTTAATAGGGAGCATTCAACCATGCAATCCTCCACGTGCAAGCTTAAGTGGTACAGTCCAGGAAAAGCTTTACTGCTTGCTTCAGTTGGATCCATAAACTAGCAGTGAACAATGCAATAAGTTATGATCTTATCTTTTATTCTAGTGTACCCATTTTAGTTATGGTTTGTGGAACTGAATTATAAAAGGTAGTAAACCTTTTAAAATTGTATCCATACTGCATGAGAAACCTACTGTACATGATATATAACCCTGACATGTACACCCTTCAGGGTAATAATATAGTCATTTGTGGGAACTGGGAGCTCTCATTTTAAATATCTTGGTACCATTCTGTACTTACAGTCTCTTGGGTTGTACAATTGGGATGTGTAATTTTATCTTGTGGAAATAGATAAAGGGAAGGAAGGGCGATCTGGAGAAGATTATTAAATCACAAGGCATGTGTCTTGCTCAGGAAAAATATATGATTGTGTATGTGGGATGTTCAATTTCCTTATGCATTGCACTCAGTTCTGAAAACTCAAAGTAGTTGATATTCATTGAGTTGTTTCATTTTATTGTATTATAGAGTTTCTACTATTATGTTTCCAAGGTTCACTGATTTGCTCCAGAATATGAGATATAGTCAGAAACAACGCTTTAATTATATGCTATAAAGAATTTTTAAAAATAGGATTTATTTCTGAAAATGCCACATGCACTGCAGAGAAAGCATCCGTTCAGCCCTCCCAAAAGCATTTTTATTTCAGGGAAGGAAAGAACTGCTGCCTGAGAACAAGCCTAAATTTTAGGTACACACATTGGAAATAATATACCTTGTACATTAATTACAGCATAAATGTGTGTATTATACCTAGGGGATTTGTCCTGTAAGAGGAGAAGTATAAAATCCTATCATCTCACTCTGTTCATTGTCTTACAGATAAAACTGGAAGACAAATTACTTTCGGTTACAGTTAACTGTTGTGCCAAGGAGTATGTTGCTAAATTTGAATTTTAATTGTTCTTCCTAGTACATTCTTCAGATTAATGCAAACTAAGTCTCATATAGAAAATCCTCCTTTTGGAAGAGTCCTATATTAGAATTTAAAAGGGGAAGAATCTGCTAGGAGTCTATAAAAATTAAATTGGTTTCTGTAGAAATTACTCTTAAACTAGTTATAGTTTAATAGAGAAGGATGACTTTTCCATTCAATTTTTTTAATTCTCTCTTCTAAGACTTAAGTCCTGTTCATAGGTTACATTAGGGGTGACTAAACATACATATTGTCATGTCAGCAGAATAGAAGCTCTCACCTGGGATACTGGTAAGGATGATATCTGTGATGCTCCTTGTGTACTGTATGTATTATCAGGCACCCATTATCATACAATAGCATAACAGAGATTATGTTATGATGATTCTCAATAAAAGGTAGTGCAGCTGATACATCTGGGGAGACTGAATGTGCACTGTAAGGCATGGAATTGTCTTGGATGGCATCAGGAATTGGCCAAGTAGGACAAGCCCAAAGGTGCACTGCCAGAGAAAGTGGTGCAACCAAGAGTCACTTATGACATTGTCTTATCACTATCCCCATTTATTTATTTATTTATTTATTTATTTATTTATTTATTTACTGAATTTTTATACCACCCTACCCAATTCGGCTCAGGACAGTTCACAAACAAAACAAAAACAGTTTAAATCAATCACCAATAAAAACAAAAAAAATTAAAATACCATAAAACAATCAGTTAAAAACAATTTAAAAACCCTAAAAACAAAACCCCCAGTACATTAAAAAAAACCAAAAACCACAACAATTTAAAAACCCTGGAAGGCGAGGCCAAACAGATAAGTCTTAAGGGCTCTCCTGAAGGCCAATAAAGAGTTCAAATTATGAATTTCTGCAGGGAGCGCATTCCACAGCCCAGGAGTGGCTACAGAGAAGGCCCGCCTCTGAGTCGCCACCAGACATACCGGTGGTAACTGGAGATGGACCTCCTCAGATAACCTTAACGTGTGGTGGGGTCATACAGAAGAAGGCGCTCTCTGAGGTAATCTTAAGCCATTTAGGGCTTTAAAAGTAATAACCAGCACTTTGTATTTTGCCCAGAAACATATTGGCAGCCAGTGTAACTGTTTCAAAACAGGCATAATATGGTCTCTCCAAATTGCCCCGGAGACCAATCTGGCTGCCGCATTTTGAACTAACTGAAGTTTCTGAACTACGTACAAAGGTAGCCCCATGTAGAGCGCATTGCAGTAGTCGAGCCGGGAGGTTACCAGCTGATGCACCACTGTTTTGAGGTCATCCTCTTCAAGGAATGGATGTAGCTGTCGAATCAGCCGAAGCTGATAGAAAGCACTCCTGGCCATGGCCTCCACCTGAGACACCAGGGTGAGGACCAGGAGTACTCCCAAGCTTGTACCTGCTCCTTCTGGGGGAGTGTAACCCCATCCAGCACAGGGAGATCTAACTCATCCCTCGGATTCTGAGCCACTACAATGAGCACCTACATATTGCTTGGATTCCGCCTCAATTTGTTATCCCTCATCCAGTCCATTACTGCCTGTAGGCAGGCATTTAGAGAATGAACACCATTTCCTGATGAAGCAGATGAAAGAGAGAAGTAGATTTGGGTGTCATCTACATACTGATAACACCCCACACCAAATCTCCTGATGACTTCACCCAGTGGTTTCATGTAGATATTGAAAAGCATTGGTGACAGAATGAAGCCCTGAAGGACTCCATACAACAGCTCTTGTTTACAAGAGCAACTGTCACCAAGCTCCACCAACTGGGATCTGCCCGAGAGATAGGAGCGGAACCACTGCAAAGCAGTGCCTCCTATCCCCAACTCCCCCAGGCGACCCAGAAGGATAGCATGGTCGATGGTATCGAACGCTGCTGAGAGATCCAAGAGAACCAACAGAGTCACACTCCCTCTGTCGATTCCCCAGTAAAGGTCATCCATCAGGCCGACCAAGGCTGTCTCAACCCCATAGCCCATTCTAAAGCCAGTTTGAAATAGGTCTAGATAATCAGTTTCCTCCAAAACTGCCTGGAGCTGGTTGACCACCACCCTCTCAATCACCTTGCCCAACAAAGGGAGATTGGAGATTGGTCTATAACTATCCATTGCTGAGGGATCCAGGAAAGGCTTCTTAAGAAGAGGTCTAACTATTGCCTCCTTCAAACATGGAGGCACCCTACCCTCCCTCAGCGATGCATTTATGATGTTGACCAGGCCACCTCCAACAATCTCACTGCTAGATCTCTCTCAGTCACTCTCAGCCTAGCCTACTTCATAGGGTTGTTGTGAAAGAGAAACTTAAGTATGTAGTACACCGCTTTGGTCTCCTTCGAGGAAGAGCGGGATATAAATGTAATAATAATAATAATAATAAGAAGAAGAAGAAGAAGAAGAAGAAGCAATGAGCATGTGGAGTACACAGTTAACAATCATTGGCGAGACACTTGGACAGGTTAGCATTACAAGAGGCATTTTCCAAGGGGACTCACTATCCCCTCTGTTGTTTGTAATCGCCATGACCCCATTTTCACAAATACTAAACAAAACAGGCCTCGGATACCAAACATCTAAAACATCAAGTAAAATCAACCATCTGCTGTACATGGACGATCTGAAGTTGTATGGAAAGTCCCAGTCAGAAATCGAATCACTGCTAAACACTGTCCGTATATTCAGTAGCGATATAGCAATGGAGTTTGGACTCCAAAAGAAAAATTGGAAGTGAATACATCAGGAGAGTTAGAAAAATCCTCAAGTCCAAACTCAATGACAGGAACACCATACAAGCCATAAACACCTGGGCTATACCTCTTATCAGATACACTGCAGGAATAATAGACTGGACCCAGGCAGAGCTAGAGATGCTAGATCGTAAGACCAGGAAAATCATGACCATCAATCATGCTCTGCACCCCCGCAGTGATGTAGATAGGCTATACCTCCCTCGCAGCTCAGGTGGAAGAGGAATGTCGCCTTTGTAAAGAAGCAGATGAAACAGTGGACCACCTGATCAGCTGTTGTAAGAAGATCACACAGACTGACTACAAACAAAGGCATGACAAGGTAGCAGGGATGATACACTGGAACCTCTGCAAAAAATACAAGCTACCTGTAGCCAAGAATTGGTGGGACCATCAAATTGAAAAAGTTGAAGAAAATGAAGATGTAAAAATATTATGGGACTTCCGACTACAAACAGACAAACATCTGCCACACAATACACCAGATATAACTGTAGTCGAGAAGAAAGAAAAACAAGTCAAAATAATCGACATAGCAATACCAGAGGATAGCAGAATAGAAGAAAAAGAAATAGAAAAAATCACCAAATACAAAGATCTACAAATTGAAATGGAAAGGCTGTGGCAGAAGAAGACCAAAATAATCCCAGTGGTAATTGGCGCCCTGGGTGCAGTTCCAAAAGACCTTGAAGAGCACCTCAACACCATAGGGGCCACAGAAATCACCATCAGCCAATTACAAAAAGCAGCTTTACTGGGAACAGCCTATATTCTGCGACGATATCTATAACCATTGACAATAAAATTCTGGCATCCCAGGTCCTTGGGAAGGACTCGATGTCTGGATAAAACAAACCAGTCAATAACACCTGTCTGACTGTGTAAACAAGTAATAATAATAATAATAATCCCCAAACTGCGGCCCTCCAGCTGTTGCTGAAGTACAACTTTCAGCATACCCAGCCACAAAAAAATTGTGTCTAGGGATGCTGGGAGTTGTAGTTCAGCAACATCTGGAGGGCCGCAGTTTGGGGATGCCTGCTCTAGTGTGTCACACAGACAGACTACAGTGTGTCTACTAATACAGAGACTGTTTTAACTTTCATTAAAGAGTTTGATTACTGTCACTCTCACGATAGCTTAATTTATGGGAGATGGGCATAAACACAAGCAATGAGCGATGTCATGAGTGACTCGTGGTTGCACTGCTTTCTCAGGCAGTGCACCTTTGGGCTTGTCTTACTTGGCCAATTCCTGATGCAATTTTCTACGTTATAAAATAATGGATGGTTCAATTGTGATGTGTAAATTTAGTGCAGGGCAGATTATTTATCATTCTAGAAAAACTACCAGAGCTATGGCAGGAAGTCGGGCTAACTGGGGCGGGAGCACAGGGATCAGGACCAATCCTGGAGCGCCACACGTGCAATCTAGCCCAGGCTGGGCTGCCTCTGGGAATAGCCTTAATATGTTGTTAGAACTGAAATTCTTCTGGGGAAATGACCAGAAGTGGGATCCAAATGAAATATATTAAAGAATTGCTAGAATATTTTAGTTTCTCCATTTGAACACTACACATAAAACTGATTAATAGTAACCACAGTAATAATAGGTGTACAGTAGCTAACACATCTTGGAAAGTATATCAGAAATGTTCTTTTGGGTTGACATGTAGTGCCAAAGTGCATGGTAGTTGTCTAGGTAAGACAAGGGGCAGAATGAGACATGAATTGCATCAAAAGTTTCTAAAAGCTTCTTGTGCCTAAAGTTGTGCTGTCGAGTCAGTGTCGACTCCTGGCGACCACAGAGCCCTGTGGTTTTCTTTGGTAGAATATAGGAAGGGTTTACCATTGCCGTCTCCTGCGCAGTATGAGATGATTCCTTTCAGCATCTTTCTATAACGCTGCTGCCCAATATAGGTGTTTCCCATAGTCTAGGAAACATACCAGCGGGGATTCCAACTGGCAACCTCTTGCTTCCTAGGCAAGTTACTTCCCCACTGCGCCTACTTAGGAAGGTAAGTAGATGGCCAAGGTCTCCCTGAGTACTCTCAGGTAGAAGACACCTTTGTTAATTCAAGAGACAGAATTCCAGTACCACCCATCCTTCGTTTTAATTATCTGTGTCATCTCTATTTTTTGCCTTGATGACAGGGTTCAGTGATTGATAGGATTAGATTAAATGAAGATTGCTTTAAGTGGTTGGTAGATGACACCCTTTGTGTTGGTGTCAGTGTTATATGCATTTGCCAGCTATTTAAGCAATGACATCCTGCAGTATGGATGCATTTACTCGTAAGTTTTAGGCAGCAATCAGCATATCACTCATGTATTATATCACTGGATATTATGGATAAAATGCTGGGTGTAGAACTGCGGCCTTAAATTTTCATTAAGTTATAAGCTTTGGGCCTATTCCACCACACCAAAAGTAACATGAGAATTGGCTCTCAAAGTATTACTTTCAAGGTACACCTTAATTTGTGGCCTTAGAAATCCAGAGGAATGTAACATACAGATTTGATTACAGATATTTTAAATATTTTCTCAGTGGAATTCCAATCCAGCTTCATTTACATGAGAAGTAAAAGTCTAAAAGGAGTTTTTTTCTCCAGGTTCCTTTTGGACACCGTTTTCAGTGCTGTATAAATTAGGGTTTTTCTATCCTTGACAGAGACATATAGGCATGCATCCTTGCTACCACTGGGACAGGGAACACCATCCCACTAGCAATCGAGCTAAGCTTGATTAAATCATATAGTACTACAGTTCAATAAATATTAAACCAGCTTATATGCGTGATGAAAACATTTTCCCCCTTTCTGGCAATTCAATAATCTTTTAAAGTATTGTAAACAATGATTATATAAAATACGTGGACACATCAGTTGTATACAAATGAAGAAAAATGTTGTTACTTAAACAGAGCCTCTTTAGTTTCATACTACTAGTTATAAAAAACTTGCATCTCTCCCCTTTATCTTCAGTTGACAACCTTCATTGCTAGATTATGTCTTATTGGGTCACCTTTTCTAGGAAAAGGAGAACAATTTACTTTCTCCAGTCTATTCATATGCCTCAGAAAAAAACTAGATTAACCTGGCCTGTCTTGACTACGATTGCTAAGAATTGGCCACTTTGATATTACTAGCTTTCATTTTAAAAGGGTGAAGCTCTATTTGGAGACATCCAGGAAAACAGCCAGCCCTTAAGGTTTATGTATATTTCATATTGTCACTTCAAACATTTATTTTTTGTTATGTCACAATCCTTTCACATAACTGTAGTGCGTCACATTTCATATGAAACTGATACATATTTGAAAGCACCCCATGATACAAACTGTGACCCTATGAAAAGCGTATGTGTCAGAAAGAAGATACTTTCTGACATGTTTTTTCTACCGGGAGCATTCCCAGGCAGGGATTTTAGCTTGCATCCCCACTGGAATTGAGGATGTACGTTCACATATCAGTGAGATTTACCCGGAACTCTGTGCAACATATCAGAGGGCACTCCATACAAAATTTGGGTTCTTCCCTGCATATTAGAGCCTAGCACGATTTATGTCCAGGGTAAAAAAAAATCCACTTTTTGTGCTGGAGTATCCAATATGCCCCGAACTCACAGTAAACCCACATTAAAGCCTGCTTTCTGGGAAAGCTTATGGGATGCCATTTGACATGTAAGTGATTTTAAACAAGTGGTTTACCTGTGTGAAGACCATGTTGGTAAAGAATGTTTGAACTGGCCCTAAGATCTTCACAACTGTATAGAAGTCTCATTCTCCTTTTCTGTTCCTCAAATATTCAAAATAATTGATAGCCAGCTACTGTCACAGGTATTTCCGTTGCTAGTGCACTTCCTGGCAGTGTAGAACCAATTAGCGGTGAACAGGAGAAGCAGCAGCCAGAGAAACAAAATGTCATTATTGCCATCCTTAATGGCTGCAGTTTCTGCAACTGGGACTGGACTAGACCTCTCCTCTCATCCCCAAAGCTGGAAGAACCAGGGGCGTATCTAGGGGTAGGGCAGGCAGGGCACGTGCCCCGGGCGCCACTTGAAGGGCCACTTGAACCTCTGTGAGGCTCTAGATCATGCCAGGCTTTTCAGAGGCCATTTGAGCATGCGCGGTGGCCATTTTGTTTTCAGTGGCCTTTAAAAAAAAAGATTATTTTTAAAAACAGCCACTGCACATGCTCTAATGGTCCCTGCGAGGCCCTAGAGGCCAGCGGGGTGAGGGGGAATCTTTGGGGGGGGAAACACCCCAGCCTTTAGGAAGCCCCCCAAAGGGGCTACGGGTAAAAAAAAATAATAATAATAATAATAATAATATAAGACACTGTACACATATTCAGATTGGCACTATGTACAGAGAATCAGGGCTTGTGAATACTGAGCTGACGCTTATGAGCTAGGATTGTATTCATTTGCTCTTACTTTGCTTCTTGTGATAAGTGAGTTAAATGTGATGTCTTGCTAATATGGCTATTAATGGTGAGTTTGTCTTTGAATCGGTGTGAAACCCTTAATATTAAGGCCCGCTGGGAGTTTCTTGCTCTCTTTCTCTCATTTTAACTGTCTTTCTGAAAGACTAGAATATATTCCAAGCAGTGACACAGTTTACTCTGCATATCCTTTAATTATTTACAGAGTATCTGGGAAAAGTCAAATTCTCCATTTATTTTTAAAACCTATGTAATGGTGATGCTACAATGCATAGTAGAGAATTAGACAGGCACTTCTGTTTAGTTTTCCAAGTACATCTCCACATAGTATTTGGGTATTTGATGAGCCCCCACGTACTGAAATTTGTAGTTTTCCAGCATTTTTTGGTCTGGCTAAGTCCACTGCTAAATAGTTTTTGAAATATTAAAAGATTAACGAGCTTGACTTGTATTTTTCAGCTGATATTATGGTAAAGTTATCTGAAAGATGGGTGTCAGATGCTTGGACAGGGGGCGCAATTTCAGTGTTTGCCCTAGGCGCTATTTTCCCTAGATACACCTCTGCTTGGCAAAGACCATCACTTTGGATTTGTGGAAGTTAATTACCAAGTGGTTGTCCTTGAAGTAAGTGGCCAAAAGCCTAAGCACTCTCCTAAGGCCCACAGGACAGGAGTTTGGGAGATGGTAGCAGCAGTATTTGCATACAGCAGAATTGGGATAACTGCGCCCGCAATAGTTTGGGAATGTAGCACTGGATCAGAGAGATTATTAGCTAGGGTATTTGTGTAAAGATTGAACAGGGAGGGTGCCAAAATACACCCTTGTTTAACTCCTTTACTAGTGGTTATTAAATGTGAAAGTGAGCCTTGAGGGTTACATCTCACTTTTACACTGGTGTTATCGTAGAGCTTCTGATTAAGAAAGAGTAAGCGTCTATCAATATTATTTTATTATTTATTTATTTATTTATTCGATTTCTATACCGCCCTTCCAAAAATGGCTTAGGGCAGTTTACACAGAGAAATAATAAATAAATAAGATGGAACCCTGTCCCCAAAGGGCTCACAATCTAATATTAGTGTCTCTTAGTTTACCCCATAGGCTTATCCTCAAGATTCTCGGCCTTTTGGTTAAGAAATCATTTTCTACTGAAGTCATCTTTTAATGCAAATTTTACATATGAACAAGTACTTATATCAATCATCAGCTGAGAAGCAGGCTTTCTTGGTTAGAACAGTTGTCTATCTGGCCTATTGGCTAGCCTTGAAATCTGACCAAGAAAGCCTGCTTCTCAGCTGATGAATGGTATACAGTACTTGTCCTTAAGTAAAAATTGCATTAAAAAATATACAGGTGCCCAGGGCATTTATGGTTTATTTCACAGGATCCAATGACTGTGCAGTATGAAAGTTTAGTTGAGCCTAACTGATCCATGATAATAATCAGAGTAGGGTGAACATTTTGACTTTACTTTTAATAGCAATGTCTCAGAAAATTTTTTAAATGATTATTTAACACATTTTAATGACTCTTTATTGTCATTACCCTGCATGTCTTATGCATACTATCTTTACTATTATTTGACTTTATTGTTCAGGAGAACCCCGTTATTCGTGGGGGCTCCGTTCCAGGTTGGTGGGAGCACTGCAGATAGCGAAACCGTGGATAACTGAGTAATCAATTCAATGAGTTTGCTGGGGTTGGGTTCCTAGACCTGGTAAAAATGAAGGAGGGGAAGCAAAAACGGGCCAAATAAAGTGCCCTACTGTGCTCCATGGGTCTGTAGATGTCCAGCCATCTTCCCTAAATGCCTCTCAAGTCCCAAATGGGGGAAAACGATGACTTTGCCCAGGTTCCCCCCCCCCATTATTTTTTAACTAAATGAGCCACAGAATGGCTCCTGAACACAAAATGGAGGCCAAAAATGACCTCTGCAGTTATTTCTGGCCCTCTAGGATCAATGGATAGGTGGGATTTAACCCGTTCATATCTGCAGATATCGAGGCTGGGTGTCTTTTTTAAACCCACAGATACACAGAACCATGAATAGTAGTTCCGCGAGTAATGGGGTTCTCCTGTATTGTCAGCCAATTATTGGAAATGTATGTACATTGTGTTCATAAAAAAGACTGATGCTATTATTAAATATTACTATTAATTATTATAATTCAAGTAACAATGTTAATTACAATTTAGTCAGGCCTTATACCTTACTTAACTATTTTCACCAAATAACTATAATTATAGTTGGTATTTTCTCCCTGAGTCTTGCTATTATCGTCATGTTTTTGTTGCTAGGTATTTCTTTTGCTAGGTATTATTTTTGCTTCCCCCTCCCCCTTTTTTTTTACAGAGTTTCTTTGAAGGGCAGTCTGCACCATGGGACTCAGCTAAAAAAGATGAGAACCGAATGAAGAATAGATATGGGAATATCATTGCATGTAAGTGTTGACAGTATAATTGTACTACTGTGGAAAATCCTTTTAGTAACTGACAACACTGCCCATCGATACCCTACTCTGTGTGTCTGGAGTAAAAACAGAGCCCTAGTCACCTTAATAAAAAATAGGGGAGAAATATATGTGTCAATAACACAATATATTTTACTTCTGAAGTCTAGGGTCCTGGTGCACTTTCACAGAGCAAATATACAATTCCTTGTCCTCAAAATGTTACAGCTAAAACACAGGCTAAGACACAAAATGTTACAGCTAAGTCACAGGCTATAACAAATGTACATGTCTGTGGACATTCATTTAACATGGGGATGGGAAGGGAAATCCAATTAAAGAAAGCAAAGTGCTCCTAGAGACATTTATTTTAGTGCACTTTATTTCCATTTATTTTAGTAGGAATTTGAGCCAAAGAAAATGTGATGTTTGTTAATCACATTATTACCCCTTTGTTTTATTTTGTTTCCCCCCGCTTAAATAGTAGCTGCAGGAAGCACGACAAGACTTGTATTTTTAAAACACACACGCACGTGTGTGCGTGCGTATGGACATACGCACGCGCGCACACACACACACACACACAGAGTAGTCTCAACAAAAACTGCTTCTCCTGAAACTGCTACTTGCTCCAGGGGAAAAAGCTGCCATGGTATCAGTGTGAGAAAAAGGTTCTTCTCTAGAGCAGGGCTGCTCAACTTTGGCCGTCCTCAGATGTTGGCCTTCAACTTCCATAATCCCTGGCTGTTGGCCACTGTGCATGGGGACTATGGGAGTTGTAGTCCAAAAACAGCTGGGGCACCAAAATTGAGCAGGCCTTCCCTAAAGCTATGCATCACTGAAAAGATCGAAATCAGTTCTGGTCCAGATTGAGGGCATCAGTCCCCCAATGCACTGTGCATTCCTGGAAAGATCAGGATCTGATCCATTCTGCAGCAAGTACACTGGTTCACTGATATACTGGGGGGTTGCTGCATTGAATTGATCTGACTCAATGTATTAGGGGCCTTAGCTGTCAGCAGTATACCGTAGTGGGCCCTCCACATGTCTTTTAACTTCAAAAAGCTGCTATCTTGATAGGTAGCAGTGGACCCTGTTTCTTCCTTGGCATCTACTCCATTATGCTCGAGGGAAGGAAGCAGCTTCATGTTATTGCATCTTTTCTCAGAGTATTACTGGGGGAAGAAAATAGCCATGCCCTATGAATAGAGGCAGCAGCTTTTCTCTTTTTCGTAAAAGAATGAAGAGGCCAGCACACTGCTGCCAAGTAAGCCATTTCAATCTGATACCGGATGTATTGGGCTTCCTTCTATTGGGAAATAATCAGTCCAATTATTGGCCTGATTTGATTCATAGCCCTGCTCCCCCTGATCTTAATTGCAGGGAGGTGGCTGCTATTTAAGTGGGGGGGAATACAGAAACAGTATAGCAAACTCTGCAATTAATGTAATATGTACTTTGGTCCCTAGACTTAACTATTTTTTATTGGATTGGGCCCATTGTGGCTAGAGTTTTGTATAAAAATCAGGTGTGAAACTAACATATTCAAACACTTACTAAATATTTGGTTGGAACTGAGTAGTGCTTTTAAATATGTGACCTGCCAGGGAATTGAAAGCATGCATGCTACAGGAAAGCACCTTAACTATCTATTTCCTAACTTATAAGATCTCCTTCAGATAGATATTTCCTGAATTGAATAAATGAATTGAAAATTGAATAAATGGCGGTGGGGAGGAAGAGAGAGTGTTCTGGAACAAGATACAGTGGCCAACATTCAGACTGATGAAGCATATGTGCAGTGAACACACAACACATGCTTTGAGGGAAGGGCAATTTTCATCAATTTCCCCTTTCCTCTATAGTCGACCGTGACTCCTAAACATATGTCCTGAGGGACATGAAACCCTCAGGGACATATTTTCAGGAGTCACAGTTGGCTACATAAGGAAGAGAAGTCTGATGAAAATTACCCTTCTCCCAAAGTATGTGCTGCACATTCACTGCACACATGCTTTATCAGTCTGAATGTTGGCCAGTATTTTTAAAAAGAGAGAATATCACATTTATTAAGTAAACTGGTACCACTAGCAGAAATAAGAATTTCTTTTTAAAATAATATATAATATCTGCATGTTTCTTCTTCCTTTATCAACTTGTATGCACTCATTGGGGTCCACAGATACACAATTCTAATCCAGTCTTAGCTGTGCCAGCTACTTGTACCAATTACTTAGGATTCCCCTGCTTAGGCTGACAACAAGACTCATATCTTTACAGAGCAGTGACAAACAGCAGAGTGAAAACAAGATAAAAATATTAGATGCACAAATCAATTGTAATTTACAAGCTATATTGAAGCCGCTAAGAGCAGCAAATGTTACTTTGATCACTAGGATTCAATTTAATTTTAATGTCATCAATATTTAGCAATGAGAAAGTGTGTGTTAGATGAAAATGAGTTGTTTGGGTTGTCAGTATAAACTTAGAATAATTGAGTAAACCTTAAATAATACAAATTGGTGAAGACTCTAGCACTTGAGATTCAGAAAAGATGATTAAGGGAGAACTTGATGGAAGTTGATAAAATTATGCATTATGTACGGAGAATAAATAAAGAGAAATATTTATCTACGGTGCTAGGGATTTCCAATGCTATAGATTGACAGGAAAAAGAAAGGAAGTACTTCTTCATGCAATGAACCATTAATCTGTATCACAAAGCCATACATGGGTTATCATATGGAACATGGGGAATGCTCTCTTTCAACATACTGTTGGCACCAACTAAAAACTAAACAGGGTAAAAGCTTTTCTCCATGTGAAATAAACCTCCATGTGAAATATTTTTATATGTGAAATATCCATATTTTAGGAGGTAGCTTTTCATACAGATTAAATCAGTAGTTGAAATAATACAGTTGTCACTTGGCTCCAACAAGTCCCATAATGTTCTCAGCTCTTGAAATGACTGTCAGAGCATCCAGAGGAGTTACTACAATAGTCCTGGGGCTCTTATTTTGGAAGTATTCTGAATTGCTACCTCATTGTAGGCCTGAAACTTTGGTGTCTTAAGCTTCAGAGATGAAGCTTATTCTCCATAATGGACAGGAGACTTGCCTCCATGCAACTCCCAGAAGTGTGCCCCTGATACAGCTAACTCTTAGTTCCACCACATCACCTGAATATGATCTGTTCAGATTCCAGAACCAGACAAAATGAATCTCTCTAAATAAGGGAACTTGTTTACTTGCTTGATATTATATGAGCTATTTCCCAAAGACTAAAGCTTATGTTTTGTAGTAGTTTATTATCCTACACTTACAAAGATATAACCAGATCTGTGAGCATTCTATTCAACTAATTTCTGTAATGGAAATTAATAACAACTTAGCATTAAAACAGGACTTTTCTGCCACTGACCACTCCCATGGGGGAATGAAGAATTTGTCTCCTTTTAGTTCAGCAACTACGTAATTTATGAATCAGTTGAAAAGAAAAGGAGCCAGAGCATGCCTTTGTTTAACACTTCTCATGGCTAGCACCTTATTTGCACAGCCACCCATGTTGGTAGATCTTACTTGTAGAACAGCATTGGAATATAGAATTCAAATTAATCTACTGTCAGGATACTTTGCCCACAGAAGTTCTCAGTCAATTGTGTTGAAGGCTATTCTTAAATTGGCAAGTGTGGTATACAATCAGGTTTTGAGATGTAAAGCATTACTTCCAATAAAATGAGACACAACAAAACAATTGTCTGTTGTGGACAATAACCATGCCCAAGCTGTTCAACATTCTCAACAAATTAGTTCAGGAAAGTGTTAGAGGTACGGGTGAGATAGATGCATTTATTCTAGAATAGACATGCACAACTTCAAATTCATGAAGCTGAACACAGCCTTCCTGGTATGCATTGTGGTCTACCAGGTGCTGTTCTGTAGTTCTAGGTAGGCAGAAAAACTAGGGGAATTGCCAAACCCCTGATGGTCTTCCATTCATGACTGGTAGACTGCATTTGATTTGATAGGTCATAAATTGTGCAGACCTATTCTAGAATAATCCCAGATTAGAAACTTGGGTGTATGTAGATCACGGATATTTTAATATGACACACAAAAATTTAGGAATTTGAGGCAATGACCTTTAAAATATATATATTATATCAAAGTGGTGCTATAATCTTGAGGCCAGTGCCAGGAAGTCTGTAGAAGATTACAGCACCATGGCAGTAATAGATTCATCTTCCAAAACTTGTCTATAAGTCCCCTATACCTAGAAAGCCAAGCTTCTAACACATGTTGTTTAAGGTCTGTTTCTTTAGTCAGCAAAGCTAAAGATACTCAACTAGAATGCCACCTTTTATGTAATAGAGTCTGTGACCTCATTACCTCATATGGCCTAAGGCCAACCATGGCACTTTCCCCATGGGTCAGTTGGCTACTGCACTTAATTTCCTTCTGGATCAGAGATTTAATTAAGCATGTAGCTAGGTAAACAATGATGAGCACTAGTGAATAAGCATTCATCCTGTTGAAGATTGTCTCCAAGGATCAACAAATGAATAGAGTGTATGTACTTAAGGCCTTGAATGCTGGGGAAGAAAGTATTTAACCAACCTCTTATCAGGAGAGCTCTTGATTTAAGGGTAGGACCCTTAATGAATAGGGTTTACACAAGGGTGGAACTTTTGCTGATACAGGGTAATGGATTTTGAAATTTACATTTTAGCTGACACCAGGTATATTTAGAGGAGAGCACATGACTGGATAGAATAATGGCATATTGAATGGACTATTTGCTGGCAACATGAAGATAGATCAAAGAAAAATTCTTATCATTGATGCTTTTAAAATGATTATTTTTCCTGGCACGGCTACTTTAATTAAAAGTGTGACAGCTATCCCTCTAACCATCCCTCTAACCATCAAATAAATATACTGTAAACATAATATCTGAATAAGTTTAAAACAGACAGTCTCATTACCAAATGCTCATCCCACTTCAGTAAGCAGTAGGATCTGTTTCCTTGTAATAAGAGCAGGAGAAACTTATGCACCATCTTTAGTCATTACATTGTATGTGCATTTAGGTGTCTGTACACACATACATGTTTTTGTCTGGATGGACTTACTGTACATACATTCATTTAAAAAGTAAACTGAGTACAGGCCTCTACAAATGCAAGGTCAGATAGGAAGTGTACTACTGCATGTGTGCTGAATATAATATGTGAATAACTGCATATGAATACAGATCTGTACATGCATATACTGTACACAGACTGTAGCACTGTGCATGGTTACAGCCAGGGGTGCTCCTAGGTAATTTCGGTGCCTGGACCCGAAGGGCTTCAGACGCCCCCCCCCCCCCACAAGTTAAAAATAGAAGTTATTTTCGGGGGGCCTCTTGCCTAAAGACTCCTGCCTACTGCAACCCCACCCCACCCTGCCACTTCCCCATGAAAATATTAAAAAATTAAAGTCATACCATGTAAGCGGCTGGGGTGTGAAGGTGAGTCGAGCAGGCCTCCCCCACCCCCGTGGGCCTGGTGGTGTGGTGGTGGCGTTAGCGGGCGGGTGAAGCATGATCGGCAGCGGCTGCTGGGTTCAACGTCTTGGCCCACCAGCCCTTGAGAACTGTGAGGAGGTTCTTCGCAGTTCTCACGAGGACGCCGTTCTCGCAAGGAACAGTGTCTTTGTAAGACCTGCAAGGAAGCTCCTCGCAGTTCTCAAGGGCCACTGGGCCGAGAGGTCGAGACCTGCGGCCTCTCCCAGGTCACGCTCGGGGCGGGATGGAGCATGCAGCACAGCCACAGCAGTGCAGCCCCATCATTCCCATCCTCACTCCCACCCGGCCCCCATCCACTACTGCGGCGGCCTGGGCAGATGGCCGCCTCCAGCACTACTCGGAGGCACCCCCAGGCAGCAGAGGACCGGGCCAGATCTCCGTGGCCCAGTTCTAAGAGCACCTCTGGTTACAGTTCCGAAGCTAGTCAGACATCCTGCCCCGGCTTGTCACTCGCCCTCTAAGCCTAGCCACTCACATTGAGAGCTGTGTTTGTCTGCACAGGGAGATGCCACAACCAGGATGGGTGGCGCTACTGTGATCGGCAGTGTGGATCACCCCAGGCTACCGATCACAGAAATACAGAGTTTCCCTGTGCAGACAAATGCAGCTGTGACCATGAGTGGCTAGTTTGAGGGGGTGAGTACACACTGGGGTGGGACTTCTGACCAACAATTCAGCGCTGTAACTGTGAGCAGTGCTAATATTTGAATTGGGCTAGTGTGTGTACTGTAAACTCTCGTTGAACATAACTTGTAAACAGGACCATGGTGTCCTATTTTTTTAAAAAAAAACAACCCACCCAAAAACAACCCACCCAAATTCACATATAAGCTGATGGGATCTGAGCTGTCGGTGACTGACCAGAACTCAATCTTGCGGTGGTGGATAGCTCCTTGACTCTGTGCAGTGCTGACTCAGTGCGCAGCAGCTGTGAAAAAGGTAAATGCCATGCTTGGGATCATTAGGAAGGGAATTGAAAATAAGAATGCTAATATTATTATGCCTTTGTACAAATCTATGGTGTGGCCACATTTGGAGTACCACATACAGTTCTGATCACTTTATCTTAAGAAGGATATTGTAGAACTGGAAAAGAAGAGGTCAACCAAGATGAGCAGCGGCCTGGAGCACCTTCCTTAGGCAAGCCTACAGCATTTGGGGCTCTTTAGTTTAGAAAAGAAGTGACTATGGGGAGAATTGATAGAGGTGTATAAAATTATGCACCGAGTAGAGAGAGTAGACAGATAAATTTTCTCCCTCTCACAACACTAGAACCAGGGATCATCCCATAAAACTGAAGATTGGGAAATTTAGGACCGACAAGAGGAAGTACTTTTTCACACAGCACATAATTAATCGATGGAATTCTTTGTCATGGGATGTGGTGATGGCCACCAGCTTAGACAACTGTAAAAGGTGCTTAGACAAATTCATAGAGGACAGGTCTATCACTGGCTACTAGTCTGGTGACTGTTGGCCACTTCCAGCCTCAGAGGCATGATGCCTCTCAACACCAGTGCAGGGGAGCAACAGCAGGAGAGAGGGCATGCACAAGCCAGCATGGTGTAGTGATTAGAGCGCTGGACTAGGATTGGGGAGACCTGAGTTCAAATCCCCATTCAGCCATGATACTTGCTGGGTGACTCTGGGCCAGTCACTTCTCTCTCAGCCTAACCTACTTCACAGGGTTGTTGTGAGGAGAAACTTCAGTATGTAGTACACCGCTCTTGGCTCCTTGGAGGAAGAGCGGGATATAAAAAATGATTTATTTATTTTTTAAAAAAAACACTTCTTGCCTGTGGGATCCCCAGAGGCGTCTGGTGGGCCACTGTATGAAATAGGATGCTGGACTAGATAGGCCTTGGGCCTGATCCAGCTGAGCTGTTCTTATGCCCTTGTAATATCTGTTTATTTAAGCACAGCACATTGCAAGCAAGCTGACTTTTAAATCAGGCCCTGCAACTGCTAATTTTGCATTCAATCCCCACAAAACAACAGTATGCACTCCCCACAGCTTCCCAAGCCGCTTCTTGTTTGATGAATGCCCAGATGTCTTTCTCTCTCAGTCCAAACTACAAAAAACTGCTTCTCTACACCTTAAGTTAGCTGAAGAGTATAGCATTCTAAAGGCTGGAGAAGGTTTTTAGATATAAGCCTCCACAAAACCAGTGGGAGACCCATTCATAAACTTGCAGCAATGTCTAATATAAAGCAATTTAATAACTTTGTGCCACATGTTACCGTTGAAATGACTTTGGTATAGCTAGATGGAGGTACAATATTTTACTATCAACATCATCATGCCCCTTTTTGTCACAACTTATAGGTTTAGTATTTATTTACGGTCTTTGACCAAATGATACAACACATTTACATTTACAAAAAACAAAACATACTTTCAGTAAATTTGAAACATTAAATAAAAACCAGTTAATCATTAAATAAAAACCAGAGTGGAGTACATGTACATATTGTAGCTTCCCAGAAGCCTTAGAAACTCTATTCTTTTGAGGGCCGTAATCTTGAGGCCGCATAACAAAGCTTGGCTACTGCAGCAGAAGTTGATATATCCTTATCATCTAATAAGTGCGTTACCACCAGGTCATCGTCTTTTCCATTCAGATCTTTTAATAATGGACCTATGCATATAATTAGCAACATAATATAAAGCCAGTGTAAAAGCAACAAAAGCCCCACTTTCACTTGTTGCCTTCCTACAATCTCCCACTAAATATATACCTTCAATTTTTCTATACACAATGAGAAATAAGCTTTTGTAGCATCAAGGTTGTGCTATTTTGGTCCTCCACTCACCACCATTTTGCAAAAGTATAAAACCTTGTTTGGAAACAGATTAGCTTGAACAAGGAAATGCATGTTAGAATGTGGTTTCCTCTAAAAAGTAACTGTTTAAATATGAGACTTTTAAAGAGCGTGAAACTACAACCATAATGCACTCACCATCATATGTGTTTGCTTTAGAGGAAAATAATTTACATAATGTAGTTCCTGTTTGCCTTACAGAGCCCAAAGAGTTAGCTAGTTCTTCAGGATTGTTTACTAAATAACTAAGGTTGTATACCACAAAATAGAAGGTTGTACAGATGACACGTATTTTTCCAGCAGAACCTACTTATAGGAGAGTGCTCAACAGAGGAAGAACAGTTTGCAGTCTTAAGCTAATATTATGGCTGCACAAACTTCCTAAATTCCAAATGGCCTTCAGCTAAACATGTCTTGTTGATTGAGCTATCATAGCAGAAAATTTTTCAGAAATAATCTTGAATTATAAACTGAGCACAACATGGAATCTGTTCCACTTTGTTAAAGCTGAGTAGACAGCCATGATTTTATCGTTATATTTTTCCAGGTATCACTTTAATGATATGGTTGGGGATTATGCAGAATGCATTAAAAGAAATCATCTTTTCTCAAATATATTAGCCCTATTCAGAAGTTACGTTGTATGAGGGTACAGATATCTGCACAACTGCACATGTTTTGTGTGAATGACTATACCAGCATTCATTTTAGTACAGGCCCCTCAAACGCGTGGAATACATAGGAATTGTACTGCTATACCTGTGTTCATAATATGTGAATAACTGTACCTGTAAAGAGAGTTGTACAGTCATTATATGTTGAGCATAATACATGGATAGGGCTTTGTGTGTTTGTGTGTGCACTATTTACAGTTTCTGCCATTTATTGGTCATTTAAAGGCAGTATAGAGCTAGTCTTGTGGTAGCAAGCATGACTTGTCCCCTTAGTTAAGCAGGGTCTGCCCTGGTTGCATATGAATGGGAGACTAGATATGTGAGCACTGTAAGATATTCCCCTGGAGCCGCTCTGGGAAGAGGAGAAGGTTTCAAGTTCCCTCCCTGGCATCTCCAAGATAGGGCTGAGAGAGATTCCTGCCTGCAACCTTGGAGTAGCCGCTGCCAGTCTGTGTAGACAATGCTGAGCTAGATAGACCTATGGTCTGACTCAGTATATGGCAGCTTCCTATGTTCCTATTTTGGAAAGCATGCTGCGGGCAAAACTACACATTAGATTATGCATGCCATTGATTTTTGTGCGCTTGCACAGGTGACCGTTCCATGAGGCAAGGTGATGTGGTTGCCTGAGGCACAGGTGTAGAGAGGGCCAGAAGGGGCAGCAAGTGCTGGACTCCCACTTCAGCACCACCTCCACCATTCACTGTTGTCACACTGTTTGCCTGCTGGATCACCCTTTTCTTTTTTCCTTCCTTGCCCTGCTGGGATGCACCTCTTTTTTCTCCTCACTCTCTTGAGCTAGGAATGCTCTGGCCACTGCTGCTTACCTTGGCTAAGCATGCTCATATGTTGCCACCATTACCCCGGCAGCATTGCCTGAGCCCCCACCTGCAGATTATAAAAGGCATTATATTGTCTTTTGCTTCCAGCAGCATTGCCGCCATGTGGGGAGCTACTTGGAAGGCTTCTGTATTGCTGGTGGTGGCATGGAAAATAAATGGCATACATGTGAATAACTTTCAAACTTTATTTATTTATTTATTTATTTATTTGACTGATTGAGTGATTGATTGATTGATTTCTATACTGCCCTTACATTTATTTACCACTTTTCAGTCAAACTTCCCAAAGCTGTTTACATAAAAGCACCAATAAATAACCATACAAGCAGTATATTTACAGCTAAGGTTGCCATCTCCCCCGGATTTCCAGATAGTGCCCAAATTTTAAGCAAGTTGTCCAGATTGCTCAGCCCTCCCAGATTTGCCCAGATTCCCAGCTTTCATCATCATCATCATCATTATTATTATTTTTTTAAAAGACTAAGGTCTGGCCCTTGTAGAAATGGAGTTATGAAGCAAAATGAAGCAACATTTTGAAGCAACATTTTTTAGAATGTGAGCCCTTTGGGGACAGGGAGCCATCTTATTTGTTTGTTATTTCTCTTTGTAAACTGCCCTGAGCCATTTTTGGAAGGGCGGTATAGAAATCGAATTATTATTATTATTATTATTATGATGATGATGATGATGATGATGATGATGATGATGTGCGGTCATTATTCTGCTCAACCACTGGACTTGGAGTAAGGCAGGTAAAGCACAGGAGGCTGGCTGGGAGGGATTCACAATTTGTAATCTGAGGAATGTTGCCTTTGTTCTTTGTCAGCAGGGGATCTCTATAGGGCAGTTGACAGGATAGCTTAATTTGATGTAAATCACTGCCTACCTGTGTATTGTAATGTTTAAGGTTTTTGGCTTTATAGAGCAATATATTCTATGCATGCCTACTTTGAAGTACCATTGGTTTCATCAGATGGATTGCAGCCTAACTGAAAAGCTCACTATATTTTTTGTTCCATTGCAGCTATTAATATATCAAACTTTGTATAGTCTTCATTTATTTTCATGGAATTTTCTGGAAGAAAATTATTTTGCTCTGGTAGATATTGAGAGCAAATACAAGTCAACTGGACAGTGAATCTGTTAATTTGCATAACATGCAAATTATTACATAGGAAGCTGCCATATACTGAGTCAGACCACTGGTCCATCTCGCTCAGTATTATCTACACACAGACTGGCACCAGCTTCTCCTAGGTTGCAGGAGCTAATTTGGCAAGCTAATTATTATTAGCTTGCCAAATTATTATTATATTGGCAAATTAATTATTATATTGGCAAGCTAATTTGTATAACATGCCATTAGGGTTCCCGTATTTGGAGAGCTTGAATATGGCAACCCTGTTTACATCTTTACAGGCCATGCTCCTTAGGCTCTGTCTCTCCTCTCCTCTCTTCAGAGCAAGATGGCTCTTAGGTAGCCCCGTCATGACAGTTGAGGCAGGGAGAGGCCACAATTATGGTTGTTGCAAGGCGCACCCACAATGCAGACGTCTTTCATCTGCTAGCTATACTGTAAGAATCTGTTCTGTTTATAAGTTTGGCAGGCAGACAGTAAAATGGAGCAGACACAAATCTAGCCATGCTTTCTGTGTTTCCTTTTGCATTGTGCATTCATCAATCTGATTAGTTCACAGAATAACCATTGCAGACTACAGAAGACTACAGAAGCAGAAATCTTTCAAGTAGCCTTGCACATGGCATCACTAACATAAGAAAATGTGATAGTCTGCAAAGAACTATCAAACCAAAAGGGTAATCTGCATTTCCATCAATGAAAGGGAATTGCAACTAGGCTATGAAAGTCATGCCATTCCAAAGTTATCATTAATCTGATGGTTCACTTTAAACTCTGCTAGAAAGAACTCCTTTGGCTAGAAGTCCATACATATTTTTGGATGAATACACCCCCACCCCACCCAGCTTTTATTATGTCCTAAGAAAGAGCACCAGTTGAAACAGACAAGGTAATTAATTCCCCAATAAACAGTTCACATTAATCACAGCTTTGGGTGGTGGGGGGCGGAGTTCTGTTTTGAAATAGGTTTCTTAAGTAATCATGGTGCTGTAAGGCCACAGTGTAACTTGGGCACTTTATACAGTGTTCTCTTTAATACACACATGTGACTATTTGATGCTGACTGTTATTTTGTGAGTAGGGAGCAGAATACAAGTTTAATGCATTTTTATGTGTTCTATTTCAGATGATCATTCTCGAGTTAGACTGCAGACCATTGAAGGGGACGTAAACTCTGACTACATAAATGGAAATTATATTGATGTACGTATACTCATCTATACAACACATTTAACAATATTATTCAAAGAAAGAAACAGTTCATTTATTGGCTATTTTAAAAGAATTTTGTGCATGATCAGAATGCCAGTTGCTAAATACTTTGAACAATCATAGTCAGGGGATCTCATATGTATACTATGACAGTAAAACTATAATAAAACAATACAGTTGACAGTAAAACTACCAAAACTTTACTAATAAGAAAATTAAATCAGTCATTTCCTAAAAGTACCACATTCTGAGGTGGAGCCTTGCCAATAATTTTATCTGGCTCCTTTTCCTCCTGAAGCTTATGTGGACATAATAAAATGTCCACATGAAGAAGGAGAAGAAATGTTGTTTTCATTTTCTGTCAACAACTTGGCATGATTCCACATTTAAAAGAGGGCTCTTTGCATATTAATGTGACAAAACTCTGTAATTCCTAATGCAGTGACTTGCAATCTCTTGTCATCCCTGCACTTTTAAGCAGTCTTCAAAGTATAGTCTGCATCTGTTAACCAATACTTCTAATGCAAGCAAGACATTTCATTAAATATGTACGTTGTTTAATTATTGAAGACTGCTTCTTTGTTCATTCTGCATCATGTTAACTTAATGTTTTACATTAGAATAAATTCTTCAAGAGACAGCATTTGGGGGGCATTAAAAGAATGAAATCAAAAGTAGAACTGAAAATCAAGGAAGTTTCCATGCCATTTTAAGGCCCAAATAAGTTTAAATAATGTTCATGTTCATAGACTATATTGTTTAGTAATTTAGAATAACGTCATCAACTCATCTCATCAATATTGCCTTTATCCTCATTAGTGACACCTTGTGACAAAGCTGCCAATGTCGTGTATACCTACCTTTTCACTGGCTATGACAAGATAATTCATCCCTTATTTACTTAATTTTAAACAGAGTCGCAATAAGCAAATTATCTCTTTTCTTACTTACTGATCTCAACATTAGAGGTTTTGTCTCCCAGCTTGCTCTAAACTAATACATTTAAATCGTTGTTAGCATTCAGATAACATAAGACTTGGTATGTATGAATATTAGTGTTTAGGATATAGCACACACAAAGCAAATCATTTTGCTATATCTAATGTAGTTCTGCTGCAAGGAGCTAATTGTCTACAGGCAGGTGTGCCACATTAAAAGCTGTTTCTGGAGGGTAGATTAAAATTGTCCTGTGGCTATAAAATGTGGCCAGTAATATAAAAGTTGCTTTCACACATGTGGAAAAATCAGCCCTCCAGTAAATTTTTCTAGCACCTGTTGGAATCATTAACCAGAGCCACCACTGAAGTTTGAAGTGGTGTATTTATGTGCAGGGGGTACACCGCCTATATTAATGAAAATAAGAATGTTCTGTTTCATAGAAAAACATATATCACTGAGCTGCAGATAAATCACAATTCTTTTAACTTTCTTTACTGTTTCAAATGTTCTTTGTATTGTATCAGTACCTTTGACTAGGTGCACATATTGAAACCAATTTAAATTTCTTGATGGGGTGGATATCACCTTGTAGTGGACCATTTGGGTCCATTTGTTTGTCATGCAAATGAGGCACATTTTCTATGTCACCACACATTTCTTGGGCTATTTGTGGTAGCATAGAGAAATGCTAGATTAAACAGTTATCTTCCAAGTTATGGTCATGCTGCAGTTCATACTTCCCCCTCTACTGACTCCCCATTTAGGGACATAAGAAGCCGGCTTATACTGAGTCAGCCTATTTGGTCCATCTAGCTCAGTAGTGTCGACACAGACTGGCAGCAGCTTCTATAAGGTTGCAGGCAGGAGTGTCTCTCAGCCCTGTCTTGGAGATGCTGGTGAGGGAACTTGGAACCTTCTGCATGCAAACATGCAGATGCTCTTCCCAAAGTGGATCCATCCCCTGAGGAGAATATCTTACAGTGCTCAAATGTGTCTCCTATTCAAATGCAAACGAGGGTGGATCCTGCTTAGCAAAGGGGACAATTCATGCTTGCTACCAGAAGACCAGCTCTCCTGCTCTTGTAGTTATATATTGGGTTAGATCTAAAGAGGCCCTAGCTCATATTAAATGCACATCTGCTTGCACACTGGAGGACATGATTTTCACTGACTCTCCTATCCATCTGCATTCTCCCCATGCCACATCCCACATCAGCTTTCAGGAGGAAGGTCCCCATCTCTCAGATCCCCTAACTCACTAAAGTGAATGAGAGAACCCTGTTCTGCAAGTAGAGTTCTGTTCATGGTTTGTTCAGTTCAGTCTCACAATTTGATTGGTGGCATAGATTCACCAGTCTTTTAAAATACCTTTGGAATTAATATGGATCATATAATTGTATGGGTATGCAGGTATGTAACTGAGCACCTTGGCAAAGCTGCTCTAATAACAACACCAATACAGAACAAATGATATTATTCTCCATATCCAAATAGAAGTCAATATGCAGTGTTAAAAAATGAGTTTTTAGTATTTGCTGCTCGACCAGCATATGATTATATTACTCTTGAATTACTTTCTTCTGTATTTCCTAGTTAGAACTGAGCAAACAATCCACTGCACAAAATTTGTTCAATAAAATGTAATCTTTTCCCAATCATAAGCAAATCATGATTCCAAAGAGGTGCCTAATGGTTTTCTGCTCTGCCTGGATGTATAAAGATGTTAAAGCTCTAGCATTAACTTTATTAATAGCAATAACAGGTTTCTAGTGTGAACAACTGCAATTTTGGTTTGCATTTCAGACTCTAATTTTTGTGTTTCAATTCATTATGTTTGATAGCAATAATCACTTTTAAGTGGACCAGAACTGCAAGTGCCATCAATTTCAGTGGATATTGTATATAAATGTCCTGCTTCAAAGGCACTAATGGCATTAACAGCATACTCATGAAAAAGTGAATTCACCCATCATATCTGATGAGCATGTGTAATATAATCTTTATAAAATTATGTGCAATGATGCAGGAACTACTTTCCCTACAACTGCAAAATACATGCTGTATGGAAGGTCTCTTCTGTATCTGATAGAATGTCCAATATGTCAATACAGAGGCATCATTCCTAAGATACAAAAGCTGCATCATTAGCCGCTGAAAAACTGCTTTCTCATGTGTTCAGAATATCACAACACTGCACACTAAAGAAGCTCTGATCTTATGCCTGCTGCGCAATTATCAGGACTAGAGGTGCTGGTATGGGAACTAAACATATGATCGGTACCGCTGGTAACGAGTTTCTAACATAAACGTAATGATATGAAATCAGAACACAAGGAAGCAGTGTTTCAGCAGCTAGTATGCTGCCTCAGCAACATTACCATATTTAACTAAATCCAAGAGAGACTAGGAGGCTGTTCACACGATGGGAGGAAATCGGGCTAGCGGAGGCTAGCCCGATTTCCTCCCATTGTGAGAACCACCAGGCTCGGCTGCGAGCCCGGTGGTTCTTAAGCAGGTCACCCACTTAAGTAGCCCGGCAGTTAAACCCGTTTTATCTGCTCGTGAGTTGCCGTGCAGTGGTTCTGTGCCACGGCTACTCACAAGGAGACCCCTGACCGGGAGGCTGAAAACCAGGCTCCTGGCTTGGGGGTCTCTCCAGCATGCCCTGTGCACTTGCGCAGGGCATGCTGGAGCTTCCAGCGGGCGCATAGCCCCTGATCCTCCCAGCCCCTGCCAGCTCCATAACAGAGCTGGCAGTCATCTGGGCAGCTGAAGCAGACTGCTGCTCATGTGTGGGGAGAGCGGGCTAAGCCTGCCCTCCCTGCAAACCTCCCCAGGCTCTTCTCACTAATTGAGAAGAGGTTTTTCCCAAGTTCTTTGATGTTAGAAATGGGGGGAGGGGCTATTAAATTCAAAGTCATCTTCTATTCAGGTAAATAAAGTATACTGAGTCTTGCAATACTCCACAGGCAAAAGATAAGTTACAGATTATTTCCAGAAGTGACAGTTCACAAGCAAATGCTACTATTAATTGCAAGTGTTAGCAGGTAGGAATACTGAAAACAAAGAAAAAATCCTATACAACACAATACATGTATTCCTTTCCTAATCCTATGCAATTTAGGAGTCTTCCTATCAGCTTGGACTTTTCAATAACATGTCTGTATTCATGTTTATAATTTTCACCTCCTCCCTGTGATAGACTGTGTTACAAACTGATGCTAAACATTCTTTTTTGACATGTATTTCAGGGATATCACAGACCAAACCACTATATTGCTACACAAGGTAAGTTAATGCCACTTTATAATTTTCTTGTGTCTATGTATATTCAATGTTTAAGTGTCAAATGTACTTGTGAACGTTTGCACTTCTAACCAGTACTTCAAGTCAAGCACTTGTTTTCCTCATATTAGCCCTTTGCTCTTGTACCATCCCCCCAGTTGTTGATATAGGCGGACACGATACACACACCCTACATTGATGGTAGGGGTGCTGCAGCAGAAACAAGGCTGGAGAGATCAAGCGGTAGGCTAGAAGTATTACCACATTGTTCCCCATTTGTGATTATGGGAAGAAATAAGGTAGTGCTGCTACCTCATCTCTCCAGCCTCACTGCTGCTTCCAGCTCTGCAGCAGCAATTCTGCAAGTTGCTAAGAATTTGTCCCTAAGAACTGCATATCATGCAAGCATAGAAATGCAGAGGGGTTCAGAAGGCTCAAGTTCACTTGTGCTCACTTATGCCCCTGCCAAGTGACCAAAGAGGCAGCTTCAAAATGGTGGTACTCTTGTACTTAGCAGGGAGTGAATACCTGCCCTTTCCAACCCCAGCATAGCATCCCTCCAGTGGTTGTTGCTGGTGTCTACCTTAAATTTCCTTTTAGACTGTGAACCCTTTGGTGACAGGAAACCATCTTATGTATTATTTATTTTTCTGCGTAAACCACTTTGAGCACTTCTGTGGAAAAGTGATGTATAAATATTTATAACAGTGGCGGCTGGTGAGGGCAGTGCAGAGGGGATGGTGAGAGGTACCTTTAAAATTGGTTACTGGTGATACTGCTGGCACCGGGAAGATGTGGGGAACAGCGGTGCCCTGCCCGGCATCCAGCATGGAGGAGGCCCCGCCTACAGCAGTCACCTGACCTTGGCACATGCACGGCTGTAAGTGGGGCCTCCACCACGTGGCATGCCACACAGGGTCCCGCTGCCCCCCCCCCATCTTCTAGGTGCTGGAACAACTTTTAAAGGTACCTGTTGCTGCCCCACCCCCCTGCACCACCTTCCCTGGCCACTACCGATTCATCGTGGTGGTGGTGGTGGTGGTGATAAGGCACACAAAAGGTCGTTCTTCCTTTGTCCGGCTAATCCTGCACCACCACTCCACTTCTTATGCTAAACAGACCACAAGGTCATTCACACTATCAGCCCTACCTGGGCAGGACCAGGTAGGACATGTGTGAATGTCGGGATCACTCCCAATTCCACCGCTCCTCCTCCAGATATCCCTGATTCAAAACCTGGGCTTAAAGTGAGGTAGGAGGACAGGTGCTCACCTCCTATCTCATCCCCCAGTTGTGAGTGTGCTTCACACTGCCAGCAGCTGCTTTCTGGGCTGCCAGCAGCCGTCTTGATCATAGAGGCGGGGGAAAGGAGCAGCCAGGCAGCACAGAGCCTTCCCAATGCACCATGCTGCTCATGTGGTGCATTGTAGGATATACGGTGGCCTGGTTTCCTCCACCACCACCCCATACTGTTCGCTGCTCACTTTGCTGCCATGCCACTTGTGTGGACACACGAATGGCAGAGCCCTGATCAGGCTCTGGTCATCTAGAGGAAAGCAGGTAGACTCCTGTCTTTCCCCCTCCCACCCCCATTTGGTCATGTGAACAACCTTTATTAGTTTTCTCTTAAGTAATTTTTTTTTTTAAGTTGGGAAGGGGGAAGTTCAACAGGTATATGAGATAAATGAATTGATACCAACAGGGCAATCTATGGTAAATTTCTTAAATGCCTTGCTCCAAAAGGCACTAACCTTCTATGTATTTAATTTTCACAACTTAAAGGAACAGTATATTTGTCTCTGTTTTATATGTGATAAAGAAATAACCATCATGTTCTCAGCAATGGAGAATTTTAAAGGAGCTTAAGATAAATAACAAGGCTGGCGTGCTCTCTGGTGATTGTATTAGAACAGGTGCCACTTGTTGTATGTGGCTCCAGTTATAGCATATAAGCCAAATGATTGTTCCAGTCAAAAGATGAAGTAGAACACGGCCCAGTAGAACAAGCCTGCAGAACTTCAGCCTTCCAGCCTTCCCACAGAACTTCAGCCTTCCAGCTGTTGTTGGAATATAACTCCCGTCATCCCCAGCCACAGTGACCAGTAGTCAGGGATGATGAGAACTGTAGTTCATCAACACCTTGGGCGGTGGGGGCAAAGTTGTGCAGCCCTGAAGTGGAAGACAACTTGGTTGTGTCCCCCCACCCCACACTTACATTTGGTGCAGAGATACTTTTTTCTGCCTGGAGAAAGCTGCTCAGTTTTGAAACCTCATAAGTTTGGTAGCATTCTACTTTTGGCTGGCTCTTCAGTTCTGCAGAGAGATACTTACCTTTCCAAAGAACCTAGCAAAGAGCAACTCTTGGGCTGCGTTTACACAGTCAAAGAACCATGAATTTCTTTTTCTTAGCTGTATACCATGTATTATTGCAATCATTTAAATTTTGTCCCTATGTAGCTGAAGCGAACTAACTCCTCTAACACTTTTGGAATCCACCCCCCTCCGAAAGCACTCTCATATGGTTGCTTTTTAAAGACTTCCCCATCCTTTTACTAAAACAAAACAAAACAATGTTATAACTTCCTTGAACTGAAGAAGATTCTGCTTCCTATCACAGAAAATGAAAGGACTGTTTTCCATAGAGGTCTCCCTATTCTCTAACTGAATATTGCCCCTAATGAAACAAGCATATATGACCACATAGTGACAAATACCATTGCAGTATTTCACCACAGGATATTGCAGTATTATCAGTCATTAATAAAACCGCTCTGGAGTGTTGGCTATGCACCCCAGACTGACTTTTGGGCTTCCGTGGGGAACCAGCAAATCTAAAACATAATTTATTCTGTTCATTACAGAATAAATGTGTGCAAAGCTTCAGTCTTGGAAATTGATGACAGAGAAAGTCAATATACAACCGGGTATTAATATCCCCCGAGTCGTCTCCAGATGAGCTGGTGGCAACCGTAACTGGACCTCCACAGATGATCTTAATAGGCAACAGGGTTCATGACAATGAAGGTGGTCTCTTAAACACCCCGGACCTAAGCCATTCAGGGCTTTATAGGTAATGACCAACACCTTGTATTTTGTTTGGAAACATATCGGCAGCCAGTGCAATTCTTTCAGAATGGGTGTTGTATGATCCCTTTGTGTAGTCCCAGAGATCAACCTGGCTACCGCATTCTGTACCAGTTGTCGTTTCCAAACTATGTACAAAGGCAGCCCCACATCGAGTGCATCACAGTAGTCAAGCCTGGAGGTCACCAGCTTATGTGCTACCATTTTAAGGTCATTTGCCTCCAGAAATGGGTGTAATTTCCTTTAATGTAAATAACCAACCGGAGAAAGGCACATATATTGATTATTTAAACATCATCTTCAGTTTTGATTAATATGAGTAAGGCGTTCTGTACTGATGCTCTGTGGCTGGATTAATTCTGACAATTTGGGGACAGTTCATAACTTTCTAACATATTTTCCCTTTCACATGTGTTGTCTCTTTACTTGAGTAAGGTGACATGTAAGCCAAGAGCTCATGGAATTCAACTGCAGCAGGTTCTGTTATCTAATCTAACAGATAATGGAACCTGCTGCAGTTGAATTCCATGAGCTCTTGGCTTACATGTCACCCTACTCAAGTTTTGGCTATTTGGCAACAGAGATGAGAAAATCCCCTCTACATGTGATTTGGAATTATTAAATTGGATTAATTTGTAGGATGCCCATGTAATATCCAAAATTCATCTGATTTTAAATGAGATCCATTCCAGATGGGTGAGGCCTCTGGGCCCCCAACATACTCCCAGTTATTTGCTTGCATGATGTCCTAATGATGTCTAGGTCCTGAAGCCTGTGATAATCTAATGGCAGTTCTCAGAAAATTTCCCTACTATCCCTTCTACCTTGGTATGTTGGGGAAAGAGTTTGCAAGGAAAGCTCCTTAGAACCTCTGTGAGTTGAAAGAGATACCTTTTAGGTTATCCCCATCCCTGGAAGGTTCCAGGCCTAATATGAAATAGATCTGAGAGAAAGGGTTCCAAAAAGTCAATATTAGACCCCAATTTTCAGATTTTTTGCCTCATTACCAGTGATAGTAGAAGTTGCTGTTGCTGGAACCTGCAACTTTTCCTAACTCCCACATTGAAGGTATTTCACACACATGAAAAACCGGGCTAAGGAGGCCCAACGCAGTTTTGCATGCGCATGTGTACCACCGGGAACAGGCCTAATCCCGACAGCACTGTGGAGGCAAACCTGCCTATGGAGCCATCCTCCAAAACAAGGTTAGGAGAGTGAGTGCTCTCCTAACCCCGTTTTATTGACCATCTTCCAGCTGTGGCTGTTTGCAGCCATGGCTAAGAGACTGAGACGATCTCGGGGAGGGGGGATCCCCATAATGCACAGTGCACTCTCTTGGAGCTCCAGAGGGGCGGGGCAATGCATCCTGGCACCTCAACCCTCTGAGCTACCAGCAGGAGCCAGTAATTATCTGGGCAGGCGATCCACCCACCGAAGGGAAGCTTAGCGCTTGTCTGTGAGGAGGCAAGCTTTTTAGGACTTCCTCCTCGCTAACCCTCTTGCCCGTTCTCACTGCTTGTGAGAAAGGGCTTGTTACGTTTTCATATAAGCAGACAATGAAGCTATTCTTGCGATCACTGAAAAGCGGGCTAAAGGAGCGTAGCTCACTTTCCAGGGATTGTGGGAACCACTGGGCTCTCAGGCGAGCCTGGTGCTCCCAAGGCGGCTAGCCTGCCTAATTACCCCTCCCCTTAGATGAGGTTAATGGAGCGAGTGCTCAGTTAACCTCATCTTTTTGCTCATGTGTTGCCGTGGCGCGTGGCGACACATGAGTAGACCCCCAACCGGGAGGCTGCAAGGAGTCTCCCAGGCTCGGGGGTCTCTCCAGGATGCCCGGTGCGCTCGCACGGGGCATCCTGGAACTTCTGGGGGGGACACGCCCCCCCCCCCGATCCCCACAGGCTCCACAATGGAACCGGCAGTCATGTGGGCAGCCGATCCGGCCACCCAGGGCTGCCTCTTGATCGTCTGCAGGGAGAGCGGGCTAAGCCCCAAGGAACCCCCTCCTCAGAACCCCCTCTGGCACTTCACACTGACCATGTGAAGCACCTCAGTGTGTGAAAAGGAAAAAGGACTTAGTCAGACTTTCACTGGAAGTCTGATTGTCTGGGATGCGGGATAGGGGCTTCAGAGCTGTGCAATACAAATTGTGAAACTCCCTTCCTTGGAAGGCCAGTATGGCTCCTCTTGTTCATGCCTTTCTTGTGTGAGGTACAGACATTTCTGTTTCACCAAACCTTCGCTGTTTTAGATTTTAAGGTGCTGTGTTCTCCATGTCATTGTTATGTTGATACTGTATATATCTTACATTTTGTTGTGATCCACCTTGGTGATACTTATGAGACCAAAAGGTGGGATATAAATGGGTTTAAAAATAAATAAATAAATAGGGAAAAGGCAGAAAGTGTACTGTGTGAAGTGAACTTTAGTGTAGTGTGACTAGGGAAGAAGGAGAGGAGAATTCATGCCAACCTCTTGCCTGTCCTTCCATCTTCAATTGGAAACAAGATCTTGATCAAGGCACTGAAACCTACTCAGAGTTATCCAGATTCTTTTGGGGCAGTGGTGGTGGAAATATCTATTTTTAAAGTGTGAAAATGTGACCTAGACATCTGAATAGAATATTTTGACTATTTCCCTTTAAAAAATTCACAATCATTCTTTCAGAGTCTTTCAGATCCAGTGCTTTCCCATCTTTGCTCATGTTAATGCTTGCACTATGCTCTACATGTGAACAAAATCATTCAAGAAACCAGTTTCAATTCCCTGTGGAGCTGGTGAGATTGGTATTTAATTGTCCTACTGCTCTTCTTCAGCTCCATTCAACATATCAGGTGTTAATGAGAAAATATAATAGGGTGTTGCTAAATAGTGGCAAATGTAATCGGGTTGCGATAGGCTACCAATCTAGCTTTTAACAAAGCTGGAGGGTTGTATAATCACTTGTTTCTTACTGTTTTAGTATCTTCCAAGTGTACCAGTGTTACCTTTACGGGGCTAGACTTGACAATAAGCCTGCCTTTTGTCCTTGTTCAGGTTGATTAGTGCACTGATATAAGAAGAGCAAAAAGTGTTTTACCTAATGCTGTGTCAAGAGACCATCTAACTACATTTTAAGTACAATAAATTCAAAACCTGCTATTTGGGTTAGAAGATTAGCATCTACTATCTCCTATAGGGTAGCAGTAATAGGTTTAAATTGCCACTAATGAAGACTTTAGGTGATCTGCTGCAGTAATTGGCACAGACAGATGCATTGTAAGTGCCTGGGTCAGCCTGTAGTAAAATCCTTCAGTACGATGAATCATGTATGAAGAACAGACAGCCACAATTTTTAAAATGATTATTTGACATTTTCGAGCTGATAATTCTTTACTATCCATTTACAGCAAAAATTTGTGGTACGCTACTGGTTGTCTGTATTTCTCATGGTTATTTTTTATTTCATCCTTTAGGTAGGCAGTGGACATAATAGTATTGTTATAAGATAAATGTAGTAGATCTTAGTATTTACATGACCAGCTGACAATGATTCAGAATTCTGTGGTCAGATCTGAGTCTGACCAACAACTATTTCTGTCTTTCAGTTTCCTTTTATTCTGCAGGTTTGACATATATATAAAGCCCGGTTTGGAATATATTCATTTCCACACCATGATCTTTCACTCCCTTGTAATTTTTCCTCCCAGAACATCTGTGCACTAGGACTTTGTTGCTCGCCTTCCCCCCGCCCCCACAGCCCAGGTTTATTGTTCAGTGTCAGCCACCCACTCTCACTCGCCCCCTCACCACCACTCGCTCACCCACTTGCCCACTCCCCACCGCCTGCTCCCCACTGCTCGCTCGTCCACCCGCTCACTTGCCCACCCTCCCCACCATTCGCTCGTCCCCTCCCTGCCGCTCACTCACTCAACCCCTCCCCACCGCTCGCTCTCTTACTCTCTGTTCGTTTTCTCACTTGACCTTCCCCACCGCCAGTTCTTACTCCCTGTTCACTCTCTCACTCACCCCTTCCCCAGTGCTTGCTCTCTTACTCGCTGTTCGCGCTCTCACTCAACCCCTCGCCTTCTGCTTGCTTGCTCACTCATTCACTCCCTGCTGCTTGACCCCTCCCTGCTCACTAGCTCTACCCCTCCCCACCCACTCACTTGTTTGCCCCCTTCCCACTGCTCGCTCACTCACTTGCACCTTACCCACTCCTCTTCCCTATCTACATATGGAATCCCCACTGACCAATCACCATGGTGCTTCTGTTCTGTTACCTCTGATTGGTAAAGCACTGTGTGGGTGGGGCTTGCCACGTATGACCTGTGTGTGTGTGTGTGTGTGTGTACACACACATATATGATAGTGTTCTCTCTCTCTCTCTCTCTCTCTCTCTCTCTCTCTCTCTCTCTCTATATATATATATATATATATATATATATATATGTTGATCACTGAATGATTATGATAAATCACATTTGCCTGCATACCCTACAGACAATGGAGCTACAGAGTTAAGTAATACATGCATACAACACAAGTTGTTCTGGTTAGAACTAATCTGCCTACTTTTCTTTCACTATAATCTTAATTGATAATTGCCATCGTCACAAGTTAGCCCACTTCAGTCTTAAACATTCACACATCCACCATCTTGAATTGGGGTGAATGACATCATAAGAACAGCCCAGCTGGATCAGTCCCCGGGCTTATCTAGTCCAGCATCCTGTTTCACACATTGGCCCACAAGATGCCGCAGGGAATCCCACAGGCAAGAGGCAAGGGCATGCCTTCTCTCTTGATGTTGCTCTCTTGCAACTGGTATTCAGAGGCATTGTGCCTCAGAGACTGGAGGTGACCCATATACACCAGACTAGTAGCCATTGATAGACCTGTCCTCCGTGAATTTGTCTAAGCCCCTTTTAAAAGCCATTCAGGCTGGTTGCTCTCACCACATCTTGTGGCAGATAATTCCAAAGATGAACTATGTGCTGTGTGAAAAAGTACTTCCTCTTGTCAGTCCTAAATTTCTGACCTTCAGTTTCATGGGGTGACCCCTGGTTCTAGTGGTCTGAGAGAAGGAGGAAAATTTCTCTCTGTCCGTTCTCTATTCCATGCATAATTTTATGCACCTCTATCATGTCTCCCCATAGTTGCCTCTTTTCTAAACTAAAGAGCCACAGATGGTGTAGCCTTGTGTCATAAGGAAGGTGTTCCAGACCCCGATCACCTTGGTTGCCCTCTTCTGCACCTTTTCCAGTTCTACAATATCCTCCTTAAGATACGTTAACCAGAACCATATGCAGTGGCCCTGGCAATTTGTTCATTAGTTTTTCAAGACAGTTTAGAGTATCTTCCCTTGTCACTTCAAATTGGCCAAGTTCTTCAGCCTCCAAGCCTGAGACATTCAGTTCCAGAGTGGGTATATGGGCAGTATCCTCTGCCATGAAGACAAATGCAAAGAACCCATTCAGCTTTTCTGCAATCTCCTTATCCTCCTTAATTATCCCTTTCATGTCCTCATCACCTAAGGGTCCAACTGCCTCCTTAAAGGGTTTTCTGCATCAGATGTATTTAAAGAAGTTTTTGTTATTCCCCTTGTCACTTCTAGCCATATGCTCCTCAAACTCTCTGTTTGCATCCCTTATTGGCTCCTTGCATTTATTTTGCCAGACTTTATGTCTCTTTTTGTTTTCTTCATTTGGGCAGGACTTCCATTTTCTGAAGTCTTCTTCCCTTTTATAGCTTATCTGACTCTACTTGTTAGCCATGGTAGCATCCTCCTGAACTTGGTGATACCTTTCCTCCTTCCATGTATACATTCCAAATGAGCTTCTGTTACTGTGGTTTTGAATAATTTATATGCTTTCTGGAGTGATTTGACCCTCCTGACATCCCCTTTCAGTTTCCTTTTTACCAGTCCCCTAATTTTTGAGAAATTTCCTCTTCTTGGCAATGTGCCACTTGCATATAAGCTAAATTGGATCACACTATGGTCACTTTCTCCAGTGGTTCTGCAACTATGACATCTCGTGCCAGGTTCTGGGCACCACTCAGAATTAAGTCCAAAGTTGCCTCCTCTCTTGTTGGTTCAGTGACCAACTGTTCTAAGGCACAGTCATTTAGCATGTTGACAAATTTGGACTCTCTGTCATTATCTGAATGTGAATTTACCAGTCTGTGTGTGGGTAATTGAAGTCACCCATTATTACAGCTCTGTCTCTCTTTGATGTCTCTCTGATTTGCTTCTCCACTTCCAGATCACTCGCAGCATTTTGATCTGGAAGGCATTATGATGATCCTCATATCATCACCCATAATGATTCTGTGTTAGACTCCAGTCCTCCTAGGTTTTTTAGTTTATTGGATTCTATCCCTTATTTAATATGCAGTGCTACTCCACCCCAAATCTGCCCCACACATACTTCCTACCAGTCAGAAATCAAACCCTAGAAAAGACTAGCCCTAACAAATTAGCCTGTATTTCCCCCTTTCTTTTCTTGTTTGTTTGTTTGTTCTCTTGCTTTATTTCCTTCTTTGGAGTCATCATAACAAATTACACCATTGAGGTGTCCTTATGTGTCACTCACTACAACTGTACCAAATTTGGTTCAAATTGGTTAGACCAGTGGTTTCCAAACTAGGAGCCTCCAGATGTTGCTGAACTACAACTCCCATCAGCCCCAGCTACAATTTATTGTGGTTGGGGATGATGGGAGCTGTAGTTCAGCAACATCTAGCGGCTCCCAGTTTGGGAAACACTGGGTTAGACGGTCCACAAGTTAGTCCACTTCCATCTCAAACATTCACACATCCAGCATCTTGAATTGGGGAGGATGACATTATTACAAACTATGCCATTGAGGTGTCCTTATGTGTCCCTACAGCTGTAGCAGATTTGGTTCAAATTGGTTAGGCAGTTCACAAGTTAGCTTACTTGTGCTTCAAATGTGTATGCATCCGCCATCTTGAATTGGGGTGGGTGACATCATCACAAACTACACTGTAGAGGTTTCTCTATGTGACCCTACAACTGTGCCCAATTTGGTTCATATTGGTCCTAGCATTGTGAAGTTGATTGGGGGGACACATGGACACACATACACAGAATGCTGGGTGATCTCATAAGCTTACTTTCCTTAAGGAAAGTAGACTAAAAAGGGAATCATACAATTATGCATAGGATCAGTAATTATAGTTGATGTCCTTAAGGCACAAACTATTAAACTATGGTTTAAATATATTAGGCCTAATAAAATATTTTAATAACAAATTGTAAATCAGCATCTGAAACTAGGCATTTTACTCTTTCAGATTGCCTCTAGCTTTTAAACAAATAAACCATTTAGAGTTTCTCACTTTATAGTGTGAACCTAATTTTCTTACTCTGTGCAAGAAACTTCTCATATTTCAACCCTGGGAAAATATGTTTTTGTATGTCAGTTATAAGCCCCTGAAGGTAAGTATTTATAATGTAGGTATTTACACAGCTTTAACTATGGCAGCACAGATGTGCCACTGTAATAACCTCTTTAATATTCTTTCAATCCTCCCTTCCCGCTCCTATTGCCACATTGCAAGGGTATTTCAAGAAGGGTGTTCAAAACACAAATATTGATTTCCAGCCCAAAGTTCTTCAGATATTGAAAACAAAAATATTGCTTTGAATCATTCACGTCAACTTGTTAACATACCAAGTCCTTGGAACTGAAAGAGACCCACATCTTGCATAAAAGAGGTATTGTTTACCCTGTTTCAAGCTTTCAAATGGGATCTCTGATGATATTCAGTCTGAAATATTTTTTAAAAAAGAAAAAACTTCAGGCCTTTTCACTATGTGGACAGGCATTGTCCTCGTTGCATATGTTCTTGGTTGTATGGATTAGCAGAATCAGTCCAGATTGTATTTTCTTTCTTTCTTTCTTTCTTTCTTTCTTTCTTTCTTTCTTTCTTTCTTTCCTTCTTTCCTTCTTTCTCTCTCTCTCTCTCTTAAAGTTGCCCCTGGACATCAAGCCCTGCCTAAAATTTATACCCTCTGCTACAAAATACCTGCCCAAGCTAATCTATGACATGCAATGACTGTCTGTAGTTACTCAAGCAGTGATGGAACAGCACTCTGCATATGCTCAGGTGGTCTATCATTTTAATATCTTCATATGTTTTGTGACATTGAAAACAGGTTCTGAGGCTGAAACAGGCTTGCATCAAGCGTTTTCCTAGTATGATCTGTGTTTTGCCCATCCCAAGTTTTCCTTTAGCTCTGTTTCCAGACTGCATTATTCCAAACAAGTGATTGAAGGAAAGATTTTTAGGATTGGTCAAATTATCAACCCAATTAGATTTAAAGACATTTTGAAGAAAATCATTTTAAATAAAAAAGTTTTAGAAGCTGTTGAAATAGGTATAGGATGTGTTATTGAAGACTGCCTGGAATTACTCTGCTAACAAGAACATAATGCATACACACTCTGAAGTCTATTATTAAAATTCTATTATTTTAACATTTGGGGGAATTGTCAATTAATACTATAGAGGTTGTAATGAAAGTGTTTATATTGCATGTGGTGGGTGTGAAAGGATGCAAAAAATAAGATCCTAAGTGAAATACAAATATTATAGATCAATTTATTGTTCTTTATCCCAGACTTATTCTGCTTAATATATATCCCAGTTACATGCAATATCTTCTTTGAGAAAATGTGATCTCATTTATTTATTTATTTACTTACCATATTTTTATACTGCCTGATAAATACATCTCTAGGCAGTGTTACTGCAGCAAGAACAGTTACTGCATTAACTGTTCAATAGTTACTGCAGCAAGAACAGAGATTAACAAACATTGGATTAGCAATTATTTACTATCATTGAAGATCTGGTGTGAAAGAATCTGAAAATTATTGGTCATGGAAAAATTGATGTATCAGTTGAAACTTTCAGAATGTCAGGACAAGTCAGAACAGTTTAACACTAAGCTGTTTCCCATTTTAAAAAATAAATGGGAACAAGAAGGGTAGTGCACTACACAAACAACTGTAGCCACCACGAAGCACCCCAAAATTACCATTTTGGGGATTTGTGAAATGGGCAGCACTTCTCACCCATTTAGTGAGGGTCAATCCAATTTGCTACATGACTTCATCAGAACACTGGTCAGAGTGAGGACGATTCTTTGTGAGTTACTCTGATTTAGCCATGTGGCATTGTTGTATAGCTGAATCTGATTGGCTGTAGGACAATGTGACTATCACATTGCCTTTGGGAAGCATAATTAATGGGAATTGGTGAATCGCTTTGTATAAGGACTACAATATGTAGTCCATTAATCATTAGATTAATTGATTAAAATCCCTTCAGTTGAATAAAATCAGTCCCAATTTAATTGAACACATTAGTAGCTGTAATATACATTATTTATAGAACCTGCAGGTATTTATTTATTCATTTATCATATTCATATACCGCCCAAAACATATCTCTCTGGGCAGTTTACAATAAATAAAAAAACAAATTAAAACATTAAAATAATTTAAAATTTCACACTGTAACTGTAAATTTCACACTGTAACTGTTAATGTAAACTGTAAAAACTGTTTAACAAGGTTTCATTTGTCATCTTAGAGAACACATCGTTTATGCTCTCATATACAGGAGGTAATCTGTCTTTGAAGTTGACGACAGATGCAACACAAACTTGCATCATCTGAAAATAATAGAGGTTCCCCCGCAGAACTATGCAAATGTGCAGGTTTATTTAATTGATTAAACTCATATGATTAACTAATATTTCTTTAATCTGGTGGCAATCCTACTTTTCATTCCATAATAAAATAGAGAGGGGTTGGGGATGACAAATTAGAGTTGAGAAGTAAGTAGTAGATCCAGGATTTTCCACTATACTGTTAGGTAAGATTTTACATGATCCTTCTTGTGAGTTAAGATTCGACAGACTAATGAAAACTGAGCTTTTCTGAAAATGCTTCTTTTCTTTTATTTCCATGAGGGAAAAAATGGTTTATCTAATTGGCTAAATGTATTTCTTTTGTTGCTGTTGTTGCCTTCTTTTCACTAAAATATAACTTTTTAAAACTTGTAAAATTCAAATCTATAAATTATTTTTAACTTTTCTTTGGTTATGATCCATTCTTCCTTGTTAATTAGATTCTACCCATGCTATGAAAACCATTGCTATACCTGGTGCTGAAGGAAATAGAGTATCCAAATCTTGCCTTTGTCACAGTGGAAGACACTTATTGGCTTATTCTTGGTTTTTTAATAATATAACCCACACTTACTTCCACGTGCAATTGCTACTGAAAATAAGGCTTTTTAGAGATTTTTTTTCTACAGCTCCTAAATCGTATTCCCGCACAACTGTTCCCATTTAGTGTTTTTGGTACAGATACATTTATCCAAGGTACACAATTAAAATGGTTCACTTAATTTACTTGGTATTGCATCTGTATTGTAAAGTACAAATGAATGTTAAAAATCTTAGAGAAGCATACTGTCTTTTGTGACTTGTTTTCCACGTAGCTGAGGTGAAGAATGCACAAAGTCCCTTGTACAAATGTTCTGCAATAAAAGATAAATGCAGTGCTATTTAAATATTGGTTTTCTGCAACTTTATTGAAATTGGTAGGAAACTTTTCTTGCTAAATTAACAGACAGTATTTTGTTCAGTGTGAACAACCTCATTTGTACACTTATGAGAGAATATTTGCTGTTCTATGGCTTTTGAAGACATCAGTAAATATCAGATCTGTCAAGCTGATGTGAAATTTTTAGTGGCTCAAAGCCCTAAAGACTTGATGAAAAGGTTGTTTTTCTTGTATAATTTAATTGTCTTGGTATAATGTGCAGCTTATCCCAAACCTGAAGAATCCTTTGAGTTACTCACATTACATTTCCCCATGATTGCAGCTCTTCTTGGCAGAAAAGTATCTTATTGGTTAGCTTGTTGGCACTTGTGACTTATTCAAGATTAGAACAAGGCAAGGTTAGGTCCAGTGGTGGCCCAAAGCCTCTATGCACCTGAGGCAGGGTGCCAGATTCTCCCCCTTTCCCTTTTGTTAAGCAGCAGTAGTGCACGCCACCACTTGATGTTGTGCACACACACAAACTCACTTATCTCCACCTCCTTCTTCTTTATGGCAGCAACAGATACCAGTATGGGCATCATGCATCCTCCTGTACTTCCTCCCTCTTACACTGCTGGGCTGATTGTGAAAATGGGAAGGAAGTGGAATTTTTCATCAGCCCAGTAGCACACAAGCAAGGAGGTGGAGGGGAAAGTGCACACCCTGTGGCAAGGAAGGTGGAAGCAAGGAGGAGTTAAGGATCTGCTCTGAGGGCAGCAGGTGGCAGACAGTAGCAGGGACATCTTGCCACCCTGTCAAATATGCTGCCTGCCTCATGAAAGAACTATCCCTGGCTAGGTCAAAGGTCAAAATGATAGGACACAGGGGGGACACTCAAGAGGTATCCTGCACTTTCCTCTCCATACTAGGTCTATGAGAATCAGGGTTTGCAGGACACAACATGTTGGAAAGGTCTGCAACACACACACACACACACACACACACACACACACACCAACAACAATCTTGGTAAAGGATTTTTCACACAATGGAAAATTGCCTTTTCATGAAGGGTTTGTTTTCTGACTGTACATTTGTTTTCTTAAAATCATTATTTTTTTAACTTTTTTACTTTACATAACAGCTGTTTATCTGAAATAACTCAACTAGTTTCTATTCTGTTTTAAAATCCCAAATGCTCTGTAGAAATCCAGCATGATTAAAATAATGTATACACAGTGCTTATGGGTAATTAACCAATCAGACCACTGAGCTGGTAGAAAATTGGTAATCCTGTAATTTTGCATATAAATTGAGCCACATGCTGTAGAAACTCTCCTTCGAGATTAGTCCATTAACAGTTTTGGTGCTCCATAAGGTTATGTTAAAAAGAGCAGCATTCCTGAACTTCTAATTAGATTGTTATTTTGGTTACTGTGCCAACTATTTTTGAGTTGCCTGATTTCAGCACTTTATGTATAGTATGCAATTAGCATGGAATTTTGAATTCTGCTGTTAATAGATTTTCTTTGCAATGCAAAATCAAGAGTGTGTTGGCACCTATCAAGAGGAGGTCTAGACACAATGAGCCTAGTTAATTGCTCACAGTGCTCTTATCTTCTCAGGAAAAGGTGTTGTGCTAGTGTTTACAATACTATCTTCTACGAAAATCAATTTTCAAATTTCCACCTCTAAAGCTTTCTTCCATCTCTGCTCAAGTTCTCTTTACCACCTGTCTCCTGATGTTCCTCTCCCTTCTCGAGGTCATTATTTGTTTGACCTTCACTCCCCTCTCTTAGATTTCTCTTCTTTCACCCCCGCTTCTGTCTACTTTCATGGCGCATCTCTTGTGCCTCCATATTTTTCCTTTCTTTCTCATCCTTTCTTCAAATCTTTTTCCTAGTCCCTTTTCTTATCTGTTTCCATCTTCTGTGTCATGCAGTAAATGACAAAAAAGACACAAGCAAAAACAGAAGAGGGATGGGCAGAAAAAATCTTCCGCCCTCTTCCAGAGCAGAAGAGCAAAGTCTTGGAAACACTCTCTTCAGGATAAGCAACTAAGAGTCTTGTAGCACCTTAAAGACTATAAAACTAATTATTATTATTATTACATTTATATCCCGCTCTTCCTCCAAGGAGCCCAGAGAAGCTTTCATGGACTTGGGGTCCCTTTCATCAGATATATAACTCTGTTGGTTCTCTTGGATATCTCAGTGGCGTTCGATACCATCAACCATGGTATCCTTCTGGGTCGCCTGGGGGGGTTGGGGATAGGAGGCATTGCTTTGAAGTGGTTCTGCTCCTATCTCTTGGGCGGATCCCAGATGGTGGAGCTTGGTGACAGTTGCTCTTGTAAACAAAAGCTGTTATATGGAGTCCCTCAGAGCTCCATTCTGTCACCAATGCTTTTCAATATCTACATGAAACTGCTGGGTGAGGTCATCAGGAGATTTGGTGCTGGGTGTTATCAGTATGTTTATGACACCCAAATCTACTTCTTTCTTTCATCGGCTTCATCAGGAAATGGCATTCATTCCCTAAATGCCTGCTTACAGGCAGTAATGGGCTGGATGAGGGATAACAAATTGAAGCTGAATCCAAGCAAGAGGGAGGTGCTTATTGCAGGGGCTCAGAATCTGAGGGATGAATTAGATCTCTCTTTGCTGGATGGGGTAACACTCCCCTGGAAGGAGCAGGTACAGAGCTTGGGAGTACTCCTGGATCGAGCCTCACCCTGGTATCTCAGCTGGAGGCTATGGCCAGGAGTGCTTTTTATCAGCTTAGGCTGATTTGGCAGCTGCATCCATTCCTTGAGGAGGATGACCTCAGAACAGTGGTGCACCACCTGGTAACCTCCAGGCTTGACTACTGTAATGCGCTCTATGTGGGTCTGCCTTTGTACATAGTTCGGAAACTTCAGTTAGTTCAAAATGTGGCAGTCAGGCTGGTCTCCGGGGCAACTCAGAGAGACCATATTATGCCTGTTCTGAAACAGCTGCACTGGATGCCAATATGTTCCCGGGCAAAATACAAAGTGCTGGTTATTACCTTTAAAGCCCTGAACGGCTTAGGTCCAGGTACCTTAGAGAGCGCCTTCTTCGGTCTGATCCCCATCGCACGCTAAGATCATCTGAGGAGGTCCATCTCCAGTTGCCACCAGCTCGCCTTCTCTGTAGATTGTGGAATGCACTCCCTGCAGAAATCCATAATCTGAATTCTTTATTGGCATTTAGGAGAGCCCTAAAGACCTACCTGTTCGGCCTGGCCTTCCAGGGTTTTTTAATTGTTTTAAAGGGTTTTTAATGTATCAGAGGGGGGGGTTATAAGGTTTTGAATTGTTTTATTCTTTAGTTGCTTTATTGTATTTTAAAATTTTCATTCCCAATCATTGATTGATTTTAACTGTTTTATGATATTTGTGAACCGCTCTGAGCTATTCTGTAAGGGCAGTCTAGAAATCAAATCAAATAAATAAATAAATAGATATCTGAAATGTAATCCTCAATATGCAGGTGTGTGTGTGCACGCGCGCCAACTGAGGATAACATTTCTGGCATCTGATGAAGCTTTCATATAGTTCATGAAAGCTTATGCTACAATAGATTTGCTTTCTCTTTAAGGTGCTGTCAGACTCCCAGGGGACAGGGTGGGCTCCTAGCCCTTCTTGGACTACAACATGACTGGGTCAGCACCAAAAAAAGGTCAGCCTCAGGAACAGCCGGGGAAGAGGTTAATTTGTCACCTGAGTCCTTTTCCTGGCTTGGTGCATTCTCCCTCACTTGGAGAACTCCTGGCTCCCATACTCAGAAGCAGCTCCTCCTCATCAGCTGCCTTTTCTTTAAATACCCCAGTGCAGAGCTGACAGGGCTTAAAGCCTACTTCCAGCCCGACCCCCTTGCTTCCTGTTTCCTGCCACACCCAACCCAGCTATCTCCCTGGAGCTGTTTCCTGCAGCTCTCCCTGCCTTGCTCCCTCAACCCTGCTGGGATCCGACCAGCCTGGGCCCTTTTTGTTCCTACTGCCCCCTGAAGGGAATTGAAGCCCCACAGGAGAGATGCCACCCCCTTCTCCAGACTCCACAGGGCCATCCAAGCAACCAGGTAACATGGCCTGACAGGTTCTATGAGATCAGGGGCAGAGCCACCACTGAGCAGTAGGGTTCAAAGGACCTGGATTGCCAATGAAAAGAGCTGTGCACTTGGCCCAATCTCCAGAGGACCTCTGGAATGCTGGGGAAATGTGCATGTGTGTGTGGCCTGGGCTCCAGAGATCCCGAGCAAGCTCTCCAGGGCTCATTTCCAGCCAGCTGTATTTGTTTCCCTTTCTCCAGTGAGGGAGATGAAGCAAAATGAACAAATGCTGGCTGGAAATGAGCTCTGGAGAGCTCACTTGGGCTCTCTGGAGCCTGGGCCATGCTGACGTGCACATGATGTCACACGCACGGGGTGTCACTGGCGGGGACCACTGGTGGAGTGGAACATGGACCCCCATTCTGCTGGCACCGTCAGTGCATGAGACTATTGTTTCCGCTGCGGCAGACTAACACAGCTACTCTTTTGAAAGTGAACTCTCGATAATAGTTAAGGAAACAAAATGTTACTTTTAAGATTGCTGAGCTAGAATGAATAAGGCTTAACTATGAAGTGTTTTAGGTCAAAGTCCGACCCCATGTTACTCTAAAAATTCAGTAATCCAGAAACCTTTGGTTTAAGATGAGAGTTAAGATGCTTTATATTTTCAATCATGCTCTAATCTAAAAAGAATGGAAATTGCAATTTGACGTGCACACCTTAACTTCTGTGCAATATGGCAACTCATCTTATAGGATTGGATTGGATCACTTTCAGTTTTGTGACTCCTGAGGATGTGGACAAGCTGCTTCAGACTGTGCATCCTACAACCTGTTCTCTTGACCCTTGCCCAACTTGGCTTATTTCATCTGGTAACTGTGTATTATCAGAGAGTCTGGTAAATATTGTAAATGCTTATCTGAGAGAGGGCAGGATGCCTCCTTGTCTTAAGAAGGCTATTATTAGACCTTATTTGAAGAAACCTGCATTAGATCCCCATTGAGACTGCGTTGGCTAATTACAGACCCGTTTCTTATCTTCCGTGGATGGGCAAGATGATCGAGAGGAGGGTGGCCTCTCAACTCCAGGCAGTTTTGAATTACACAAATTATCTAGACCCATTTCAAACTGGCTTTCAGTGGGTTATAGGGTTGAGATTGCCTTGGTCAGCCTGATGTATGATCTCCAATTGGCTGTCGAGAGAGGAAGTGTGACTCTGCTTCTTCTTTTGGATCTCTTGGTGGCTTTGGATACCATCAATCATGGTATCCTTCTGGATTGCTTGAGGGAGGTGAGATTGGGTGGCACTGTTTTACAGTGGTTCCATTCCTGGAGGCAGTAATGGGCTGGATGAGGGATAACACTGAAGTTGAATCCAAAAAGACAGAGGTCCTGACTGTGGGAGGGTCAAGACCCAAGAGATGGTTTAGATCTGCCTTTCTGGATGGGGTTACACTCCCCCTGAAAGCTCCCTGTTGAAATAAGAGCATCTCTTTCTCTGTTTGCTTTCAGGAAGACCCTCAAGACACACCTGTTTGTCTTGGTTTCTCAGGGTTTTCTCAGGTTTCTTGGGGTTTTAACTGAAAATTTTAAACTGTTTAATGTGTTTTTATCTTGTGAGACTGTTTTTATTTGTTTTGTCAGTTGTAACTGTTTTTAGACTGCTGTTACATTTGTTGTGTTTTTAACTTTGTACACCACCTAGCGATTTACATACTAGGCAGTATAGAAATGTGATACATAAATAAAAAATAAATAATTTCAGAAGATGGGGAAATTTTCATAAATACTTTTATATTTGTTTCTTTCTTGACCTTTCCTTATGAATCTAGAACTAGCAACAAGGGAATTTATGTATCGTTTTCCCACAGTAGAGAGTATTTAGTCTAGCCATTATATTATATTGCTAGTAGACTGCGTCATTGGATTCATAGCACAGAAACGTGGTGTGTTCTCACAACAGCCAAAAGAATAAGCTTCGTGCTCATAATGGGCAATACACCAAGCCCTGATGCAGTGCAGGTTCTGTTTATTTTATCAGGATTTCCATGCACTCCTGGCACATGCCCCACTGAAATTAATCAAGGTTACACAGCAGCAATTCTTGCTGGACTCTACTCTTTGTCAGAATCTCTAGATCTGGTTCCTTTTGTGATTATAGTTATGTTTCTTCCTGCCCTGAATCTTTGGAATCAAATTGTTCAGCTCTTGATGACAATAAATTCTGTACCCTTACCTGCCCTTTAACGTTTTTCAATTCTTTGTGGAGACAAGTGACAGAGGAATAATTTATTCAGATGTCAGAAAATAATTTGAAAAATGTCAAGCAGAAAAGAAAAATAGGATGGAAGAGAATTACTTCCAAAGACATGCAGCTACCTTTACCCCCCTAAGCATGTCTTGCGTCTAAAATAATTTTTGTAGTTTTCTGTAGTACAGGAAAGCAGTTAATATAAACAGATAGCAAAACTCTCCTTTCAATTTCCCTTCCGTTGTTTTAATTACTGTGGTCTTTCTATAGCAGGTAGGTTTGAAAAAAGCACAGCTAACATTCCAAAGGAGAGTTTTTCTCTCATCAATCATTCTTAGAGGGAACTAATATAAACGTATGTCTGCATGGCTGAAAAAAGTGGTTTAGCCTTGATGGAGGGGAGGGAAGATGATGCATTATCTTGGAGAGAAGGTTTGATCCAGTTCCATCCATAGCCATTGGAATTTTTAGACTTACAAAATAATTTTTCATCTTTACATCCCCCCCCCCATTGTAATGGATAGGAACTACTTTTTGGCATGATCTATGGCTCATGTACCCAAAATACATAATTCTACAGGGAAGATAGACTTCAGTAAAGATTAATGGCACAATCCAACACAAAGTAATGTGAACTTAAGTCCCACTAATTTCAGTGCGACTTTAGTATGCATAATTTCATACATGTTAGTGACCCAAATACACAAATTATTAGCAAGTAGATGTTGGCCCACCAACAGTGGCAGCACTGATGCCTGGTACATAGTCCAAGCATGGCTATAGCATAAGCATACCAGTAAGGCTATTATTTGGCATTGGCTGGGAGGGGATGAGGCCTGTTATGTTTCCTGTACATGACATCCTCTGGGCCACTTTAACAATGTAGAACTGAAATGAACAGCACAGTGCTATGTCTGTTTTGGTATAGTTAGAAATGTGCATGTCAAATGGAGCCAAGGTCTGCTCAAGATCTAAGCATAAGATGCTATTGGGCTATGAACAGCAAACTACCGGTTTTGCTGCAGCAACTAAAGAGGATTTTTAGATTGGGTGTTTCTCCAAATAAGAAAATAATTCCACATAATAATCTGCTCTGCCTTCCTGCCAGTGATAATGGTCTTATAAAAAAATAGTCACCTAATTTTAATTGCCAATTGCTTTGGTCAGTTTTGTGTAGGATACTCAGACAAAACAGGGCAGGAAATGCAAGAAAAAGGCTAAAGCTGTGCTTATTTTCAAATGTCAGTAATAAAAAAATGAATTTTTAACAAATTAGTGGCGTATATATATGGGAGTTATTTGAGTTTAATAATATTCTTAAATTAATTGCTCCTGAAAAAGTGGACACACAAGCAGTTAAGATGCAATTAGTGATGTGGTATGTTTCTTGCATCTATTGCATTACAAAAACATTCTTATTTCAGGAGTGATTACAGTCGCAGCTTCTTATCAGCTGTAGGCAACCCTAATTTTAAAATTTAAAAGGTGGTATAATGTTTCAAGCAAGGCATCTCATTTGTTTGTGAGAGCAGCCTGATAAATTTATCCATTTGTCCCCAAATGAATAGACTAATAGCATTCTCATGAATAAGTGACTAATAGCTTAGTGTTGTGAAGAAAAGATCAGTAAATGACTCTGTAGATGGTGGAATTTTAGTAATTGATAGTATTTTATATCATCTTTTTCTCTATGCCTCCAAGAGACTGAGAAGCTGAAATGGTAATTTAAAAAATGCAATACCAAAGGGGTCAAAGGACCCATGGACAGAATTATATTTTTCTTAAACTATTTAGTTCATAGCTGGGTTTAATGGAGAATTCCCAGTTAGCAACTGTGGCCCAAACTGCCTTTTACCGGTTTCAGCTGATATAGTCTCCTTTCCCCCAGATCACTGCCTAAAATGGCAGTGGGCCAGGTTGAAGCCCAGCTTACCCAGGGTGATCGTGCACACCTACCTACTGTTCATTCTACCTTGGTAAAAACCTGGGTAGAGGAGCTGGGCTACCCAGGTCTGGAGCTGCCAGGACTGGAGGGCTCCTGGTACAGCAGATGAAGGAGCTCTTGTTGGATGGATACGTTCAGTAAATTAATGGTTCTATGTTGGACAATGAGAATTACCAGGAGATATATGCTGGACAATGCTTATGTTCAATAACATAAGGCAGAACAGAAATGCAATTGCCCTGATTTGTATAGAAATTATATGTGCACTACCATGTATGATCACATGTGTCTGCACATATGTTGAAGGAAGGTCTGATTAGAAGCAGGTTTTTGAAACATGTACATAATGCAAAATAGACTCATGCACATTTGTCAGTCATGACAGTGTCCATGTAATGTCCATGTATCTCATGTGTACATGGAAGTCAGTTTAAGTTGTGTGACCTGGCCTTGAGACATCTCACACTAGGTACAGGCTTATCCCAGGGCATAGCCTGAGATGTTTTTTTAAAGCCTCTTTTCTGTCATTTAGGTCTCTAACAAGCATAATTGTCAGACTTGGCATTTAAACTCTTTTCTCTACTGCTGTCAAAATAATAAACTGCTTCCAAAAAGCTGTCATCTTTCAGAAAGAACAATCTAGGAATTAGACTAATTAGATCAATAGTGCAAACTAAGAAACTGGAGAAGGCCAATATATAGTCAGTACAAACCCTTCTCATGTGAAATATGAACTTCCTTGTTACAAGACAGAATAATAATACCACTCATTTTTAATAATCTCAGCCCTGTTTATTAAGGAAAACAATCTGTAGATACTCAATAGCCAATTTTCCTTCATTTTAAGAGGGGAAAAAAGATGCAGATAAACTGGTTGACAAAAAAGAAATTAAAACGTTTAAAGTCATTTGGAAACCAGAATTAATGAGCCTATAGATAGCCATGTATATACTCTGGCAGTGTCAAAGTTTAAAGATTGTCTCTAAAATTATCAATGTATAATCTTCAAATCCTGAGACTTGCAGAAAATAAGCTTTTGACTGATTTCTTATTTCAGGACCAATGCAAGAGACAATATATGACTTCTGGAGAATGGTCTGGCATGAAAATACAGCAAGTATCGTCATGGTGACGAATCTTGTGGAAGTGGGAAGGGTAAGAATGTTTTGGGTTTTTCATTGGTTCATCTTTTTAATGGTTTGCAGAAAAATCAACAATATGAAGGTATACTTGTTGCACAAAATATTGGGAATCAATGGAATGAAACTTTATTATAGTCAGCAGCTACCGGTAGCAATTAAAAATCAAAATCAAAAACAACAGGGCTGGGTAGTAGAGCATCATAACATATACATGCAGAAATCTCAATTACAATTAGTCAATTAACTCCTGTCTCAGTTTGCATGCTGTGGCACAAAATCTTGCCACCCCAGCTGGGATTGGTGCATACCGCTCTGCCAGAAGGAAAGAAACATAGTACTCATCTGATCTACCTGGCATATTCTTTAGAAGCAGCTCAGTCATAACAGTGGGAATCTTTTTGGTATTTTGCTGCCTTTCTCTGTGATAGACCAAGTACGGAAGGATGATCTCTACTCATAAGGAGATTTCTTTGATGGTTTCTAGTTACAGGGGTTGCTTCCACATTAGAGCCCTGCAGAGCTGATGAGACCCTGGCTGATGTCCTGACTAAGTTTACTGGAGTCGTACTTTTGAGAAATTTAGTCAGGCTGTCACCCATTGTTTTGCCACAATTAGCTGGAAGTGGAATTAAAACTGAGGTTTCAAATTATCTTTAATATCGTGCTTTATTATACATCAATGCCTTTCCCTATTGCCAAGAGTCTGCTATAGTGTTGTTTACTCACAAGTAAGTCATGTTCAGTAAACTGACAGGTTCAGCTTGTTTTGTTGCTTCTTGTTAAGCACAGCTGGGAGAGTAGTTATGAATGGCCCATCAATTACCCCATAGAATAGCCTCTCTTAATTGCCCTGTTTCTGTTCCAGGGTGGAGGAGAGGAGTTTTAATTACTGATTTCCTCTTTTTTTTTCTGTAGTGAAATGTTGTTGTTTCACTATAGCTAGACAGAGATAGCTATAACTATAGATAGACAGAGAGAGGTAATCAGTAATTAAAATCTTTCTCCACCCCCATGGGAACAGGCATTGATATCAGGATAGTTAAAAGAGGCTATCCAAGGGGAAATTAACAGGTTATTCATCTGTTACAATGGGGATTTGGAGGTGCTACCCTGCCCCTCTGGGATAAGAAGGGAGGGTTGTAAAGCAGGCAATTTTATTCCAAGTCAAGGAAAGACACAGCAGTAAACCAACAATAAAACTTTATTATAGAACATTAAAAGAGAACAGCACAAGACATGGGAGCATTCCTACGTGACATGGTATCGCATGTCAACTTGTGTGTCAAAACATTCATTTTCAAAAGATTTACACTTTTCGCTAATAAAAACCATAACTGCTATTAATCTAATGTGGATACTTGCATAAGAACTAAGAGTAGAACTTTGTTTAGCTTCTCTAATGGTAACTTACATTGAAGTTAGGAGAAACCAAGTGGCAGGACTTATGCTACCTGGGAGGCTTTGGGTAGCTGACCTAGGAAAGGCTGGGGAGAACCAGTTACCTTAAACTCTATGGAGGGGCCTATGTTCAGCCCCTCAGGCAGGGATATACAGATGAAGGCTGGCAAAGGATTCCGGGTTTGGGCCAGTTCAGTGGTTCACTGTAACTATGGATGACTTCAGGCACCCAGACCCAGGCCGAGGAGTCAGGGAAAGCCCAACCTACTCTTGGCCTCAAGCCCGCTTGCTGGCCAAGGTTCCTTCTTCTCACAAAAGGGTGAAGACATGGGAGAGGGGGCATCAAGAAGTGCTCCCATCTCTCCAGTCACAAACCTGGGGTCAGGTCTGGGAAGCCAGAGAGTGAGGGGAAAGTTGTTGCTTACCAGAGCTGTGGCTTTAGGTTTTTTCTGTAGATATGGAGAGGCAATGCACACCTCTGGGTTCCACAGTTCACATGCACTTTTATTTTCAGAAATTATGAAAGGTAGCTGACTTTTTATTTTAAATGGTCAACAAGAGTTGTTTTTTTATTTACTGTAGCAGCAGCACTGATGCAGATTGCGATGTTTAGAATGGCCTAAGGAGTAAGCTGTTCAATTTGCTTGTGAAAATCTCAAATGTCATCAACAATGTTGTCAACACCTCCAGAAAAAGTTCATTTATTAGCTGCCGAAAGAGTGGGAAATCATGGATATACTTTGTAGTAGCTAAAACAGTTATGATGCATGTTTTTAATTTCTTGGCCACACAGTAGTTTATAATTTCCCATGAAAAACAGATGTGTGAACTACAGCGTGATCCATTTCTTCCAAATATGAGTAAAAGTGTTGTTTGCAGCCTCTTTTATTGTAAATTCAATTTTCATTCTGTGTTTAGAATGGGGATTTTTGCCCATGGTTTATTGTGAGTTTAAATCCTACCGCTTAGACATCCAAGTGCCTGAGCCTGCTCACAAATCAGGCAACAGGACCACATTTGGACAATAACACAGTACAATTTGTGAGTGTAATTAAGTGTTGTTAGAAAAACACAAAGATGCAACCAACTAGACTGGCTAAAGGGTCAATCTGAGGCCATTTCAGACACTATGAATCAATACATTAATTTTGCCACTCACATTCGCTTTAAAGCAAGGAAGTTAAAACTATTTTATTCATATGAAACTACAGATACCTAAACCAAGAGCCATGTGAAAACCTCTTTCAGCAAAACACAATGGAGTACATAGCTCATTGTGAACTTTGTATCTTTGACAAAACCGCCATCTGATTTCTTCACCTGGCATCTCTATCGCAGCTTGCCATGCCACTACAAAACTTCTAAAAGTGAGTTGTGCTATAATTCACTTTGCTACAGGATTTATCTCTCATCAGTAACCCACAACACATTAAAAGCATTTTGTGCATTGATTCCAATGTTTCCTTCTAAGAACAAGAGCATACTGTTCATGGAATTTGATTTTTCTAGTTGTAGATCTAATACTACGTATCACAAAACCAATGCAATCTGTCATATTTTGTATTGCATATAACCATCTTGCTTAGCAAGAGTGAAAAATGACCGGCCTCGTTCCAAACCTATAGATCTTACTCATACAATAGCTCTTGCTAATGGTATCTATCACACAGGCAGGCAAGGATAGCCTGGAGCTTCTTTCTTCCCTAAGATTCCAGGGGAATGCAAAATATCTGTGCTGCAGTACATTTCTTGACCCACGCCTTCCCTTATATAAACCTCTAAGACTATTCAATGTTTCTGCAAAGGGCAAACATGCAACTGTTTTACACTGCAAATGTGAAAACATTAAGCATGATCCAATGCATGTTTACATGACAGCAAGCCAGTAACACTCTGTCCAGTGGGGCTTAACTGCAAGTAAGTGTACATAAAATCTGCTCATTTTATTAACAGGCAGACTGGGGCACTAAAGTGGGCCAATTAATCCCCGTCGGAATTGTAGCCTCCAAGAGACTGCATATTCCCTGTTTTCAATGGTGAATCAGTTGACATCAAAAAGCTAATGTGCCAACTGTGCTTCCTGTCTTCCACTGCCTAGGCACTTCGGGCTGTGATATACCTCAATAGTTTAAAAAAAATTAACTAGGCCTCTGTCTTTGAGTTTTCATTGAGTTCTTGTTTTTTACTTCAGTATTTTCAATATTTAGACAATAAGTCAGATTCCTGCAGAGCAAATGCTGTAACTTTTCTTGACTTAGGTTATATGTGTTTTTGTTGCTGCCGTTACCGTCCACTGCTACTTCTGTTATTTGACTTACAGATTTGTTTGGAGACCACCTGCTCATTTTAAATCCAAAAATTGGGATGCAGTGGCGGGGATAGGATAGCACTACTTCCCCCTCCCCCCCCCCCCGTTCAGGAAAGAGGAATACCTGTTCAGTATGTTTGCCACATAACATGTCATGAATTAATCATTAAGGGGGCGTATGTGTATTTGTTTACTTGGACTGGATAGTCATTAAATTTGTGCTCGGATATAGCTTTTGCCCTCGAGCTCTTTGCATCAGGATGGTTTTAATTGCAGGCAGAGGAGCCACCAGGAGGCTTTCCCTCATGCAGGCACCTGCTACGGATGATTCAGTCCCTTCATTCGCCTCTAGCAGGGCCTGGATACATCTGCCAATACCTGTCATTATCTGAGGCAGACTTGTCAAAACCCTGCATCCCTTCAAGCTCTCCTGAGTTCCAGCAAGGGACCCTTGTCAGTTTTCCTGGCACTTGCAGCCCGTTGTGCACCTGGTATTTAAATGGCAGCAAAATGTGTTTTGATTGTTTTCCTTCTTTAATGAACCTACCTGAGGGACATTTAGCTCTTTATCTAGTAGCATGTTACAGAGCCACTCACATTTACACGGCTTGTGTGGAGAGACAAAAAAACAAACCAACCAGCCCCCCAGCTTCTGCTATTATACTGATCCATCTGCCGTTAAGTCCTGTGACAAAAATCTGCAGAACTCCCCCAGGAGTGTTTTTTCTCTGATAATTTACACTAATGATTTCTAAACATATTTAGCCAGCTTTATGAAGACCTCATTAGAATGTGACTGAATACTAAACATGCAAACAGTGCTTCATTGTAATTTAGGATAGCCATTATTGAGCTGCCATGAATAATTCTTTGAAAAGTAATATGATGAAAGAGCTGGTTTCCACAGACTTTCCCCCTTCGCACAAAAAGTAGTTCTGGAATTGTTTTAGTTGATAGACAATGAGGCTGTTCACACGAGCAGCCCTACCTGGATAGGGCTGCTCATGTTAAGCACCATGATGGTGGCTGATTCCAATGCTACCTTGCCGGGTAACCCAGGAATTTTCCCTGGACTTTTACCTGGGTAGAAAGGCACAAGCGCACCTTTTACCCAGGTCCCTGGCCGTGTGTCTGGTCAGGCTGCACACAGAGCCGGATACCCAGCTTGAGGGGAAATCGCCCCATGCTCCATATGGGTTGTGTTTTCCCAGCCTCCAGAAATCCGCACTGCCTAGAGCAGCGCGGATCGTGTGGGCATGCGAGCCACACACCGCACACAAGGATCTGGATTGTCGGAAGGTAAGATCAATCCCCCCCTCCCCGCTGCCTTCCCCGCCAGGCTGCAATGGTAGTATGAATGACCTTAATGTTGGCTCAGAAAAGGATATGTGCAGATATCTTTGGGGAAAGTGTTGGGAAGATGGGCAATCTGAGGAGTGTGAAGCAGGGATTTAGTTTCTTTGGAAGTTTCAGAGGAAGGGACTGCATGGAGACCAATTATACTAACATAAGAACATCCCTGCTGGATCAGGCACAAGGCCCATCTAGTCCAGCATCCTGTTTCACACAGTGGCCCACCAGAGGCATATTCTTGCAGCCCAAGAAGTCCATGACCTGCTTCTGGGGTCAGGACCTAAAAGACTCTGCTGTTGCTACTACTTTTTTGCCTTCTACTTTCCCCCCTTTAAGGCGCGGCGCATGAACGCGCCTCTGGCTGGGTGGCAGGCGGCTTCTTTAAGTGTAAACGGAGCCAGTGCTCCATGCCGCCCAGCAGCCCCCGCAGCAGGGAATCACCTCCACCACTCACCTGGCTCCCACAGAGGCGAGCCCCCGCCAGCGGCCAGGTGAGTGGCGGAGGTGATTCCCCGCCACCGGGGCTGCTGGGCAGCATGGACCACTGGTTCCGTTTACACTTAAAGAAGCCGCCTGCCGCCGCCACCCCCGGAGGCCCGTTCATGGGCCGCGCCTTTGCCTTGTTTCATTCAGAGCACCAGCTCTAGTGTTGGCTGCACCCAAGGCAAGGCCCACATGACACTCACCACGTCCCCAATGCTGACAGCAGCATCAGGTGATGGGGCCAGCACCAGCTAACTGAACCCCTGATAACTGAACAAAGAGGGATCTTTTTGAAGTGGTTATATTTAGCAGTGGGAGAACTGGCCCTATCCAACCCCAGCACAGTGGCTGTTGCTGGTGGCTATCTTATGTTTCTTTTTTGATGGTGAGCCCTTTGGTGAAAGGAATCCTTTGTTTTGGTTTTGGTTTTTGATTCTGTCTATCTATCCACTATGTAAACTCCTTTGGGAACTTTTGTTGAAAAATGGTACATAAATGTTATGTACCAATAATAGTCCTTCATGCACCCCCCCACCCGCCCTTCCCTATTCCAGTGAGCTCTTTTCACTATCCAAACTGAAGCTTAAAGTGGTTGGTTCCTAGCTACATACAGAAAGGGTCCCCCACTGGGATGGCAAAGGACAGAGGAGCACAAGCAGTGCTGCCTCCTCATGTACCCCCTGCCCTTCCTCATCACTGATGGGATGCATTTTAAGCTTCAGGTTAGGTGGCAAAAAGAGCTCAGGGAAAGGCGATAGAGAAAAGCAGCAGGTATGTGAGGCAATGCCCAGGCAGTGGGGGGGGGGGGTTGAACCTGAGGCCATCACCTCATTTTGCTTCATTAAGGAAACTCCCCTGCTCGTTCCACCCTAAACTCAACAGGAGCCAGGTCTGATAGCAGAAAACAAGATAGTCACTGACCCCTGCTTTAGATCTTTCTTGGAACCTCTATCTGGGTGACCAATTCAATCCAAAGATTCCCCACATACTTCCACAGAAATCTTCTGGAAGTAGTATTTTATCTATCTTGCAATGCAATGAGAATGTATGCTTTATGTGCTCCCTTGGCCCACCAGATTTGACTAACGCTGTGCCCATGCAGCTAAAAAAAAGATGCACACTCAGTGCTGACTTCCCTGCTTCTGAGGTGTGGGTACTCATGTGCAGGTAGGCAATTTATGTCAGTTCCACCTTGTCCCAGAAACATTCCATGCAGCCCCAAAGTAGGCCCCTGAAGGCTGCACACCCCTCAGGGACCTACTTCCGTGTTGTATGGAGTGCTTCTGGCAATTAGTGCAATACTTTTTGAGTGCATCTGTATCAGGGCCCATGTTTTTAATGACAAAAATAAAACAATTTATTTCTGCCTGGGGTTGTAGTGACAAACAAAAGAAATAGGCTGGAACTGTTGGAGATGCAGCTCCTGATGACATCAACTCTTAGCACCAGCCGCCCTATTGACCTTTAGGGGCATTAGGGGTAGAAACAGCCAGTAAGGGCATTCCCCCTCTGACCATGCTTTCTCTCCTCTGATTTCCCTTTGTTAGACTGATAGTCTCAGGTTTCACTCTCTCTCCTGAGAAATAGACTTCCTTCTTCTCCCTTCCCTCTTCCTGTATGTAGTAGCAACCAAGCATGTAGGTCTTAATCTGTCCCCCTGATGGATTTCCTACACAAACTATTTTATTTGGAACTTTCATTCCATGTCTCCATGTCTTACCTGCGCACTTCCGCTGTAGCTGGGGCAGATCAAGAAATCTCCGTTCCCGAGCTCTCTAACCACAAGCACCATAGTAGAAGTGAGAATTGTGGCAAATTGTATGTGCAACTAGATATCTATTTGTTCTGTTTGTTACAGCAAACCTGCTGCCAAAGAGGCATCACTAAAAAAAAAAAAGCAAATAATGGTTTGCCGCCTCAGCTGTGGGAATTGCTGCAACTTTAAAAATATTTAAAGTTATTCAACTGTTCTAGACAAAATACTGAAAACAATAATGTAAGAGGAATCTGTATTATTCCTAAATTCATTTATCCAAATGATAATGTTGTTGTTTTTTAAAAAGTTTAAGAAACTGTAGTTTTCCAGTAGACATGAAGGCAAAAATGACTTGCAATAGATTGCTAAAACCAAAATGCTTTATTCAATTCAGCTGCTTAAAATCATCTTTAATCTGGCACATCAGTAAATAGGATAATTTATCTTACCAATCAGATCAGATTTCTGCTTTCTAAACATGCAACCCGAAATAACAAGTTGGCTTTATTCCATCATGCATAGCAGAAGAGGAGTCCTTAGGGGGAAGAATTGGCTGTTATTCTCCAGGAAGCTAGACAGTCTTTTGTAATCATTTAATAACAATGTCCCCAAATCAGCAGCACTTGTCTCACTGAGCAAGGCAGCATAAAACATGTGCAGAACATTGCCCTTTGTAACACTAAGAAAAGGTCTGATCAGTTCCCCATTTTTCTTATGTTCCTTTTTCTATAAAAGGTGGATACTCTAGAATGTATGGAATTAACAGAGATTCAAATCTTACGCTTTAGTAAGCCAATGCGGAGGTATCAGTTTGAAAAGTACAAATAAATGGTTTACAGACTATCCAAATAAGTAAAAATGTTTTCTGGCTCAAATGCTGAGAAAGGACCAGAATTCATTTGTCAGTATTTTGGAACTATGGCTTCAAACTCTTTTGTACACTCTTGTATTGTGCATAGATCATACATTCTAATTTAGGAACCCTCTAATTTATGTCAGTTTCAATTACTGAAGCAGAAGGAAAGCAAAGTTGGAACAGTCTTAATGTGTTACCTGGGACTGTGTTTTGAAATAATACTCCCTTCAACCCTTTTGAAGTGATTGTAAGCAAGGCCCTTTTGGGTAACTTCATTTTATGTATTGTATCAATCATATTAAATAGGAATCTAGCAATATGGCAGCTTGGATTCCTGTTCAGAGGAAGGACACCTCTCCCAAATGAGTCTGCTTTTGGAAGGGAGCTATATCTCCTGATGTTTGCTATTCTGGTGATGGTCACATCTCAGGGCAGTCTGTTGTCATCCGTCTAAGTCCTCTTATCACACAACCCAAAACATTCCTTTTGGACCTTCTTTTTGGGTTTTTGGCCCAGTGTGAGTAGCGGTAGTGCTACCCTTGCTGCTGTCAAGCAAGCCTCACTAAATCCCCTTGGACTACAGTCCTCTACTCCTCCAGACGGCTTCTCTTCATTTGCTCTGCTCCTGGTATGAAAAAGAGCCCCTAATATCTGCCCCGACTTTTAATCTCTCCTTTGACTTCTAAGTGATTCCAGGGACACATGTACCAGCTGGGCTGTGGCCTCATCAGGAGAAAGGGGAACAGGCCAGTGCCATGTTCAAGAGAATGTGCATCTTATTGTCAGTTGATGACAGTGTGTCAGTGTGTGTGTGACACACACGGCTTGTCCCCAGATACATGTAAAGGAGTTGCTAATGTTTGTTTGTTTGCTTCTTTGTTTTTATATAGTGCTTTACACAGAATAAAGAGAAGGTTCCCTGACTCAAGAGTCTCACAATCTTTTTATTTAAAAAGTACAGAAAGGACAACAGAGGAAGGGTAGGGAAATGGAGGTAGGGAAAAACAAAATGGGGAAAAATATTTTTGGTGGGCTGGAGATGGTTCAGCCAAAAGCTTCAGGGGAAAGATGGGTTGCAAGGAAGAATTTGAAGTAAGAAAGAAAGGATGGAAGAGGAGAAGACAATAAGAATAAGTTGTTCTAGTAAGAACTAGTTGGCCTACTTTCCTTTCACTGTCTCTACATCTGGACTAAATTGGCTACAAATCAAGATCCACACACAGGGACACTTCAAACAGTGAAGATTGTGATGATGTCATCCACCCCAATTCAAGATGGTGGACACGTACACTTTTGAGGCGCAATCTCTTGTGCCTCAAATGTTCATGTGTCTGCCATCTTGGATCGGGGTGGATGTCATCATTACTGCACTATTGTGGTATCCCTGTGTGACACTCACTACAGCTGTTCCAAATTTGGTTCAAATCGGTTAGACAGTCCTCAGGTTATGCCTCAAAAGTGTCACTTGTGCTTCAAAAGTTTATGAATCCTCTATCTTGGATCAGGGTGAGTGACACCACAAACTGCATCACTGGGGCATCCCTATGGTCTATTCAACTGTAGCAAATTTGGTTCAAATTGGTTAGACTGTCCACAAGTTAGTGTACTTGCACCTCAAATATTTGTGTCCACCTTCTTGAATTAGGGTGGATGACATCATCACAATCTTCCTCGTTGAAGTGTCTCTATGTGCCCCTACAGCTGTAGCAAATTTGATTTAAATCAGTTAAGAGGTTCACAATTTAGCTCACTTGTGCCTCAAAAGTTTATGGTTTTGAATCAGGGTGGATGACATAATCACAAATTACATCACTGAGGTGTCCTGTGTGTCACTCCCTACAATTGTACCAAATTAAGTTCAAATTAGTTAGACAGTCCACAAGTTAGCCCACTTGCACCTCAAACGTTCACGCATCTGCCTTCTTGGATTGGGATAGATGACATCATCACAAACATTGGCATTGAGGTGTCCCTATGTGTCCCTACAGCTGCAGCAAATTTGGTTCAAAGCGGTTCGCAAGTTAGCTAAGTTGCACCTCAAAAGTGTATTCATCCACCATCTTGAATCGGTGTGGATGGCATCATCACAAAATGTGCCATTGAGGTGTCCCTGTGTGTCACTCACTGAAACCGTACCTAGTTTGGTTTAAATCGGACAGTCCACAGATTAGTCTGTTTGTGCCTCAGATGTTCACACGGCCACCATCTTAAATTGGAGTGGATGGCATCATCCAACACCATGCCATGTGGGCATGTCTATGTGTCCCTACATCTGTAGCAAATTTGGTTCAAATTGGTTAGGCGGTTCACAAGTTAGAAAGGCTTAATACTAATGGTAAAGGCACAGAAAGATCTAGGAAAATTTTTCATAGTGGTACTTGTAGAGGACTAAATAGTACATTTGTCATCTTTTGTGCCCAAAATGCTTTAAGACTCCATTCCAGTTTTCTGGCACACACATTCCAAAGTTAATATTGATATGAAATATCAATTTGCATGGTTAATTTCACTATGGAAGTAAGGAGTTTGTTTTTAAAGTACCCTGTCCTAGACATTGTGCTAACATCCAGACTTTTGCCTTGTGTGTGCAATGGGAGATGGGTGATTTTCACCCCACCTTTCATCTGCAGCCTGCTGTGTTTCTCAAAAATATGTCCCTGAGAGTCTTGTGACCCTCAGGGATATATATTTTTGGAGGCATAGTGGGCTCCCCATGGGAAGGGGAGATTGAAAAAGGATGCCCATCCTGCATTGTGCAGGTGAAATGTTTTCAGCATGTGTAATGTTAGTTTGGATGTCAGCCCCTGATCTTAAGTTTCAGAAGAGCCTCCCAAATGGAAATGATCTTTATAACTTGCAGTCACTAGCTGACATGATACCAGTGTATGGAGCCATAATGCTGCACCCTGTGGCTGCTGCGTACTCCTAAGGCAGCCCCAACGCTGTTAAGCATGAGCAGTTGGGCAACCAGCACTACCACAATTTCCCCCATTATCACCAGCTGACACTACCACCCATTCTTAACAGTGTCAGGGATGCCTTAGGAGTCTGCAGCAGGCCTATGGTGCAGTGTTACAACTCCATAACTCTGTGCATCATGTCAAGCCTCTAAGACTTCTGTCTCTCTTATGTACCAGCAATGTTTGCTTAGCAGACAAATCAAAGTTGCTGAAGAAGAAGCATCCCAAAATATTCTAACGATTGTGCTTACTGTTTGTGATGTTAAATAAGGACATTGTTCCTAGTCTCCCACTGTCATTACAAGCATATGTTCAGTGACTAGCATCAAGACAAAATTACTGTGTAGGAGAACTTAATTTCATTAGGACCACTCAGGAGTAGCTTAATCTGAATGTTGCCCATTAAGTTTCACTAAAGAGGAAGCTATCATCCATGAGCCAGGCTGGACAGAACACAGAGTGATACTTAACCACTGTGTGTCATATATATCCTGTGTCAATGAGCTTTGGCAGCAGACTAGTGGAATTTGCTGGGAGGTCATGCACATTATACTGTAAGCATTTACTCTTGAACTGGTTTGTATGTGGGCCAGTTCATATGTGAAAAGACAGTCATGACTCCTACTTAGTTAACACTGGACTCAGTGATGTACATAAATTGTATGTGCTACACTGTTTTGCTGTGCCAAATGCTTTAGCGTTCAACAATTTTTACTCTTGATTTCCCGTTCTCAAAGCTGATTTTAAATTTACAAAAGGCAATACGAGTAATAGTACATAAAAGGTGAAGTGTGCCGTCAAGTAGATTTTGACTCCTGTGATTGAGACAACCACAGAGCCCTGTGGTTGTCTTTGGTAGAATACAGGAGGGGTTTGGCATTGCCATCTCCCACGCAGTATGAGATGATGCCTTTCAGCATCTTCCTATATCGCTGCTGCCCGATAGAGGTGTTTCCCATACTCTGGGAAACATACCAGTGGGGATTCGAACCTGCAGCCTCTGGCTTGCTAGTCAAGTCATTTCCCCGCTTCACCATAGTACATGCATCTACATATATCATCTAGCTGGACCCCAATGTGCTTAAAATCAGGCTTTAACATATGTTCTTCTTGAGCAACTTGTGCTTGATTGGAGAAGCAGTCAGGTTTGGAATGCAATCACCACTGCTTGAACAGAAAATCATTATTTCTGCATTGTGTTGTCAGCAGGGGCGGGACTGTAATTGAGCTCACGGGTTGTGCTCCTCCTGCTTCTAGGGCCACCTAGTGCCATTTTAAGTCCACTAGCTCCCCTCCCCTCCTTTGCCCGGGGACGTAGTGGTGCATTTCACTTAACTGGTGGCAAACTTAGCTGCCGCCAGTCTCTTGAATGCAGTGTGAGAGGAGGTTCCTGACCTCCCTTCACAGCATGGAGATCAAGTGAGCAGCAAGGGGCACTGCAGCCTCCCCTCTGGAAGCCGGGTTGGGAGCCCAACCTCCCTCCACAATGCGGAGATCAACTGAGCAGTGAGAGGCAGTGCAGCCTCCTTGCTGGATGGTGGGTCAGGAGCCTCATCCTCTGCTGCATTCAAGATAACAGCTGTAGTTAGGTTTGGCACTGGTTAAGTGTCACACACACACCCTGCTGGAGCGACATTTCTGGCCCTCACCACTAGGGTAGGGAGCATGCCACCAATGGCGGGTGGGGGTGGGCACCTGTCAGCCTATGCCCTCACTACACCACTGGTTGTAAGTGTCAAACAGCTGCAATCCAGAATATTGGTGCAGTGCAACAGATTTGGTTGGCACCACTGAACCAAATATGCAGCACAACATCTTTGCACACACGTTTCACTGCTGCTATTACACTGATTGCAGCTCTAAAAAGTTTATATAAGAATAATATGATAAGGTAACTGCTAGGCAGAATGGCAGGATAGATTTGTCCTACCTGCTTTGCACAACCTACTTACTGTAGCCACATCAGAGGCAAACTACACATTACAAGAAGCGAGCTATTAGCACCTCCATGCTTAGGTTATTTTTATCATATGTAGCAGCCAAAGGAATCCCAATCCAGATTAGGACTGCGGCAGGGACACAGAGTTACTTCCCTCCTCTGCCATGTTCTTGATCTAGACTAGCAGTTCAATTGCTGTTTACACCAACACACACACAGAAGCAGGGGTGTAGCAAGGTCAAGCAGGGCCGTAGCTAGGACAAGATATGAAGGTGGATCCCTGCCTCCTTCTCCTCCCCACTCCCATGCCTTTGCTGGCATGGAAATTGCCAATGACGTTGTGTGAAACCAAACATTATTCACACACCTTTACTCTTGCTCCTGTGTGAATATTATCACACATATTATCAGAAACTTGCTCACACATACTTGTGTGCACACATCCCTCTGGCTCAGAACTACTTCTTAACATATATACCTACTATCAACAATGCTTTTTCATCCATCCATCCGCTTGTTCGCTCTCTCGCTCTCGTTCACACACACACTCTCTCTCTCTCTCTCTCTCTCTCTCTAATCCTGCTTCCAAGAAAAGCCATATGACTGTGTGCCTGTTTTAGCATGCTCAATAATTTCATTTAATCTAAATTAAAATTAGCATGTGTAAAAGTGTCTATCCTGTGACCTCATATGAGCTATCAATATCAAGTCTACTACAGATGACCAGTAAGTAATTTTAAATGCTCTTTGCAGCTACAAGATTGAGTTAGCTGCCAGTTCACATATTAGTATCACTTGCAGATGTAAAGAAGTATAAATTGCCGTACTTACCCATTGCGGCTTACCACTTCAAGGTATATGACCAACTCTCAATTTACTTTGACAACATGTGGATATGTGCTTGGGAGACATCCCTGTGCCTTAAAAATGCATGAAAACATAAAGGTCATGCCCACGGCTGTTGCTTGGGCAGGGGAGGTAGGCGGGGGGAAGGCAGAGTTGAACCTACCCTCCCCCCCAAGATGATCACTGAGCTTCTCTTTGGCACGCCATCACGCACCCACACTATCTGTGCTGCTCCTGGCACCATGGATCACTGGAGGCCGAGAAAATGAGTGGATCTTGGCCTCCAGGAATCCCGAAATGCACCACACAATCAGGACAAGTGCATTGGGGGAATCCCCCGTGAGTCAGGTGCTCTGTGTACACATGGTCCCGGACCTGGGTTAGAGGATGCAAGAGCACGCTTGACCCTCTAACCCAGGATAAAGGTCATGTCAAAACGTTGGGCTAGCAGCAGAGGCAGTGCCGGAATTGGCCTAGATCCCGGCACTGCACACAAGCAGCCCAACCCAGGCTGGGCTGCCTCCTACCCCTTTGCCAGAGAGATGGCATCAATGTAGGATGGTTGTGTTACCAAAGCTGGAGAAAGATTCTGTCTCTCTTGGGATCCTACAAAATGACAAGTTGTTCATTACTATTCTAGCCAAAAGAGTAGGTTACATGATTCTCCACATGTTCAATTGATGCATCAGACAAGGCAGCATTGTTTTTACAGTTTACTGAGCTTTGAACTCTTAGCTATTGTCATCAGCCTCTCCTATATAAAGGATCTTTTCTTTTCCCCCCTCAAATTCAATTTTTATTAATTTTAGCAACCGTAATATTATCATTCATTACAAATACACACAAAAAAGGTGGACTTCCCGCTCACATTTCTTCGTGAATCATCAACTATAAAATTTACCCTTGCTATAATAATAATTCAAAACATAAATTCAAACCCTTACAAACATAATTAATCCAGCCAACCTCCGATTTTTACTAAATTTCAAACCCTGCTGTCAAGTCCATAGTAGGAAAATAATTCTTTAGATACAACAAAAATGGTTTCCAATCTTCTTTAAAACATTCCAAGTTTTGATCTCTTAATAGTGATGTAAGTTTTGCCATCTCCGCATATTCCAACATTTTTATCAGCCAGTCTTCTTTTGAAGGCAGTTCACTGGTCTTCAATTTCTGTGCATATATAATTCTAGCCGCCGTAGAGGCATACACAAAAAATGTTAAATTAGTTGTAGAAATTGCACCTTGTGTTATTCCCAGCAGGAAGGATTCTGGCTTCTTAGGAAATGTCATTTTAAATATTTTCTTTATATAAAGGGTCTTTTCAACTTATTTGCTGATGGTGTTGCTCTAATATTTTCCATCCAAAAATAAGTCATCCTAGAATTATTGTATTTAATTGATCATTTTGGGAAAGTAGCAGGCTTACATAAAATCACAACTGTTTTGCCTAAATACCTCCCAAGAGGACCAGGATTTGATTAATATTATCAAGGGACTTTCTTTCTGTAAATCCAGTCTTAAGTAGTTAAGGATTAATATTACTAAGGAGACTTCTCTGTTACTGGCTAGGATTATGGGGAGGTAATTAAGCAGTTAAAAAAAGATATTAAAAAGTGAGAAAAGTTCAATCTATTCTGGCTGGACAGGATAACAGCCATTAAAATAAAAGTCCTTCCCAGAAAGGAAAGGAAATTTTCATTTTTCAAACTCTTTTTATAGTTTTTCCTCTGTAAAGATTAAGAAATGGCAATTATGTTGGATAAAGTGTGTCAATAAAAAACTCCTATCAATAAGAGTGTGAAATATGAATTCTCAAAAGGAGTGTTGTTCCAGACTTCTGAACAAGGTGGTCTGGGAGTTTCTAATTCACCATTTTAGTATGATGCATTTTAGCTCAGGCAATTAAATTTCTTATGAAGTGCTGACTCCCAAAGATGGATTTCTGTGGCGCTTTCACCCACTCATTTCCTGTTAAAAAGCCAAGATTGGTTGTGATGGCTGTACCAACCGATCTTCCAACTTCCTTGAAACTTCCACTGAGAAGAGGGTTTCTCAAAACTTATTTCAAACCCCAGGTTGACCCAGTTTATTCCAAGGAATTTGGTTAGAATAATTTAGATGTCACAACTGATCTTGAATTAGAATTCTTCCAAGGCTCATTTAGAATTCTTCCAGGGCTTGCAGGGAAGGCAGACAGGGAAGCGTGGAGCACATGCTCTTGAGACTTAGGATGTCACACAGAACCAGGGGCAGATCTAGCAGGAATTTACAGGAGTGCCACAGGAAATTTTTTTTTCATTAAAAAAAAAAACAGTGGGGCACTGCTGCTTCAATGTGGGGTGGTCAGGCACAGGACTAGAGAGAACCTGACTGGCTGAAGCACAGGAGCGGATATGGCACTGGCAAGCAGTGCAAGAGGCACTCATGATCATCCTACCCGTGCTCGCTCTTGGCCTGGCTGAAATGGGGAGAGCAGATTCTAGGCACTGCAGGAGATGGAGGAGGAGTGCTGCAGGTGCTGGTGGTGAGGTGCGCACTGGCTCTCTGGAGCTTGTTGCAGTCGTGCTGCTGCCTCATGTGTACAGCGTGAAGGAAGAGAACTGGAAGGAAGAAGCATAGTACACCAGAAGGGGCAGGGCAAAGAGGCATGTGCAGGCATGCTGCTGGTCTGGACTACAGCTGTGTTGCCTCCGACTTTGATAGAGTTGCACTTGGTCCACCGTTGCTGTGCCAGCCTGGGACAGGGGAGATTCCTTCCAGGAGCAGGGGCATAGCTATAATTGAGCAGATGGGTTCAAAGAACCTGGGGCCCCAAGCTCCAGAGGGACCCCCCCCAGCTCGACCCCTCCCTATTTTCTTCATTATCTCCCTCAATCTGAAGTGCCACTGGGGAGAGGGTGAACATGGGCCCCCTCTGCCCTAGCTATGCCCCTGGCCAGGAGGTGGGAGGAGACAGAATTTTTGCAGCGGGTGCCAGAACACCCTGGCACCCCCTACTGGACCCACCCCTGCACAGAAGCAAGATTCCATGTGACATCTGAACTGGCCCAGTATATTATGAAGTTTATAGTATTACATAAGAATAAATATAAGATGTTTTAAAAATAAATGCTGGCCTGTTTTTTCTCTAGAGCATTGGTTGTTATTTGAAGGAGTGATGAGAATAGCTTACAGTTTGAATCTTTAAATAACCTTTTTTTTGCCAATCCCCCTAATTCTCTTCCCCAGTGGTATCACATAAGCAGATGATAAAGGAGCGCTGGTCCTTTAAATACCATAAGCCGCCTGCAATTTAAAGCCAGGCCTTCCAGCAGCTGAGGTGGAATCTTCAGCCTCCAAGGTTTCACTCAGGTTCAGCTGCTGTACCTGATGGCTTGCTTGAAGTCTGACAGTATTCACTCTGGTCCTCTATTCACGCACTAGCCTTCCTCCAAACCACCGGCCTCCAGCCAGTGATGACACCCTTCACTGGTGAGCAGTCTTCCTGAAGGGAAACAGGCATATCAGCTCCCAGTGATCAGCCACTTGCCCACCCTTCCTCCTCTGACTCTGTCTTTAGCTTTCCCTTCAGCCTTTTTCCTAAAGTTTTGGTCCCACATTGAGACTTCCACGCATTCTCCCTTAAATCTTTCTCACAGGCCCTTATATATATTTTCCCCTCCCACCAATGGAATGTTCAGAGCCTCATCCAATCTCTGGGAGGATTCTGCTTAGTCACTTTACCATAGCTTTGGCCACAAGTGACCAATTGTATTGTCCAGAATCTATCTATCTATCTAATTCTCTAAATCCTAATCCTGTGTGTGGCTGCTCTCGCAAGAGTTCACGAGCAACTGCCGGAAGTTGCGAGAGCTGGTGAGGAGGGAGGGAGGGAGACTGGGGAGGACAGGGCTCCATTGCGAGCTGCTTTGTGAGAGTTGCGAGAGCTGGCAGGGAGGGAGGGAAATCGAGGAGGCGGCGGAGGCAGAGCCATTGCGAGCTGCCAAGGATGGCTGAGCAGGTGGCAAAAATGAAGCCTCTGGCCTCACAAGGAAAATGAGACCTGGTGGGAGGAAGTAGAGGGGAAGCAGGTGGTGCCACTGCAAGCAGCTGACAAAAATGGGCCACTGGGCTCCTCATGAGGAGGAAGAGATCTGGTGGGGGGGTGAGGAGGTGGTGCCACTGCGAGCATCCGAGCAGGCAGCGAAAACGGAGCCGCCAGCCTCCTCACAAGGAGGATGAGAGCTGCCAGCGGAGAGGACGGTGAGGGAGACTAACTGAAGGGTTGGGGGGAGAACTGGCTGAGCCCTGAAATGGAGAGGGAGGGAGGGAGAACTAGGGGTGCATATGCTCTGTGCCTGGTTTAGCTAGTTTTAAATATTATTCTCTAGGGCGTACCCATGGCTGATCCCATGTGTGGCAGCTCCCGTAAGAGTTTGCGAGCAGTTGCCAGGAGTTGCGAGAGCTGGCAAGGAGGGAGGGAGACTGAGGAGGAGGAGGCAGCACCACTGTAAGCTGCCAAGGATGGCCGGGCAGGCAGCAAAAATGTGGCCACTGGCCTCCTCGCACAGAGGACAAGAGCTGGCGGGGGATCGAGGAGAAGGCGGCAGCGACGCCACTGCAAGCAGTCGGCGAAAACGGGCTTCCAGGCTCCTTGCGAGGAGGATGATTGCTGGTGGGGGAGGATGGAGGTCAAGGAGTAGGAGGCGGTGCTGCCACTGCGAGTGGCCTAACAGCTGACAAAAATGGGCCGTCGACCTCCTTGCGAGGAGGATGAGAGCTGCCAGCGGGGAGGGAGACTGGCTGAAGGGATGGGAGGAGAACTGGCTGAGCCCTGAAATGGAGGGGGAGGAAGGGAGAACTAGGGGTGCAGATGCTCTGCGCCTGGGCCAGCTAGTTTTAAACAAATAGCCAATCCTTTGTAGAGCACAACCCACCCACCCCCATTTCTTTGGCCCTATCTGTTTTAATGGGACTCTGCTGTAAGCGTACAGCTTTCTCAGACCTCTAGCTATTGACATAATGCCCCTAGTAAACAAAGTGGCTGCCTAGCAACAGCTATAACAGTAGCCAACCACTAACAGAGGTCTTACTATTATAAACATGCATAGGCTCATAGACCCAGCTCAGACGTACAAGTTAACTGGCGTTAAGCATGGCCGTGGTTTCAGTTCTTAATGCCAAATCACACTGCAGATGTTCACCAAACTGTGGCCAGCCAAACTCCAGTTGAAGGAAAGGAGCGCCCCTCCCTGCTACTCAGTCGCTGAGACACATCCCCACCGCCCCTATGGTTGGAGTTTGGAACAGGCACGAAACTGTAGTTATAGCTGAGTCAGCATTCAGGAGTAATGCTTTGGCAGCAGAACCTCAGATGTTGGTGGAGAAACTTAAGAGATAACCAAAGGTTCCAACTGGAATTTGGTAAGGCAAACTGGAGTTAGTTTTTGGCCCATAATCACGGTTCCGGGCATTCAGGCATACTGCAGTTACAACCTCAGCCAGCTAACTATGGTTATCTTGTACGTCTGAACTCAGCCACAAATTAACACCGTAGCCCAGTCAGGCCTTTAGACAAGCAACCTGTAATCTCTGCATATAAACAATAACAAATATGTTTCTTTGAATCAAATAAAGCCAATTTCTTCACAGGGTGTCACTAAGTAGGGCTTAAAATTTTATTCAAAGATTAAAAACCAGAATCTTGCCAGCTGTTCTCAATCTAAAGTCAGAAGATGAAGCCCAACTGGTTTCAACTATTCAAGATACAGCACTTCTCTGGAAATCAAAAAATAATCCAGCAAGCCACACATTCACTTAGTTTGAGCTTTTGGTGAAAACAATATCCATTTAATTAAAAGCCTCATAGCAACATTTATCCCCTCTCCACTGACTCTTCCAGCTCTAATCTAGGCTTGAGAATAGCGTGGAAGGCAGACATAGGCAACAATATTAGTCCAGAAGAGTGGGAAGGCATATGGTTGAAACAGCCTTTTAAAAATACTGTATTTCTGCAGAATAAGGGAGAGTTTATTAAAGTTCATTCATCACAGACATCTGTCTTCATTGAAGCTGCACTACATTTGTAAAATTTTATATCTGTTGTGCAGGAGAGGGATTCTGGTTGCTAGATCTTTATATTAGATGATAATATAATGAAATCAAAATATTCTGTATTCAAGTCTATAAAGAAGGAAGATTATTCACCACACTTTAAAATCCTCCCCCAATCTTGATGTATTTTGGGAATGATACATTTCAGGATATAGCTTTATCTAACTACAACTAGTTATTTGGCTGTAATCTGCCTGTTATCTACGCCATGATTGATATGTAGGTACATTGTAATCTTACCTTCCAAAACTATTATCTTGGCTATAATCTCTCCAAATTTAAGGATTTACTTGCTTTGTACTTTTATGTCTGTTTTTGTTGTAAGACAGAAAAAACTATTCAATGAAAACATTGCTTAAAAAAACCTTCACTTAAATAGAAGTTTCCATTTCCTTCAGTCAGTAAGTTGCTCAATACTACATGGAAGCTGACATAAATTCCAAGTGAAGAGCAATAAACTAGGGATGTACCAAAATGCAATTCAGCTGTCCGAATCATGGGCACCTCCCTTTAAAACTGAGGGCTTACACAGCCCCTTTAAAGCAGAGGAGAGCAGGTCCGTACCTCCTGCTCCTCCACTCGCTGCCAATTCCGCCATTCCCCCCTCCTCCCCCCCGCAGCTACACTGGCAGGGTAACTCCCAGCTGCCCGTGCAGTGCCAGCTCATAAATGGCCCCTGCACATGCACAGAGGCCATGTACATGCTGATGCTGGGGCAACTGGGAAATGCCACACTGGTCTACGGGCATAGCTGGGGAGAGCTTCGTGATGGTGGCGTGGAGGAGGAGCAGGTACAGACCTTCTCTCCTCCTCTTTAAAGAGGCTGTGTAAGTCCTTGATTTTAAAGGGAGGTGCCCACGATTCAGACAGCCTAATCTTGTTTTGGCACATCCCTACAAAAAACTCCCATATTTAGGTTTTTCCATGTGGGCTGTGAAACCAGGAAGGGGTATAACAAGGTCAAAATCAGAACTCTGAGTACTGTAGGGTGATTAATATCTTAGATCAAGTGTTTTTACAAGAACATTTGCTGTTTTAGTCAGTCAAGCCCAAGGGCCTTACCATTATGGAACAGCCACTCTCTTGAGGATTTCTCCTCTGGGGCCCAATCTTTTCAAACCTTCCCATTGTGTAAGTTAAAGGTGCTGGCCACAGATTTGACAAATGCAGATTTTCTTGATCTTTAAAGAGAATATCAACTTTACAGCTTCTTTATTATTTATATGTATATATATATATATAATAATAATAATCATATATTATTGTGGTTGTTGTTGTTGTATAAAATAACAAATAATATTTATTTCCCCCTAATATCCTGAGGCTCTCTTGCCTACTTGTTAGTAACCTTAATAATGTCTTTGTACAGCAGAATCATTTCAACTTTGTGATGTTAATTTTCATTTGATATAGGATTGCAGCCTGAGTCTTATTTTTTTAACCTCACTACAGGGTGGAAACAGGTAACCATACGCTGAGCCTAGGCAGATGGGAATACCAGTCAGTGTATCAGTAGGCCATGGGGCAAGGATGGCATCCTTGAGTGCATTGTTTTACTTTCTACCTTGTGAGTGGTTGCCATTCACTTCTATGGGGATGAGTACAGCATTGTGTTTGTGAACACTGTGGCTTCTTCACAACCCTGACACCAGGCAGCCTGGCCCTTGCTAGCAGGGATCCCATAGCAGTCTCTAATGTGTTTCTCTATGCAAAATGCAGAGGTGCTCTGTTTTCCTTAAAATGTTCAAACCTCACTAGACACACGCTATGCCCTACATAACAATGGGAATTTTCTCATTAATAAATAATACCCAAGATATTTTGTCTTTCAGAATTACCTTAGTCAGATGTGACAAAAGTTGCCAATAAGTTATCAACAAGCTGATGTTTCTTCTGGAAAGCACTGACATCCCCTTGTAGAAAAAGGATCTATTATTACCTTTAGGTACTTATCTTTTACTGGCCAGACACTGCATATCCTGGGGATTCTTAGTGACAAATCTCACAGTGTGCAGCCAGAAAAACATGATGCCTGTACACACCCTAAATCTGCAGAGCATTTGCAGAAAAGACTTTTGAAAACATACCATATTAGTAATCCAGGGTGTCTAGACTGCACTGTTGTGTGTTCCTTTTCTGAGCCAAGCAATTTAGCCAAATCTATTTTTTAAATTGTTTAGCCAGCTAAACTGAGCACTATGAAACATGGCAAGTGCTCATCTCGAAAGGAATTGTGCTAAAGTTAGAAACCTGACTCGTGGCCCATGCTGCAGCTGTTTCCTTTTTCATATGTGCCTTGGACGCATTTGTGTGGATCAGATTGTACCTATACAGAGGATACAAAACAACAGGCAAGAAGGAAGCGAAGGTCACAAAGAGAGCTCTTGGTGCTTTGCACCAGTCTGGGGATAAAGGGAAGTTCTGTTTCTTTTGAACAATGCAGAGGAAAACACATTCTCCATTGGGGGGAAATTGCTATTACACAGAGCTGCCCAACAATTGATACAAGCACTGTGAACCTTTAAGTTAGGGATTTGAACAATGCTGTTGGTCTGGATTATCAAGCAGAACAGACGGATAAACAATGAGCTTCCAGTGTGTTTCTTATGGTTTCTATTTTCTTGACTGCCGAGAGTTGAAAAGTTCTTTCAGAGGGAGTTTTAGGAATTGTTGCAGAAGAGAGAGTAAAATATCAGACACAGACAAAATGAACTTCATGTTGTGCTTATTAATATTTTCAGTACTTTACATCTGGTGTTCAGATGGATTTGTTTGCCCAGCTGGAAGTGATACTAAACACACTGAAATACATACACAAAATTATGAGCATTGTCTCTGCTGCCTTTGGGAAGAGAAGTGAGCATGTACATATAAATATATACATACATGTTTAATACAGTATGTTACGGATTCAGTCCAGTCAAGAGAAGGAGCAGTGTTCGTGTATTCAACAGAGCTATGTTCTCCCTACAACCTCCAATGTGAGCGCATGGGTGTGTGCATAGGCAGCACAAAAGACCATTGCAAGGAATGGAAAATCCTCTTCCATATCCTCAACCAACACTTAATCTCTCACCAAGGTAAGCTACTTGTGCTGCAAAACATGAGTGACTTGCATGGAATATGGAAGGGACTGAATGGGGATCACTGTTCCCTCTAACAGGGATTCCCAGATGTTGTTCACTACTGCTCCCAGCATCCCCAGCTGCAATGGCCTTTGCAAAGCTGGGGATTATGGGAGTTGTAGTCAACAACATCTGGGGAATACTGATGGGTATACTGAAGCCCCCCATCCCCAGGAGTATTTCTTTTGTGCTACTTATGTGCGTCCCCATGTGTTTGCATTGCTGGGGAACAGGGAAAACAGTGCTCTAGAGATCTCAGTGGTGCTCCTCCAACAGATGGGTACTGTGCCTATGCTCAGCTGGACTGAGCCCTACCATTTTGAAATATATTTTAAATTAATGTAATATAAAAATGTATGCAGCTTGAAATTGCATAAAAGTATAGATAAATAGATAAACTTTTTAATGGGTGTCTGTGTGTGTGATTTCCTTTCGGGTGAAGGAGTAGCAGCTTCTCCTTTTGCATGTGAGCCTGTTAGGGACAGGCTTCTTGAGCCAACTTGCCAAGTTTCCCACCAGGCGCTTAATGAGTTATCCAGTCACATTGAGCATCGGTTTCAAGACCAGAATAGCATCTTGTCATTTGAAGCTCACCACTGCACGTATTGAGTTTTGCACATTGTGTATTCTGTTCTACCCATATAAGCTTTTTTCCTTTCTTGCCAGGTTTCCTGAGTAGTTCTATCTCAGAAATATATTTTTCTTTCTTCCATTAGAAAGAACTTGTGTCACAGTGTGCTTTTTCATAAAAGAATAAGATACTTTGGAGACAAATAACCAACTGCAGGCAGATGTGAATGTTTTAAGTTTCTCTTTGTTACTTTCCCCTCTGGATACACCTTGAATGGGGAAAAAACAGGAAATGAATGGTTATTTTAACTGAGTAGTTCATGGTATAAATACTAACATGATTTGTACGATTTTCTCAGTTTGAACAGAATAGTATTTCAACCTTCAACTTGCTGAACTGTTCTTTCAAAAGCAAGGTGCATATACTTTAAAACTAATGGGTCATTTCTTCGAGGAGGCAGCATGACTGTTTAATATGTGATTAGACTGTATATCACTTATCACTACAAAAGTATTAAGTAATGCTGCTAATTGAAATATATGAGCCTTTATGTTTTATTTTTTCTTCTCTTTCTGAAAGGTCAAATGCTGTAAATATTGGCCAGATGACACAGAGATATATAAAGACATTAAAGTTACTCTAATAGAAACGGAGCTCCTGGCAGAATATGTGATTCGAACATTTGCAGTAGAAAAGGCAAGTGTTTAAAGGCATACTTTCTCAATATGTTTCTCACATGTTCGTAGCTTTATCAGCGTTACCATTGTCACATCTTTCCATAAAGTAAGTGGATCTTTGCATAAAGTGACTGATCTTTGCAAACTCCTTTGTGGGTAGTACCTCACTGCCCCCTAATGGTGAGGTCAAGTTTTCCTAAACAGTTTGCTCCCTCCTGTTTACTAGCTCAGTGTTTCTCAACCTTTTTGGAGTCAAGGACTGCTACATTCTTGGTGCGCAGTTTCCTGGACTAGCAGTAAAGAGGTTTCAAGTTCAAGTTTGTTTGTTTGATTATTCAAGAGATCTCTGTACTGCCCAAAACGTGCATCTCTGGATGGTTTACAATTAAAATCATATTATAAGCTTAAAATCATTAACATTAAAATCATTTATTGATTTTAGACAGTAAATCATTTAAAAGCAAACATTAAGTATTAAAACTATACATCTAATTACAAGCCTGGGTACAGCTAATATTGTGGGGATTCCAGGCTGGAGTGTGAGCCCCAATGTCTTTCATTGTACCCATTAGTGATGGAGAGTAACTGCATTGGAGGGCAAACAATTTATTTTCCATACTTAAAAGCAGTCCTGGTGTCTTTGGTGTTGCCCATGCCAATGCAATTAGCTTTGGCATAGAAAGCAGGCTCAGGGCTGGGTCCTCTTCACTACAGCTGGGGGCGGGAGGAATTAAATCTGCAGTGCAAGACAGCAAAGTGACACACAGGCCAGGGTAAGCAAGGTTTAACCAAGAAGCATTGTCCAAAGGCTCCAGCCTAGGTTTTGGCCAGAGCTGCTGAGGCAGGGTTTTGTGCAAACTGCCGCCAAAGCTGTTGCCTCCTCCCTCACCTCCCTGCCTTGCAGTCTCATGCAAGGAGCGAGCAATGTTTGAATTGGCGGGCCACATTTGCGACCGCGCGGAGGAGGAAGGAAGACGTCCAGCAGCAACCACCTCCAGCCTGGCTGGCCTTCCTCGCCTCCTTGGACTGCTGCACCTCTTCTTCCTCAGCAGGTGTCATGTGGAGAGCTGGCTTCAGCTCAGCAGCAATACTCAGGGAGAGCCCGGCTGGGATGAGAAGTGTTGTTATTTAAAGGCCGCTTCTCTCTCTGCCTCTCTCTTGGCCAGGGGGTCCTCAATCCCTGGGATCAGCATCAGTTTCAAATCTCTGTGCACCAGGCAAAGGTTATACCCTTGACTTTGTGTGTGTGTGCACACACACGTGTGTGAAGCAGCTCAGCCTCTCTTAGAGTTTCTGCCTCCAAGGTGGGATGCTTCATAATCTTTTTCCTTCTTTTGCGTTCTTATGTCAGCAATCTGGCCACCCAGAAGGGAAGTCCAGGAAGATAGTCCACAATACAAACTGGGCTGCAGAAACGAAACATGGCTCGGAATAGTTCTCTATATCAGGCTCGGGCTGAAAGCTGTCAACACGGGGGTTGACAAATGTTGTCTTCCAGCAGCTAACAGAAAGCTGTTGACGTGCTTTATAGTCCAAGCTGATAACTCTCAGCTGGCAGGGATTCAAGGCTTATCAGCCCTCTGCAAGAGGCGTTTATTCCTCCTGATAGTTTCCAGCTCTGCTCTTCATCTTGTGACGCACCATTGCTGTGGAGTCAGTGGGGGTTGCCCGCACAGCTCATCCTCTAGTCTGTCCGTTGCTGTCTCTGCTGCCCCAGACTGCTATGCCTGCTCTGAAACACCAGCCGGACCCTCCTCAGCCATCTCTTGGGAACTGACAACTGGACTCTGCCCCTCAGGCACCCCTGCATCGGCTGAAATGATGTCAGCTTCCCCTTCCTCCTCGCTATCTGAGACCAAGGGCGTGACATCTTAAGGCTGCCTTCAGTTGATGGAATCCCTAGCATGAAATAACATGTGTAGGGCTGCCCTTAAGTAGTAGCTGCTTCCTGCAAGTATGCTTCCTGTCTGACAGACATGGCTACAGCATTAGTTAGTTGCCTTCTTGAATGAAACTCCTCAGGGGAGAGAGCAGGGGAGAAGGAAAATATTCCTGCACGCTCCTGAAGACATTTCTCTGGCACACCGAGTTTGCAGCTCAGCCTCCCAGTCCGGGCAAGCCCTCCAAAGCTAGCTAGCTAGCTATTTATTTATTTATTTATTTATTTAAGCACACAGCCCTTGCTGCAGGGATTACGTTCATTTCGAAGAAGCAAAATGAATGTTATCCCAGCAGCGAGGGCTGCCTCCCTAGAAATAAACTCCCGCCAGCGGCCCCCACTGGCTCGAAATTGTTGGGGGGGGTTTAATTCCACTGGTCCGTGGCACCAGTCCACGGACCGGCGGTTAAGAAACACCATACTAGCTGATGAAATTGAAGAGGGAATCTTCAAATACTTGTATTTTAAAGGAGAGTCATACTGTTATGTTTGCTTCTTTTTTCTTCTGAAATGCTCACTCCAACTTCTCCTTCTCCCTGCCCTTCTCTTTGTATTCCACAATGAATGGACAGAGAGGCGCACATGAGATACGAGAAATCAGACAGTTCCACTTCACAGGCTGGCCAGATCATGGTGTGCCTTACCATGCAACAGGACTCCTAGGATTTGTACGACAGGTCAAATCCAAAAGCCCACCTAATGCAGGCCCACTGGTTGTACATTGCAGGTAAGTAGAATGGAAATCTGGTTAATTAGTCAAAAATTCCACTGGCCTAATTTTATCTCATTAAATTGTACGCTATTGGGCTAGCTGTGTGTGACGCACATTAACATGTGTTGTGTTCTTGATTACAATAATTGATTAACCTGTCATTGGTGGACAGGTTGCAATAGCCTATGACATTCTTATTACCAAGTTATTATTCTCAAAAGTGGAAAACGTTGAGCTATACTGTTGAAAAATCGTAATGAATAGATTTATTTAGGGCCAATTCAAATGTGACACAATCTATGTGGGGCTGATAACAATGCTTCCAGATGGTGGTATACTGCATAGTGACATTACACTTTAAGCAGCTATTGTATAATTGAACAATGTGCAACTGACCTGCAAACGTTACAGTCACTTACATGGAGTGTTGTCACACATAAACTGCCATTCAGAAACAATCCAAGGCCAGCTTCAAGGGAAGCTATCCTATCACCAGGCAGCTGTTGAGAACCCAGAGCCCTCAGCAGCGCCTGGTGCTGATCCCCCAAATCACTTCTGTGTCATGGTGGTGGAAGGGGAGGGGGAGGAGGAACATCTCTCATGGTCAAGAAAGCCACTCAGTTGTCATCTCTCCCATCCCAACCGCAAAGGTAAACCCACCACAAACCTTAGGGGGCCCATGGAGGACAGTTTGCTGAGACCCCCCTGAAACGTGGAGCTGGCCCTGTAGTGATATAACATTTGAACTGGTCCTTATAGTCCCTCACAACACAATGAATTTGAGTTTACTTTTCCCCAGAAGGTCTTTAATATTTAGCAGCATGTTTGCTTACTTAGCTAGGAAATCATGAGGGCTAAAGACCTGTACTTAAAATAAACACATAGAGGTCAATAACACAAAGCGGTCGTTCTCACATGCAGCTCTAAACTGGCTCGTGCAGCCCTACCAGGGTAGAGCTGGTCGTGAGAGCTGCTGGGATTGGTCCCGATTCTGGCAGTCCTCAGCCAGGTAACCAGAGTTTTAAACCCAACCTAAAAGGGAGGGGGAGGGCGCACATGTACACTCCTCCCTCACCCCCTGGTCATGTGGACGCTTGAGCTGCCAGCGCCCAGCAGTGGGGAAATCCTCCAGTGCGAATGCTTTTTGCATTCAGCCACCATTTCCACACACACCCCTCACCACTATTGGAGCGCTTGTGCACCAGTCGTGTAGGCATGCAGCACTGCAGAGCCCAAGAGTGGTTCTGATTATGTAGGGCAAGGCAGACAGACTCCTTCCTCCCTGCCCCCGCAACTGCCCCTGACCCCAGTGCTTTTGGTCGTGCTAATGATCTTACTAAGCAGTGCAGTCACATTCCTTCCTAGGCACACCATTCAAGGGGAACTTGTGCTTTCCGTTTTAACTGCTGCTGTGTTCTGAACTATCCACTGACGCCAGTTGTGCTTTTTACCTTTTCAGTGCTGGTGCTGGCAGAACTGGATGCTTCATTGTCATTGACATTATGCTGGATATGGCGGAAAGAGAAGGTGTTGTAGACATATACAACTGTGTCAGAGAGCTTCGCTCTCGAAGGGTTAACATGGTGCAGACTGAGGTATTCTGATCATCCTCTCTTGCGGAAATATTATCTCATAATATGTATAATACAAATTCACTTTATTCTACCATGGGCTGGCATTGAATTTAGGTTTGATATGTGCTGCTGCTGAACTTATGGCATCAGCTGCGTGGAGCATGCAGTCTACATTTCCACCCAGAGGACTTATGATTTACCTTAGAATGGACATGGGGGTGGTGAAGAAAGAAGTCAGGGACTGAGAAAGGAGTAGTGAGGATGAGAATCAGGTGGCAATGTAAGTGCAGGAACCCCCAGCGATGAGCTTGGGAGTGCTCTAGGGCAGGTTTTGCTGCACAAGTGCCTCTTTGGAACTGCAACAAGAAGAGGAAAATGGGCTGACCAGCAGAGAAAGCTCTATTATTCTAGCCAAAGGTATATAGGAACATAGGAAGCTGCCATATGCTGAGTCAGACCATTGGTCTATCTAGCTCAGTATTGTCTTCACAGACTGGCGGCGGCTTCTCCAAGGTTGCGGGCAGGAATCTCTCATAGATAGATTCTTCTGGGCAGGAATCTTGGAGAAGCCAGGGAGTGAATTTGAAACCTTCTGCTCTTCCTAGAGTGACTCCATCCCCTGAGGGGAATTTCTTACAGTGCTCACACTTCTAGTCTCCCATTCATATGCAACCAGGGTGGACCCTACTTAGCTAAGGGGACAAGTCATGCTTGCTACCACAAGACCAGCTCTCCTCTCCTAAGGTAGCAGCAGGACAGAAGGTGGGTCGGGCGGGGGGAAGTATGTAAGCTTGTGCCAACAAGAGGGAGCAGAAAGAAGACTAAAGCAAAGTAAGCTGGAATCTGTAGTCTGGAGCAGAGTAGGGGTGTGCACGAACCAGAACTTACAGTTAGGTTCAAATTCAAATCAAATTTATACTATACGAGTATAGTTCAGCTATACTTGTAAAGGGGAATCTGGTGAGGATTCCCCTTTAAAAATAAAGGGGTGGGGAAATCTGCAAAGGGGTGGCGAGAAAAGTAATGAAAAGCATGCAGGGAGGCAACACAAATGGCTTCCGATCATGTGCAGAAGCCACAACCGTGCCACCATCAAGTGGGCAGCTTGGTAAATATGGGCCTCCGTGCACTTGGGTAGCAACAGGGAGGGGGCAAGTGCCAGCGCCAGCAGCCACACCAGCTGGTAAGGAGTACTTTACATTAATGACAATCAGGTGACAGCAACCTGGATATGATACGACAATAACGATACAATTCTGTATGTAATATTATGATATCTGATACTTTCCCCATAGGCATGTGCAAAACTGAAAGCAGCATTTGAGCCCATTTTTAAAAAATTGTAGGATAATTCAGTTAAAGGCTGTCATGTTCCTTTTAAGTTAGGCTTTCTTTACTTCTCCAGGAGCAGTATGTATTCATACATGATGCAATACTAGAAGCCTGTCTGTGTGGAGATACATCAGTTCCAGCTTCTCAAGTTAGATCTGTGTACTATGAAATGAACAAACTGGATCCTCAAACCAATTCAAGCCAGATCAAAGAAGAATTTAGGGTAAGTCAAAGGCAGCAACACATTCAGGAAGCCCAGTAGTGCAAACGGCTCTTTGACATTACTGGGCTTTGGCTCTTCTTCCCTTTTTTTTTTTTTTTAAACTTTCAAAGACATTCTAGAATGCCTAGACTTGTAACACTGTTTTAAAGATATATTCACTGCTGAACAACTCATCCTTCCATATCAATAATCTCTTTCTTTTCTTTTTTGTAATTAGACTCTGAACATGGTGACTCCAACTTTGCGCGTGGAAGACTGCAGCATAGCACTTTTACCGCGGAACCATGAGAAGAACCGGTGCATGGACGTGCTTCCTCCAGACAGATGTCTGCCTTTCCTCATCACAATAGATGGGGAGAGTAGTAACTACATTAATGCTGCACTGATGGATGTAAGCGCCTGTCCTGCTGTTAACAGTTAGGAGAGAATGCACTGATCGACACACTGGAGAGCCCCAGAAAGCAACAGTCAGCACAAAGGGGCTCAAATCTCTCTAATTTGCTTTCTGAAAAATGACACAAAATCTTTAAACTCTCAGATACGTTTAAGGTCCCACATATGCTACATTACAGCCAAGGTCTGAAATTTTCATTGAGAGAGAGAGAGATGGAAACTGGGAGGGGTGGCATGTTGACAAATGAAAATTGTCTATCTAGATGCCTCTTATCTAGTGCTTGAATATGAACTATAATGCCTAAGAGGGGAAAAGAGTTACCCTTTAAATCACCAAAGCAGCTAATGTTTGTAGCAATATTTTAGTTTTCGCCTCCTAATTTTTTTTACAGCAATTAACAAAGAAAAATAATAATAATTGCCTGTCAGCATAGATAGTACACAAGCCATTACTTCAGTTGCTCCACTCATTCCTGACTGAATGAACACTTCCCCAAAGACTCTTTTTGGAAGGGTTTTCCCCCTTTAAATACAACCATGGAAGTCTTAATAGGACTAATGGGGTATCAGCTGAAGGATACTTAAACATGTTTTACATTCTCTAGAGATTTATGGAGCATCTCTGACATTTCAGAGGAACAGTAATTAAGGCTGTCATACGTACATATGCACATGCCAAGAAAGCAGACTTTGGAAAAGAATGAACACACTTTAAATAACCTCCCATAAAAGCAATCCTTGAAAACAAAATAACAGTAGTTGGCATGTATATAAGATGCTCTCATTATTACCCTGACTGTAATAAATTTGTATGGAGGGGATGTGTATTTGGCTCACTATGCCATTGGCACCCACTGATTGGTGTCTTTGCACTACACTAATACATGGGCATCATTGGTGAGCACTCTTAGGATTAGTGGGTCTCAGTGGAGTTTCCAGAGATGCTGTCAGAGTGCTGCTCAGTTTGCAGTTGTTTCTGCAGCTATTGCTGTGCTTCTGACTTGGCTGCTGGTTGAGAACAGGGTTGCAACTATGTTATGCTAGCATTAGCCCTATTGTGGCAGTCGCCATGTTGACTGGTTCATAGGATTGTTCCATATGTGAGGTTGCCACACAATGCATAGCAATTTGTTCTTGCTTTGAAAGGTATCAGTATGAATAGACTGAGATTCTAACTAGACTCCTCCCTTGCCACACCCCCACTCTGCCCACCTTTTGCTCCTTGTGTTGACAGTGCGCTGTCAGCCTGAGGATTCTACCTGTGGTTGATAGGTACAGCGGTACCCTTACACCAACATCTCTTTGGGTTCCACCGCTGTAGAAGGATAGGGCTCCACTAATAGATATTCAAGTCCCCTCAATAACTGCTGTAGCTTCATAAATCCTAGAAAGCCATCAGATTTCCTCAGCTCTCCTAATAAACAGTTCTCAGCATCTTCCATGCATGTGCTCTGTCTCTCTCTTTCTCTCCTTCCCTCCATGCTCTTCTGAAGCCATTTACTACTGCTATCAAGTACACATGCCCTAAGGCCTCAGTGCCCTTTGTTGCAGCTGGTGTTTGTTTGTTTTTAAATTGTAGCTCTAAACCTGATAGTTCTGCTCAACAGAATATTTCCTCTTGTTTTACAGAGTTATAAACAGCCTTCAGCTTTCATAGTTACCCAGCATCCTTTACCAAATACTGTCAAAGATTTTTGGAGACTGGTTCTAGACTACCACTGCACATCAATAGTTATGTTGAATGATGTGGATCCAGCACAAGTAAGTGACAAAAATTAGTTGAATAAAACTTTACATTATAATGCAATGCACTACATTGCAGAACTGTCACATGTGCATGCTTCAGAAGAGTCGAAACACTGTAATTTGCATTAAAACACTTTTAAGATTGATAAATAGCCATTGGGGTAGCAAGAAGTAGAATTGTTGCAAGTAAAAATAATATAAAATTAGAGGGTTTTTACTAGCAGAACCCATGGCAATACAAAGAGTTAAGAACAAAAAATGCTTTTGGAAAATAAATTGCAGCTACAGGCATAGAATCAAACTGATATAAAAGATTTAATCAGAGAACGGAAGTTTGCCCAACATTTCTCTCTTGGTTCCCCCCCCACCCCCCGCCGCCACCCCATATTGCAATGGCAAATGTACAAAGGTCAATAACCACTTCTTACTGCATTCTATAATTTGTGAAAACCCTTGCTCTGAAAAAGTTGGTGCTCAAATCCAGTTGCACCAGTCTCCAGGATTTTAACAAATGCTGCAGCTTTTGAAGCCAAGAATGCTTCAGGCAGTTTCCCCACAGAAAACTGTTGTTGAAAACCTAGCTCCAACAGTTGCTGATTATCCATCCTCAAACCTTTGTAAATGGACCACTTGGCTCTTGGCTCTAATGGGAATGAGAAATTATTCTACTTCTGTTCTAAGTAGATCCCTTTACGTGTAGGGGGAAGGGGTTGGCATAAGAACAGAACAGCCCCGCTGGATCAGGCCTAAGTCCTATCTAGTCCAGCATCCTGTTTCACCCAGTGACCCACCAGATGCCTCTGGGGAGCCCACAGGCAAGAGGTATGTGTGCATGCCTTCTCTCCTGCTGTTGCTCCCCTGCAACTGGTGTTGAGAGGCATCGTGCCTCAGAAGTTGGAGGTGGCATATAGCCACCAGACTAGTAGACATTGATAGACCTCTCCTCCATGAAGTTATCCAAACCTTCTTAAAACCATCCAGGTTTGTTGGCTGTCACCACATTTTGTGGTAGAGAATTCCACAAGTTGATTTTGTGTTGTGTGAAAAAGTACTTCCTCTTGTTTAAATTTATCTATCCTAAATTTCCGATCTTCAGTTTCATGGGATGACTCCTGGTTCTAGTATTGTGAGAGAGGGAGAAAAAATTCTGTCGGTTTACTCTCTCTATTCCATGCATCATTTTGTACATCTATGTACATCTTTGTACATAGTTGTCTCTTTTCTAAACCAAAGAGCCCCAGATGCTGTAGCCTTGCCTCATAAGGAAGGTGCTCCAGGCCCCTTATCAGCTTAGTTGCCATCTTCTTTATCTTTTCCAGTTCTACAATATCCTTCTTAAAATACGGTGACCAAAACTGTACACAGTGCTCCAGAGTGGCTGCACCATAGATTTGTATACGGGCATTATAATATTAGCTGATCCCTAGCATGGAATTGGCCTTTTTCACAGCTGCCGTGCACTGAGTCGACATTTTTAATGAGCTGTCAACCATGACCCCAAGATCTCTCTCTTGGTCAGACCGACAGCTCAGATCCCATCAGCATATATGTGAAGTTGGGGTTTTTTGCCCCAGTATGCATCACTTTACACTTGCTTACCTTGAACCATTTGCCATTTGCCATTTTGTCACCCACGCCCCCAGTTTGGAGAGAACTTTTTGGAGCCCTCACAATCTGTTGTCAAATTCACTACCCTAAATCGTTTAGTTAATCTGCAAATTTGGCCACTTTGCTGCATGGCAAGCAATTGTCTTAATTAAGGTCTTATTGTGACCATTTTCTGGTTGCTTATTGTTCTCCAGATCAATCAATACTTCAAACCCATATTAGTTTCAAACCTGTGACACTAGTAGAGCGCCAGTTATGTGGCTATTCTGCTTGTAGTACTGGAGAAAACAAATTAGTTCTTCATTATTTAAACTTAATTTGTTCAGTTGAAGAATTGTCCATAGACCACTTACACAGTTTGGTCCTAAGTCCAATTTTTTTAATATTATGTTTATATTACATGCCATTTTATATAACTGGCTTTTAGGTGGTTAATCATGTTTTATTCCTCACATTTGTATCCTATGTTTCAGTAACTTTAAGTACCATACATGGGGATGAATCCATGCTATTCTAACAGCCCTGTGAGGCTGAAAAATAGTGACTGGGACAAGATCATCCAGTGAGCTGTACTGCTAAGAGAGCTTAAAGCCAGATTTCAATGGTCCATAGCCACCACTCTCCACACATGAGCTCAAGCACTGTTCTTCAGAAACTGATTTTCTATTCTTTACAGTTGATAATATCATCCTGAGAAAATGAGCATCACTTGGCATCAGACCTTTGTTAACAGGAACGGGGTCTCAGTTATCTCTGCCATCTCCATGGGCATCGTGGGGAGGCGGTACATCAGTTTGAGGATATGGACTACATTGTGGCATACAGCTACAGCTCACGTGACACGCACGTAGGTGTGCCCGCTACTTCCGGGGACATACGGACAACGTAGCAAACAGGGTGGCATGGAGGTACACTGCCACCCCGATAGACTGTTAGATAATGGAGCGCAGGCAGGGGAAATGCGGCCGGGATGGGGGGGTAAGTGCACCCTCCCCTGCCTTAAAGCAGCACACACACACACACACACACACACACACACACACCACCATCGAACTGGTGGAACCACCCACTGTTTGAACTGGTTCAGAGGCCCATGAAGGGCCTCTGATCTGGTTCCATGCACATCCCTACTTCCCTTTACACTTTAAATTTAAAATCATCATTATCGTTTATCCATATAATGTATTACTATTCAGGATAGAGAATAGAGAATGAATAGACTTTCCTCTCTAATTGATTCTCTGCCCTACATACACACACACACACACACACACACTAAATTGCTCCCTTCCATGTGTAGTTTAATACAGGAGAATGGCAACAAAACTACAGTCATATTGTGAAATCTAGAAAATTAGGAAAACTAAAACAACAGCAGGAAACATTCAATGCAAAAACTGTCACTAGAATTTTCACATTAAGTTTTCAAAAACAGCTGAATACTGACCCAAATTCGAGTTGTGTGTCACACAGGAAAAATGATATGCATTGTCCATATTCTTCATAGACTTGGTCCCATTGTGGGAAGATCTACCTAGTCGGTGTTCTGGTTCTACCAGCTAGGTGCTTTGGGGAGCTCATGGTGCAAGATATTATCGATATAATAACCCCTGCTGTCTGTCCCCAAGTGCCTGGTTCTGAGAACCAGTCATATACTACTCCTGTACACGGAAGTTCCATTTAGCTGTCATCGTTAATAGCCACTAATAGACCCATCTTTTGTATATATGTCTAATTGTGGCTTCCCAGGGGCTTCCCAGAGGCATTTGGTAAGCTACTGTGTGAAGCAGGATGCTGGACTGGTTGGGCCTTGGGCCTGATCCAAAAGGGCTGTTCTTGTGTTCTTAATAAACAGTACCATTAGATGGCATGGGGAAGCTCTGCTTACGAAAGCATCACCTCCGGTCTCACCAAGGCCTGGTCTCAAATTAGCCTACATGTGCCCCAGATCAGCTCAGAGGGGAGAGAATCCCAATCTCAGTTACACCTGGAATAACCATTTCCTCCCCAAGGGTATGAGTCAGTAAAAAAACAAAGTATCTCAACCTATCACCCATTCCCTTTTCTACCATGGCACTTGGGTGCCATAAAAGGGTCAGTTCTTTAGTGCTGAGCAGAGTAGATGAGCTTCCTCCAAGCAGCAGAGAAAGTCAGGGAGGCAGAATGTGAAACCAGGGTAGGTGGGATCCCATTCTGGAAGGGGCAATCTGCATCACAGTTTTCAATCTGTCTCCCATTTGTGGTATACGGAGGATACAGCTTGTTCACCTCTGTCAACCATGTATATGTAGTATATATTTCAGGTTTTTGGTTTAAAAGTGGTTAGAACCTATATGCAATGCTTTACCCTTCTAAGCAATCACTTTTGTCTGAAGGAAAGGATTTTTAAGATGTACAAATTAACAGCTGGTCGATAGTTCAATTTTAGTTCAACACCAGCTGCTCAACAGAATGAATTTTCTTGCAGCTTTGTGTATGAAATGTTTGTACAATATGATTTTATACTGTACAAACACATGTTTTCTTGCTAGCAGAAAAAGTTGCCTTATGTGCATTCTTCATTCTGCTATATGGTTCCCAAACCTACTCAGGAAAATTCCAGAATAGGTACATCCATCTGAAGTTTTCTGTATTTTCTTTTTCATTGTCTTTAGTACAGTCTGGTCATATTAAGGAATCCACAGCTCACTTCTAAGCTGATGTCTGAAATATTGAGAGGTGAAAGATTACACAGTCCTGTACAGCTATTCAGCCTACACAATATTATCTGACAATTAAATTGTCAAGAATACAGCTCTGTCATGTTTGTGATTCCCTCTGGCTACTGTTTGCCATACTGAAACTTGCTGGGACAAGTTTTCAAAGGGGGGGGGGGGAGACATTCACAAAGATAAGAATCACCCAAGGGCCCAGGCAATGATGACATTATCCAGTGGTGCTGAACTGAGAGCAAAATGTTGCCTCTGGGAATTTGAGAATAGATAGAGTCATATCAATAGCATATATCGTGCTTCAGTATCCCGCTAAGAATGGTTTATCACCCCTCTGAAGAGAGTGACTAGCCCATTGGTGGTGTGTTTGCGTGCTTCCAAAGAATGCCCGACATGTAGAGGTGTTTGACAGCACCTTTGCATGCTGTTACGGTCTATTGCTAAATTGATGTTGAATGTCTGAAATCTGTCATTCCACATGCCAAAGGAGTTTAAGAATTTGGTAATGGGCAATATTTGTGGAAACTATATGGAAATACATTTGGCTAAACCCACTCAATTAAAAAGTGCCCAGTTTGATGATGTTTTTGTCCTATAAAGCCCCACAACAACTTGTGGGGCTCCAGGTACTCAAAGAACACATTGACTTGCATGACCTCATAGAGTTCTACAAGTAAATCCCTGGCCTCTAAGAAGATAAGAGAGCCATCTAGCAGAAGCAAAATCTTCTCAGTGATGTCCCCAGAATTATGCAGTGTACTCCCCTGAGGAGTCCATACGAGTGCTCCTCTGGTCTCTTTCTGAGGCAGGTGACGACTTTTCAGTTCTCTTAGGCATTTGTAAATGTCTACAGTGGAAAGGAGCATTGTGCTGTTGCCCAGAAGCACCTTAAGGTTATTGCACAGCAGCCCTGTCACTACACCATTGGGACTGCCTTTGAAGTTACGCAGCATCCCCAGCACATCCTTAGCATTGGCAGGAGATGTAGCCCAGTGTAAATAAATACAAATAAACCAGTGTCCCACGTAAAGGGCTTGTACTGCCATTATATACCCACTTTTGTGCTCACAAGTCTGATTTCAATGGGACCTATGCATGTACAACTGTGAACAGGATTGTGCAGATGGAATATAGGAGCATAGAAAGCTGCCATATACTGAATCAGACCATAGGTCTATCTAGCTCAGTATTGTCTACTCTACACAGACTGGCGGAGGCTTCTCCAAGGTTGGAGGCAAGAATCTCTCTCAGCCCTATCTTGGGGAAGCCAGGGAGGGAACTTGGATCTTTCTGCTCTTCCCGGAGTGGCTCCATCCCCTGAGGGGAATATCTTACAGTGCTCACACGTCAAGTCTCCCATTCATATGCAACCAGGGCAGACCCTGCTTAGCTAAGGGGACAAGTCATGCTTACTACCACAAGACCAGCTCTACAGAAAACAGACAATTCTTCCTTTGCTGTTCCTTCTGCAAAGGTTTGTTTCATTTTCTTGTGACTAAAATATATATATTTAAAGTTTAAGATACTGGCTTTGTAAAGAAGAGTGCAAACAGGCTGTGTTCCACAGTACCATAGGGCTCCAAATGGGCACATGAAGATCTGTGCACACAAAGGTGGTTCCAGCATTTTCAATGCTGGCAAATGCTCTGTGTGAGCAATGTCATTGGACACTGAAAAGGTGGGGAGCGCTTCTGCTATGGAGCTCTGTGTGTGCAGTGGAGCACCTGTGTACAGATGGAAGCCAGTGGATTGAGGTAAGTGGCATCGTGTTGAAAGACCTTTTATACATAACACACTTAAATATTTACCAATCTCTTTGTTCTAGTTGTGTCCACAGTACTGGCCCGAAAATGGGGTTCACCGACACGGTCCCATTCAGGTGGAGTTTGTTTCTGCTGATTTAGAAGAAGATATTATCAGCCGGATATTCCGAATTTATAATGCAGCAAGAGTAAGGACCTTATTCAGCGATTTCATTTGACTTATAATAGCAGAAGAAAAGATGTCCCCCTATTAAAGCGCTAAAAAACTTAATTAACTGAAATTCACTTTTATTATGTACTTAACTGTACATAAAGCCTCCCAGTCCTTAACTTTCTGGATGAAAGAGAGGAAGTTACAATTTGCTAACCAAGGTGTCAAAACAACACACCTGTACTATGTTGTCATATGGTGGATCCTATGTTGTACATTTCATTATATCCCATACATGCACTCTGTCAGAGAATAAGAGAATTCGTTCAAGTAAGCTGTTGGTGAGAAAACCCTACATACAAGGAGCCATCTTATAATGCAGAGACCATTGAACCCCAAATTACCAGTTAGTGACTGACATACAGGAGATCCCCATTATTCGTTGTGGGGAGGTGGATAGCAAATCCATGGATAATGGAGCATTAGAGCTATGGGAATCGGGGGAATTGGTTCCCGGACTGTGCCAAATTGCCCCCAAATCACCCCCCAAACCAGTAAATGGGCCAGATAAAGTGCCCTGCCATGCTCCAGAGTCCCTCACAAGTGAAAACAGCATTGAAAATCTCAGGCCTCCCCACCCCAGGTTTTAAAGTTAATGTACCATAAAATGGCCCCCAAACACAAAATGGCGGCCAGAAATGACCTTCAGGGTTGGGTGTCCATTACCTGACTGTGGATACATGAAACCACAGGTGCTGGACCTGCGATTAATGAGGTTTTCCTGTACTGCACACCATTCTGTCTGCCTTCTAACAGAATGTACATGCAGTTGCTCAAGAATACTGTTGCAGTTGCCTTTTCAGCTATTGGGAATAATGGCTGAGCACACAACAGCATTTGAGCAATTCCCCATGCTTATGCAAAAGTGCTACCAAAGGCTGAACTGAAAGCTTCATACTCTGCCACAGAACTATGCAATGAAAAACTTCCTACGTAAATAGTGATTCTCAGGCAATTTAAGTTCTAAAACATGACTAACTTGCAAATAAATGGGCTGAGGGTTTGAGGTTGTTGGGTTGTTGTTGTTTTTAAGAGCCATATTGCATATCTTTCTGACTTTTATTCTATTTATCTGAAGATGTCAAAGCTTAGATAAATTAACTGCTCACACGCAAGGATTTGTAGCCAAGAGAATAATCATGGGCTATAGCTTTGTTGTGTTCTTTTGTGTCACTCCTGATGTGAACTCTAAATATCTTACATTTTTTATTTATAAAATTGGTGCTTTACACAAGACTCTTTGTTCTTATTAATGAATTAAAAAATAAAATTGTTACTTCAAAAGTACTCCCACATGTAAATATCAAAAGCATATGCTTAGAATGTATTATTCAGATACGCATGCGTTTTGTAAAAGTAATCATCTACCACCAAGAGTCCACATTCAGGTGTATTTTTAATAGTATGTTTTCATTTTGTGTAGGCTGCTTAGTGAAGAGAAGTTCACTAAATACAGCAAGAGCAAAATTGGCAATTGTATGTGTTTGTGGAAAGACCAATAACCTTGAAGACTTTTTAGTATTTTTGAAATCCAAAATTCCATTTTAATCCCTTTATCAATGTAACAACATTTAGAATTGCACATCAATATATTTTAATATTTCAGGTCTTCAAGAATCAGAATACATTTTCCTTCCTGTCCTTTGTTATAAATGAGCAGAAAGATCTCATTCAAACTTTGTAGGTATATAAAATAAAACACATCTTTAGAGAGAAACACAAATGAAGTATTCCAAATGCAAGAGTTTTTATTTCGTGTCTTAATAATCAGTCACTACAGAGAGAAAGTTCATTCTAAAAATTCAAAAATGACAAAGCATATAAAAAAGGAGCAGCCATCATTGGAACTATATTGCAAATTTTACTTTGCTAGCCAGTGATTACTGCAATATTAATCATCACACTTGGCTCTTGCAGCTGTACCATTGTTCCATTCTTGCATATTTGTATCTTCAGCGATTTAGAATATCATCTTAATAACTGAGATTCAGAGTCATAACTCCCAAGTGTAAATTACTGTATTAAATTGTAAGCAGCAATCTGCTTTAATAATATTCAATGTTGATGAGAATGGCTAATGTACATATCATTTGGATGCAGTATAAATAATGCTGTCTTTTATTCTCCTCCTGTTGGTTGGATCCCCACAGCCCCAGGATGGCTATCGAATGGTGCAGCAATTTCAGTTCCTGGGATGGCCCATGTATAGAGACACTCCTGTGTCCAAACGTTCTTTTTTGAAACTCATACGTCAAGTGGACAAGTGGCAGGAAGAATACAATGGAGGAGAAGGCCGAACAGTTGTCCATTGCTTGTGAGTGAAATTCCATGTGATGAAACAGCCACAAAATTAATGGCTTTAAGAAGGGATTCAGCAACTTCATAGAGGATAGGTCTGTCAACAGCTATGAGCCATGGTAGTTCAGAGACAATATACCTCTGAATACCAGATGCTGAGGACTAGCACAGGGGCAGGGCTGCTGCCCTTATGCACTACTTATGGGCTTCCTGGAGGTATCTGGCCGACCATAATGGAAATGGAATGTTCGACAAGATGGACCTTGATCTGATCCAGGAAAGCTCTTCTTATGTTCTTAAGTTCATCTAGGAAACCAAATTAAAGAAAAAGTCTTCATTCAGAGTATAATTATCAGCTGTGGTGGTACAGCGGGGAAGCAGCTTGCTTAGGAAGGAAGAGGCTGTTAGTTCAAATCCCCGCCAGTGTGCTTCCCAGACTGTGCCTAGTAAATATATATATTTGTATTCACTTATATCGGGCAGCAGCGATATAGGAAGGTGCTGGAGGTGGATGCTCACTTTAGTGACAACGGCAAAGGCATCATCTCATATTGCTTGGGAGAAGGTAATGGTAAACCACTCCTGTATTCTACCAAGAAAACCACATGGCTCTGTGGTCGCCAAGAGTTGACACCAACTTGATGGCACAATCTTTCCTTTCCTTTCCGTGTATGGTTATTTGTTAGATATAAAGACAGCTCATAAGCATTCTTCAGTGTGAGACAGAGGTGTCTCAGACATGCATCTATCCTGTTTATTTTCAATCCAAACCAAACCTAGATTCCCCTTTAACTAGAACTAGAGTCTACAAACAGAAGCTTCACAACTTCTGGAATTTAGCCACAGAGTTGTTCTGGTCTAGTGCAGAAGATTTTCTTGAAATAAAATCTATATGGCCAAATTAGACAGATGTCTAACAAGTAATATTTAACAAATGTTAAATATTTAACACTTACTTTGAACCAGCATGTCTCCCTGGCTGGTGTTTGTGGGGTCACGGGGAGGCATTTCAATTCATAGCATGTATTAAACATCTCACATAGCTTGGCCCTAAGGTGTAAGTCAAATGAAATATCCTTTTGAACAGAGGTGTGCTTAACAGAACCTTAATTTTGTTTATGGCTTGGACCCAGGATGCCATCTTCTCCCATTTAAAGCTGCCTATTTGTTTAGATCAGCATCTGGAAGCCTGCTGAAGGTCTCACCTTCTACAGAAGAATACGTGGCAGTGACCTGTGGCAACCTCCAGTTTACAGAAACCCCTACACACACACACAAACACACACTCCAACAAAGCTCTCTGAAGTCTGTCAGGAACCTTTAACTGTTTTATTTAAACAGACATTAGCCCTGCCCTCTCATGACTGGTCATAATGTTCTCCTGCTGTGCTTTCTGTCAGTTTTAATGTGCTGATGCTATTTTAAGTTGTTTTATTTTGATAGCTGGTTTTAAAGTTGTATTATCATTTGTGTGCTGCTTTGATTACTTTGGTGGAGAAGTGGCAAATAAAATGCACACACACACACAAAGATTTTCAGAAATTTTATAGCTGCCTCTCAAAAGTTTCCTAAAATTCCTGAACTTTCCAGCTGATAATGGACAGGTAGTTTTATCTCACTGTATGTAAAATGTAGATGATAATCATAGATAATAATAAATTATAATTCTTTATATTGTGAGGGTTAGCTCATTAATGCTCTGAGATCCACATCTGGGAGGTCCTTTTAAAATGTAAATTTATATTATCTCTCTTAATTGTTCATGATATTAAATGGTTGTACCACATTTCATGCTCTCTCACTCTCTCTCTCACACACACACACACACACGTGTCATTTCTAGGTGGCATAGAAAGAAAAAAGTCAACATAATCCTTTTAAATGACTTTATTTTAATTATAATGCTCAAAAGATGGCACAATATCATCCAGTGTTTTGGCAGCAGGGAACATTCTTTTCATGCTGCCTAGATGTGACAGATGTGCCATATTGTAGCTTCCTTTGAAAATCAACCATTTGTGAGGGCTGGCTTTAAAGAGCTGCAAGCTAACTAGTCTGCACTCTAGTAATTATTAAGGTTTATTATTTTCAATGAAGTACAGACTTAAGATGCTGATTAGAATAACTGTGAGTTTCCAGAAGGGAAGAGATTCTCTTGAAGATTAAAAATAATCAGAGATAAAGCATTAAGAAATGGTATATTTAAGCATGCATCTGAACACTTCTGCCTCGATTTTTTGCAGCGAGTCGCATTGTTTTTTCAGCTTCTTAGGGCATATGCAATGCTCTGCAAACCACTTAAAATGGCTAAGAGATTAGGATCAGGCACAGGAATTCCCTCAATGTAAATTCATCCTCCTAGTTGTCTTTAATAATATTTGTGCCAACAAAAGCCTTCATCATGCTTAAAGCCAGCAGGCAGAATGTGTGTAGAAGTGAAGGGCTTGAGCAAAAGAGCATGTGATCTTGCAGCCTCCTCTGGCTCCTATAGCCATAGGAGAGTGATTCCATTCAGTACAAAAAGTAAAGTTTTTCCTCTTCTTTCTTATAATTCACAGTAATGAGAAATTGGTTCTTTAAAGGGGGGTTTCAGCTAGATGAATCCAGAAGCAAATATTCAATTATCTTATTATTTATTTATTTATTTATTTAGTGCATATTACCACCCTATACAAAAAGTCCCTGGGCGGTTCACAATATAAAAACCATTAAAACATTAACATAAAACAATTTAAAATACAATTTAAAAAACTCTGAAAAACTGAAACTTTAAAACTATAAACTAAAAGCCTGACTAAACAGGTATGTTTTTAGTTCTTCTTTAAAACATTCAGAGAAGGGGTAACTCTAATTTCATTAGAAAGCAAGTTCTAGAGTCCTGGGACAACTCTAGAAAAGGCCCGGTTTCAAGTCACCACCAACTGAGCTGGTAGCAACCTCAACCATTAGTAGAAAAGGACTGAAGTTTTTGAACTGAATCTGATGAAATGGTGAAATGAGGATTTGTTTTTTTAAATGTCAACACAGAACATCCTTAATTCTAGTTCCTAGAACAACAGAAGGACTTATGTTTGAGTAGGAACATTATTTATGTGTTCCTTTTCTTGTACCCCAGATTTGTTTTAATTCTATATGAAGTTTGTTTTAAAAATAATTATGTTCATTGTTTTTCATCTGTGAAGAAACTGGTGTACAACTGAACCTTTTTGGTAAGGTTCTGGGAAGGGTGCTCATCTGTCTGTGTTTGCACTTCCACCAACATGAATGAAAAGTTATGAAAACAGTTGCTGACGTGATGAGGAAAATTACTCAAAGTAGACCACTAGCTTAAGTTCGACGCAGTGAGCTGTTGATCCAAGGGAGTGTAGGCATGAAGAGAAGGCTGCGTGCCTACACTCCTTAGTAGGAGCAGAGCTCTTCCACTTCAGAAGCAGCACCAGCAGAGTTTAAAGTGGCACAGAAGCACTACGTGCACCTCTCACTTGGATTAGCGGCTCACTAGGTAAAATGTAAGCCACTGAAATTAAAGGGGGAAGTTAGCCATTTAAATAGGACTACTTTGAGTAATTTTCCTCCTCATGTCAGCTACTGTTTCTTTGAGCAAAGTCCCTTACAGTCCTTCTAATTAATTCTAATAGCCATTCTTGGCATGATGTTTGTTTAAAGAAGGGAAACAGGCTGAGAAGATGGGAAACCTAGGTTTTCCCCAAAACTCATGGCTGGGCTGACATCTGAAATCAGGCCTTGTAGCCCAAACATCTGTAGATGCCACTGCTGTGTTGCCTATTACATAAAAACTCAAATATTGTCTTAGACAAAATCCAGCTGGGTCTAGCCTAAATGTCCATTGGTCCATCAACATTTGAATCCACTTATTATAGGAAAAAAGACCAACAGGCACTAAGAGCAAACAACACAAAGCTAAAGAGTCATCAAGTCATTTTGTTGCTTTTCTTACAGAAATGGAGGTGGCCGCAGTGGGACGTTTTGTGCAATCAGTATTGTTTGTGAAATGCTGCGACACCAGAGGGCCGTTGATGTATTCCATGCTGTGAAGACCCTGAGGAATAATAAGCCTAACATGGTGGACCTTCTGGTATGAGCTTTTTAAACTGTGCCACTAAGTAGAAAATCTTTCCTATTATCATAAGGCACAGTGACATTTTCAAAACTTATACTGAGAGCTGTTCATAAAAGCTAGCCTGTTGTTTTCAAAAGGGAATAATGAAATCACTTGACTTGTAAAAGTATTTTTGCACTGCTTCCTTCCCATAGAGACTTGCTCTGTGGATGCTAGAATTTTTGTGAGAAGTTTAAAACTTTCAACAGAACATCGTTATTAATTTTCCTTTCTGGCAGTGCAATCCACGTGGAAACAGCCTTTGTGTCGCAGAAATAATAGTCATGTAAAATGAAGTGCCAGATTTTCAAATTATATATTTTATAAATAGCTTAATCTCTTAATATTTATCAAGACTGTGAATTTCAGTTTGACATTCGGAGTATTGCATTTAATTATGGCTCTTCTATCTTGCAGAAAGATTAAAAGAGTTCAGAAACAAAGGGCCAAGAGCAATTATTTTCTTGTAAAGAGCTTTATGGAACTTCTTAAATGCAGAATTGCTGAAATGCCAGCTGCTGTTATATAAAAACTGTATAGTACAATTCAGATCAGCAGAGTATTATGGTCTAGTTGTTCATCTGCAGTAGAGAAAAGGTTGCATGGTAACCATCTTGTTAAGCAGCCATGAAGACATTCTAGTACCAATCATAGTTTGGCAGGCTGCTAAAAAGCAACATGGATAGCTAGATAAAGTACCTGGGCATTGTGGTTTATTTATACTTATGCAGTCTTTGTTGCATGTTTATTCACCCAAGAATCTCAGGGCATACATGGCTTTCTTCTGCCCCATCCTATCCCACTTTCTGTAATCTAAATTGCCAGGTGTTCTGATTATTGATTTGCTTCTGTGGATAATCTTATTGCCAATGCAAAAAGGATTTAAAAACTTATTTGCATTGACCATGACTAATACAAGTAAATAATTTGCACAGAAGAGAAAATTGTTTCATTAAGTAATTTTAATTAATAGAACAGAAAACTCTTGTCCTTGATTCAGTCCTTGCTGAAATTGACTTTGTTGTTTTGTCTTGATTTTTCAGGATCAATATAAATTCTGCTATGAAGTGGCTTTGGAGTACTTGAATTCTGGCTGAAGGTGGAAGTAGTATTGCGGGAAGGGGAGACAAAACCTTTCACCGCCACAATCAAAAGCAAGTTGCTTCATGATATCTGTGTGTATGAGATGAGGACTTCTCAGTGTTACGCTTGTATTGCTTTGTATCGGCTCTTTTTAAGAGCCCAAGAAAGTCTTTCCAAACTTGCTTGCACTGCCCATTTTCCACAGTATGGCTGTTGCTTGAGACACCTACAATCCCACAGTAACACACAAATGCACTTCGGTGGCTGGACAGCACGAACATATAAACCCATCAACTTGATAGACCAGCCTAGTCATCTGGTAAATTAAAAGAGCACAATTCTATTCTGATGAAGAAATTTGTACTTTTTTGTTGTACTTTTTTTGTTGCCAGTAATCCTCTGTTGTTGTTGTCAGAGCCTAGTGTACATTTTTGTTCTGTGGAGAATGCCGTCTAACGTTTTGATAATGTGTTTTTAGTTACATTTGTATCCTGTTTGCTCCTAATAAAACAAAGCATCTGTAGCTTAAACCAAACTAATAGCTACACCCACAAAGACCACATTAACGTTGCTGAGTTGTATTTTCTGTCCAGCTTGTATTGTTTCAGAAGGGAGAGACTTGATGGAAGTCCATTAAGAAAACAGAAAAAATACAGGATGATCAGATTAATATATCCAAAGCTTTTCCCCATTTGTTTATATTGTAAATATTTTTTTGATTTCATCAAATTATTTATTCATTAAAAAATCTTTTGTGAAGCACAGTGAGTGACAATCATTTTTATTAAGCCTTGGAAATGCTTACTTTATTATATTGTAAACAATTGTTTACCCTGTTTGGACTCTCAGATCAATAAATAATTACATATGTGAGAACATCTCATTTAATTTATAGCATATCATGATATAAAATTGCCTTGAGCTAAACCTTGTGAAAGACTTTCAAATTATATACAGATTATAACTTCAGAGTAGGAACTTCAGTAACACCAGAGGAACCATAGCACAAAATTAAGGTATATGTTCTACGTGTTTGAATCTGCAGGGTCGGTCTTCATCATCTCTACATAAAGAACCTGTGACAACAGGACTGCCTGAAATTGTGCAAGCCTGAATTGGAGAGCTTCTGGCCAAGTTCAAAAGAAATAGGAAGCCGGAGGTCCCGTCACCTCCAGTTTCCTAACCCAAACACCTGAACTCGGGGAAAGGGAGTTTGCACGGGAAAGTGACCCGCTGTTTCCATCACCAAACTTCACTCTGAACCTTTGGTCAAAGTCAAGTTTTGCCACCACAAACTCCATTTCTGCTGTGCCAGTGCTACATTCAAACCACGGTTTGGGCCTGATGGGACCGGAGTTGAGGGAGGAAGCTCCTCCCTTACTCTCCCTCCCGATTGACTGTACAGGCTGTCCTGTCAGGAAGGCAGCCCCGCACAGCCATCTCCCCACCTCTCTGCAGTCTCATTGACTGCAGGGAGGCCATCTCCCCAACATCCAAATGTGGATGGGAGAGCGGGTGTGTGTGCAGAACCACGGGTCTATTGGACCTGTGGCTCTATGCTATGTCTGAACCCGGCCCCTGTTAATCAGGGCTGTGACTATATTGGGCTAGGTGGGGAAATGTTCAATTCAGTGAATGGTGGTTCCTTACAGAGCATTGCTCACATGCAACCAGAGTCACAGAGAGGCACAGCCTTCCCACATCATATTGCAAATTGCTGTACTTTAAAAAAAATTCTCACTTCAACTTCAGTTGAATTGAATGAATAATTCAACCAGTTCCCTAATTAAATATATATAAATCCTGCTTTAAGTGAATATAGGACTCGTTTATATGGTCACTCATCCCAAGATGACCCACACTCAAGGTTTGGGTCACTTCTGCTGGTTAAACCCAATGCTGCAGGTTCTGGTTGCCATTATAGTTACCATTTTCACGACTATAGTCCAGTCCACTAACTTCAGTGCTCAATGACTGAACCATCATCATACAGAATGGTCACCCTGCCTATTCAACCTACAGAAGACCATATAATATTAACTATCAACGGGAAATAGAAAAATTCTACTATGGCCACACCTCCCTATTTGAGTCATCACTGAAGAAGGCTGAACTACTGCTGAATATGTAAAGCAACTCACAAAAAAGAGAGCTAATTTATCTGATAAGGATCTATTAGTTCTCTCTCTTGTTTACAGGGACACACAATTCAACAAAGTTTGGATCATAAGCAAGATATCAATCACTGACATAGCACAGAGTTTCCTAAAATCCTGCTTTAAGGAGTTACATTTATCTGTCCTGACTATAGAATCCAATGTGTACTGGATATGGAACTCCTCCTCAAATCCAGTGCCCAGGCTGCATGCATGTAACCTCATCCAAAAATAGGCAATCACACCCCTTAGCTCTCCCATGATCTCTCTTCCTCTCCAAGAGTGCAGTTACCAATTGTTGACAGGTTGACGCTTGTACAGCCCTGCTTGCTGCATGTGCATACCACTGGATCAGGGTCATTTACTGAAAATGTATAATCTAACATACTTCCAAGGTGGCTAAAAACTGAAATAAACATATATCCTTACAACAGCCATCTACACCATATATTGGGTTCTTAGGGTAGAGCTATACATTTGTTTTTTTCACAATGCATTTGCTGAGCATTCAAGTGAAAGACTGGTGCAGCAGGAGAGAGGATTCTTAACCATCTCCCCTTGCACCATTTTTCTGCTGAAAATCTCCACTCCAGCTGCTTTTAGCTCCACTGTGGAAAAGATACAGGTACTGTGTGGTTCATGTCAGATATCTACCTCCAGTTTGGTTTCTCCCTTATTTGAGCTTCACACTCTGTATGTTTCCAGAGTGTCCAGTATACCCAACCCAATCAAGTATACCCAACCAAACTACTTGCTGATCCCAAAGAGTGATCATCCACACTCTTCCATCCTTACAAATTATTCTGTGCTCTGGGCTAGTTGTTTGGACCCTGCATTAAAGTCTTTAACTTGATGCTCTGTATTTCCATGAATAAATGCTTTGGTACTACTAATCTGTTGCCTAGATCCTGACATAGCTTTGCACAATCTCTCTGGGCAGCCACTTGGAAGTCTCACATCTTGAGCTATTCCACCCCACAAATAATACAACATAACCTGTTCCCATACCTACTTCACTATGAGCATGCCACTTTGCTGGTCAGTGATGAGACAAACATGTCTAATAAAGAGGAAATGTATCATTTATTTATTTATTTTATTCTATTTATATACCGCCCTTCCAAAAAGGCTCAGGGTGGTTTACAACAAGATAAAACCAATTAAAACCAGTTAACAATTGAAAATCCAAACTATAAAAGAATAAAACCAATTTAAATATTCAATCAGCTAAAAACCCTGGAAAACCAGGGTAACCATTTAAAACAGTTTACAGTAGTTTAAAAACCCTGGAAGGACAGGCCAAACAGATAGGTTTTAAGGGCTCTCCTGAAAGACAGTAATGAACTCAGATTACGGATTTCTGCTGGGAGTGAATTCCACAGCCCAGGAGCAGCTACAGAGAAGGCCTGCCTCTGAGTCGCCACTAGACGAACCAGTGGCAACTGGAGATGGACCTCCTCAGATGATCTTAACGTGCGGTGGGGATCATGCAGAAGAAGGCGATCTCTAAGATAACTTGGACCTAAGCCATTCAGGGCTTTAAAGGTAATAACCAGCACTTTGTATTTTGTCCGGAAACATATTGGCAGCCAGTGTAACTGTTTCAAGACAGGTATAATACGGTCTCTTCGGGTTGCCCCAGAGACCAATCTGGCTGCCACATTTTGAACTAACTGAAATTTCTGAACTATGTACAAAGGCAACCCCATGTAGAGCACATTGCAATAGTCAAGCCTGGAGGTTACCAACTGATGCACCACTGTTTTGACATTGTCCTCTTCAAGGAATGGGCACAGCTGTCGAATCAGCCAAAGCTGACAGAAAGCACTCTTGGCCATGGCCTCCACCTGAGATACCAAGGTGAGGCCTGGGTCCAGAAGTACTCCCAAGCTGCACAACTGCTCCTTCCAGGGGAGTGTAACCCCATCCAGCACAGGAATATCTAACTCACCCCTCAGATTCTGAGCCCCCACAATGAGCACCTCCATCTTGCTTGGATTCAGCTTCAGTCTGTTATCCCTCATCCAGCCCATTACTGCCTGTAGGCAGGCATTTAGAGAATGAGTGCCATTTCCTGAAGATGAAAAGGAGAAGTAGATTTGGGTGTCATCAGCATAGTGGTAACACCCAGCACCAAATCTCCTGATGACCTCACCCAGCTGTTTCATTTATTTATGTATTTATGTATTTATCACATTTTTATACCGCCCAAAACGTGAGTTTTCATGTAAATATTGAAAAGCATTGGTGACAGAATTGAGCCCTGAGGGACTCCATATAACAGCTCCCATTTTGAGGAGCAACTGTCACCAAGCTCCACCATCTGGAATCTACCCGAGAGATAGGAGCGGAACCACTGCAAAGCAGTGCCCCCTATCCTCACCTCCCCCAGGCGATCCAGAAGGATGCCATGGTTAATGATGGTATTGAACAACACCGAGACATCGAGAAGAACCAGCAGAATCACACTTCCTCTGTCGGTTCCCCGGTAAAGATCATCCATCAGGCCAAACACGGCTGTCTCAACCCCATAGCCAGCTCTTAAGCCAGTTTGAAATGGGTCTAGATAATTTATGCTTACAACTGAACATAATTATTGTTATTAATATATATTATTCTGTATCTCTTATCTCTAGTGTTAACTCAAAAGTCTGTTAGGGTAATGTGAAGTTAAATTTCACACTAAAAGCCTCCATGAATTATTCTCAACTTGAGTCCCTCGCACACAACACCTATGACTGAGAAATTAATTGCAGCATAGCTGTTGGTGACACTGAACAGGATACACCCTGCACCAAAATAAGATCCAGAACCGGAAGGAATAGATAGATAGATAGATCGATAGATCAATAGATCGATCTGTGGTTTGAAAGTTATATTAATCTAATGACTTCTGTGGTTTAGGCAGTCTACTTCCATTAATTCCTTTTCCCAGGTGCTAACCCTTTGTCCTGCAGAAAAGAACATTTCCTAGGCTGATTGTTATGACAGAAGAAATACACTTTTTGGCATCATTTGCAAGCCTATATTAGGAGGCAGGTTTCCGGGCAGGGACAGCTCTTCCATGAGAGGAGGTGAGGCGTTCACCTCAGGCAGCAGTTTATTGGGATGTCAGAGAGACAGAAAGATGTCATCTTGCCCCCTACTTTAAAAAAAAAAAGTAAAGAGGGTTCGTGCAAAGGGGCAGCATTTGGCACCCTGTCTAAAACACACAGGAGTCTTGAGCTGCCACAGATTCCAGACTTGACATTAGGAAAAACAACAAATTCAACTCTTGCTTCTTATAGGTCTTCTAACAGATGGAAATTTAACTGGCAATGAAGAAAGCACCCTAGATAAAAATTCCTGGAATCTGGTTTCCTGAAACTACGGCCTGAAAACTCTATACATCCTGAAACTATACACTGCCATTTTTGGCATAGGTGTTACAGTTGCAACAACAGTATACAAGAAGTGTTAGAGTGATCTGAATATGTCCACCACTCTAATGGTGACCAAGAAGGAGAATATGAAGTCACTTAGTTGAAGCCAAACACATTTCAACCAGTTCTTGGCCTTCCTCAGTGGCAATAATGCCTTGGTTCCATTCTCCTTGTAAACTACCTTGCTTAAAAAATGTCTAAAGCCAAGTTGGTGCCAGAAAGGATTTTCTCCTAGTGAACCTCACAATGCTTGCAACCGACTGTTCTCTGCAGGAGCATATTAAGGTCTTAACAGAGCATCCCTTCTGATCACATGTTAGAGTGTCTATAACAACCAATGCCACATAGTTATTGGCAGTAGTGTTAATCACAGTGGGGTAGGTAGGAGAGCATTTCCAGAGCCAGAAGTGTTCACATTGTGCTACTGGTAACAGAACAGCACCATTGGCGCTATCACAGATGGCTGACGCCTCCAAAAGTGGGAGTGATACAAGTCCCATTAATCCTGCCAAGCCACTCCCAACACTTCAGATTCACTGAACCAAAATGCTTCATCCTGACTTTGCCTGTTCTATCTTGGTGTCATATCCTGGTTGATAAACTACAGTTAAATCACATCTCCCAGGTCTGCACAACACATGGGGCTGCTTAACTACCAACAGGATCCTTGTATCACTGAGGAGAGGAAGGGGTAGTGGGGAGCGCACTGGGCCATGGGTTGACGGGTTAGCTGAAACTGATCTCTCTCACTCACCTACTGTATGTTCTAGCCTGTAGTTGGAATGCAGGTTGCTGTTCTGTTAAGACCTTGCTGCATATGCCGGATTCCTGATTTTGATGACAGAGTTTCTAAGAACTGCTCTACAGGAGTAGGCATGCTCCTGACACATATATAAACAAGATTATTATATGCACAGCCAGCTACTAACTTTGGTGGGTCTGCCTGTATTGTGTTTAGCAAAGCAGACTGTATTGGCAATGCCTTAGTTTTCGTTTATTCCATTCCCTGCAATTGTTTAACTTTGTGCAATACAAGAAACAGAGTGGAACTAGAAACTATGAGGAAAATAGGGGATTTCCAACCCAAAGTTTTCCTCATAGTGCTAATGTGGGCATAGTGAAGGCCTTGTAATTGCACTGGGGCAGAAAGGAGGAATACCCCTTTCTACCTCCTGCCAAAAGCCTCTCACCCCAGGCTGTTTAAAATTATCTTTTTCCCTGACACTCTGAAACCAGAAGTGAGTCTGGCTGAAGAAGGGGGAAAGCGCTGTATGCCCATTCTCCTGCTGCATCTTTCCCTCTAAGTGTCCCCTCTCATCCCCACATTCCTGTTATCTTGGCAAGTGGGAGTTTGGGAATAGGCATTTGTGATCACATCAGGTTCCAACACCATCTCCAGTGTAGTATTTGCTTATTAAAAGTTCATTCAGGATGTTAAATTGAGCAGTAGGATTCTGCATTCTCCGTGAATTAAAGTATCGGGACAGCTAGAGTTTACTTTACCCCGCTGTGTTTTCGAATACCCCAGACACACACCTCCCAATTTAGAGGAACTGCATTTTGTATTGCTGTAAAGCTAATTGTTCAGTTGTTTAAATAACTACATGTAGCTGTGAGTAAAATCCTACTCTGTGGCAGCGGTGGAGGGAGGGGTTTGCAGCAGGGTAAAGACTGGCCAAAATCTGTCTCTTGCCATGAGATTGCCATTATGTCATAGCCTTCCATGCCACTGAAGGGAATCATCAGTCATATTATACTGAATATCAGTGCACCTGCTATTAGAAAAGTAAATGCTCAGCTAGAAGACTAACATAAAAGCCCTGCAGCTGGATCAGGCCACAGCCTATCTAGTCCAGCATCTGATTTCCCACAGTGGTTGGAGCTAGGGATGTGCACGAACCTGATCAGAGGCCCTTTTACAGGCCTCCAAACCGGTTCGAACACTGGCCGGTTCAAATGTTTGTTGGGGGTGGGGGTAGGACTTTAAGGGGCAGGGGAGGGTGCACTCCCCCCACCCACCCCCCGCCAGTGCTGGAGTTTTGTAAAATCCCTCGGGGCAGCAGTGTACCTCCCTGCACGATCACGACATGCACATGCGCGCCCAGTACTTCCGGCCAAAGAAGAAGGGGCATCAGGGAGGTATGTTGACGCCACAAGGGATTTTACAAAATTCCAGCACTGGTGGAGAAAAAGCGGGGGGGGGGGTTAAGTACACCTCCCCTGCCCTTAAAGTCCTACCCCCACCCCTTCGAGCCACTCCCGGCCGGTTCCATGCACATCCCTAGTCAGAGTGTCTGGAAGCCACAAGCCAGGATATGAAGGCAAATAGTGCTCCCCTGCTATTCAGAAGCATCTGGACCTTGGGCAGCATATAGCCATCAAGACTAGCAGCCATTAATTGACTGGTCATTCATGGATTTGTCTAATCCCCTTTTAAAGACATCTAAACTAATGGCCATCATACAGGGCCTAGAACCAGTGGGGTTGGAAAGACAGAAGGTTTGGGAAGCAGCAAATGAGGGTCTGAGGTTCCATCCACAGGGCTCAAGGGTCAGGGACCTGGGAAGCAAATAGGATGCATGCTCAAGCACCAAGTGGATAGAAGACCAAGAACACAAAAATGAGATAGAGGGGAACCCTCACACAGAGCCTGAGGACAGGAAGGGCCGTGTGCACATGCCAATTTCCTAAACAGCATCTAAAAGCAAAGTTCACAATGTGGGTCAACATATTGCAATATGCTGTATTTTCAGTGCCTACTAATGATGGTGAAATATGAATGGGGTGGGGGGCAAAGCAAGAGGAAGTAGGTTCTCAATGCTGGTCGGCCCCACTCTGTGTAATTATAAGAATCCTAAAGCAGTTGCTGGAATAAAGTTGCTCGTAACCTGAACGGCTTCTTCTCACAGTTCCTATAAAGTACCACACAAAATAAACTGGTTCTGTATTAAGTCCCTTCGCAGTCCTGATCTGTCAAGTCTGGCAATCCATACAAAATACAGATCTTCTCTGGGCTGGAAATTGTTGGGCATGTAAAGCAGGTAGGTACAGCATTCCCACCTGAGAAAAGGAAGGAAATCTGTTACAGTCCTTGAAGGTTTAATTATCCACTGTTCTGACTCAGTGTCCTTAAGTCCTTGCAGGTTTGGTATCAAATGCCTGCAAAGTACCAGCCAAGTTAGACTTAAGGGGAACTGACCTTGGCTGGCAAAACAGGCTAACTTGCCTTAATTTGAATCATGCAGCACACACATAAAGCCAATACCATCTATATCAGGGATTCTCAACGTGTGGGTCCCCAGATGTAATTGGACTTCAACTCCCATAATTCCCTACCAAAGGCCACTGGGGCTGGGGATTATGGGAGTTGAAGTCCAATAACATCTGGGGACCCACACGTTGAGAAACCCTGATCTATATGATCTCGTCAGTGTTTGGGAGCTAAAAGAGGAGGGGTCTTCGGCAGGTCTGAATATAGCTGTTATTACAAAGGGATCTGGCAGCAGTAATGTGTATAAGCAACAGGCGATGGCACCATTTCATTTCATTTCCCCTGCTTTTTGAGGGGATCCTGTGCAAGAAAGCTGAAATTTTAGAGTGAACCATGCAAATCTTGCCATTATCTCTCTCACCAGATGGGAATCTGTTCCCTTCTCCTGACCCAGGCCTCACCCCCCAAAAGGGAATGGGCTGCATAGTCTTCTTCCAAGAGCAGACTGAGTGTCCCATTGCACCCAGAAAAGAAGGATTGGGTTGTCTGTCCTTCCCAGTTGGCAAGGAGCACTAGACTCACTTGGATGCTGAGGCCACTTCTTGGCCTACAAGGACTGGGACACGTTAAGAATGGTGCAAGCTTTACAGGTACTATTACTTAAATCCCAGGTGTTCACTTATCAGATAGACTGTTCCTGATCAGAAGCTGCTGTGTTTAAAAAAATGCTTGCTACTGCCCAGTGTCACACATCTGAGTTTATCCTCTTCTGCTAGCAGTATTTTGTAATTCTGTGTGCTTTATTGTGTTAGAACTACAGGTCAATGAGGATCCAAAATTGTGTCATTCTAATGTTATCTTAATTACTGGTGATTAATTAATTAATTGATAATTAATTACTGATAATTAATCAGTATAACCAGATAATTACTCAGATAATTAGTCCCTCAAGGCGGTACTTGAGGGACCGCCTCTTCCCAAGAGTTGCTGCCCACTTGACAAGGTCATCTGAGGGGGCTCTGCTCCGGGTGCCGACAATGAGGGAGGCTTGGCTGTCGTGCACTCGGGACAGGGCCTTCTCTGTTGCTGCCCCCAGACTTTGGAATGCTCTCCCAGTGGCCATTCGTTCCTCGGACTCCATCACAGCTTTTAGAAAGCTTGTTAAATCTTGGCTTTTTATCCAGGCTTTTACATGATTGCTTTTATTGCTGCTTCTATGTGTTTTTACCTGTGTATAGTTTTTATGCTTGTATTTTATAGATTTTAAATTAGATTGGTTTTATATTTCTAGCTTAATATTTTTATTGTCATTTTTATTGTATGTTTTTAACTTTTGTAAACTACCTTGAGAATGTTTTTAATGAAAGGCGGTATATAAATTTAACAATAAAATCAATCAATCAATCAAATACTGTTTACTACAACTTGCTACTTAATTACTACTTACATGCTCCTTGATGCAAATTTTGCTCACCTGTCTAGGTGGTGCCCAGGGTACAATCTGCAACTGTTGATTTTATGTGTTCTTAAACACAGGGCTGTGTGAAGCATAATGGTTATGTAAAGGGTTATTTGAAGGGTTGTGAGGCATAAGGGTTATGTGAAGCAATGCCAGCTTGAGTCAAGGGCTGTCTCAGTGGAGCTCCGCCCACCCCCCGCTTCAGTTTGGGGCTTTGGACTACCAAAGTGCTTCAGTTCAGGCCGGCCCACTTTAGCTGCTTGGCCAGTCCTCCCCATGATGTCCTCCCCTAGCTCATCCTTTTTACTTAGACTTGTTGGAAGTGAAGGGCTTTGTGCTGCCTCATGCCTCAATGACAGAGGGGGACAGACTAGTGAGTCAGAGGGCTAGAGGGGTCAAGACTTTGGTCATTCCTCCTCTCTACTGCTCTGACACTATCCCTTTGGTATGTAGATTGCTACTCTCAGGGACTTCCTGCCTGCCTCCCTCCCTCCTTCTTCTCCCTATCCCACATGCTTGCTTCTCTCCGCACCATGTATGCGCAGAGATGCAGACAGCATCTGTCTGCATCCAGCTAGACAGATAGATTAGAGATTCTGTCTCTCCACTTTCCTATCTAGAATGGAGTTCTCCAATAAAGACTCCTTATATTGATTTGAAACTATGAACTGGCTCCAAGTTTCTTTTGCTCTCAGCATACACGCATGCCTGGGCAGACTGCACTGTGTTTTGCCTCTGTGCATTCTGCTGTAATAGAAGGGTATCTCTTACCAGAGAGAATTCCCAACAAGACCGAGAAGACAGCCACATCTGTTTTAAAAAGACTGCTGGAAGAGGTCTATTACTACTATTTATATACCGCTTTTCAATGAAAGTTCTCAAAGAGAAGGTGCAAGGTCTTCTTGGAACTGGAGTGCATTGCGGGGGGTGGGGGTTGCAGCTGTTGCCACAGTCTTTGAAAAGACTGATTCCCAGAAGACTTTGGGACTTGAACTTCCCAGAACTTCAAAAAGAGGACATGAAACCTTGAACCTTCCCCAAGACTGCAAGAAGAGGAATTAAAACCCTCTTCCAAAAACTGAATATCTCAGACTGAATATCTCTTGTGGGATTTGACTTTAAAAAATATAGCAGACTCTTTGCACGTAAAAATAACATTTCCCCCTCTTCATTGATATATTCTGCACATACTAGGAAAATCTGCACTGCCAACACTGCCTGTTCTTTAACATTCACATTGATCAACCCGTCTGACTGCTCCTTTAAATCTTTTCTGAAGAACTGAACAATGTCTCAATGCTAGTACTGCTATAGTACTACAAATTCCAAATTAATTTGTTAACACTTCATCTAGATGGCTAAATTGTAATTTGGTCAAACCTTTCACATCACACTATTAAATGCTCTTTATATCTACCCAACCAGAACAAGGTTGCAATGTAATTTTCATTATCATTGCTGTAAAATGCATTAAGGTTACGCTGGTTACCTCTCAGAAGCAGCCAGGATCCTCTCGCTGTAAATTGCAAGTGTCCACTGCATCTGCAGAATTGGTTAAGAGACAAATTAACTTCAGCTGCTTATTCTTGCAGGGCTGTGTCAACCGAACAGCTTATTCTTTTGCTTGTTTAGATAAAAGCTTTTAAAGGTTCAATCATTTCAATAAGATCTTTACATTTCTATGAAGCAAAGATGTATGAAATGAATTCCCTACTGGCTAAGAACAGGTCAATTTCCCCTTTGTTTCTTCTTATACAAGACTGTCTCTCACCATTAACTTATTTTATTTATTCGGCATATACAAGACCAGCAATTGTATTCCACATCCATTCCTGCAATTCAAAACTCCCAGTCAATAACAAGGATGAGAATGCAATTTCATCCATGAGCATGCAAAAAGGTATGGAGAGATTCATCCTGGTGGGGTGATATAAGGGTGTTAACAATAAGTAATTGTGTTAAGTACTGTAGTCTTGAGTTTGCACCCATTGTTTGGTGACAGTACTACTTGTTAATTAGCTGGGAGAAGGGGTAGATCCAAGCAGTGTGTTTCCATAAAATATAGGTTCCTGTTTTAATAAGGCCTGAACAAGGCTTTTAAGTGGGGTTACTGTAGCAGAGTATACCAGAGCAGAAACTGAGACTTGTTAAGTTTATTGAACAAAGTTAATAGAGTTTACTATTTAGCTATTACTAAATCATAAACAACAGTCCTACTCGGAGTGAAAGATCATCCTAACAGAAAAATAAGTCTCCATCATCCAATAAGAAATACAAACTGACCAGTTAGTCTAGAATGTTCCTGTCAGTAATCAGTTCTATAAACACTACCCCAAGCCTATACACCAGGGCTGCTCAACTTTGGCCCTCCTGCAGATGTTGACCTACAACTTCCATAATCCCTGGCTACTGGCCACTGTGGCTGGGGGTTATGGGACTCCAAAAACAGCTGGGAGGCCTAAGTTGAGCAGGCCTGCCATACACAGATATACTCACACTGTATCAGTGCCAAGAACAAAGACAGTGTATATACACATAAATCCCAACAGACATCACCTAGAGGTTCCCCAGGAGTGCACTTGGAAGCCTTACCCCAGCCCTGAGATACTCTGAAATCCCACCTCCAACTCCACACTTGCAGCATGTGACGGAAGAGACAAATGTTGTACTCTTGAATAGATCCTCCATGTGATGTGGAATGCTGGGGCACTCTGGCATTCTGATCATGGGGGAAACCTTTCCACGACTACAGTGTGTTTGTCATCAGACAAACACTGTAAACATAGAGAACAGGGGCAGGGCTTCCAAGAACTCTGGAGAACATGATATGTCTGCCAGTACAGTGTCCCCACTTTATAGAACGCCTGAGCAGGGCTTATAATGTAGCTCAAAGGCTTTCCTTCTTTCTCTACACACCTTCTTTCTCTACAGCAGACTACCTCAGTGGTGGCCAGTCAGTAAGGGCAGGGTGGACTGTGCCCACCCCCACAAAAAGAACAGAAAATAAAAAGAAAACACGGTGTGTAGTTCTTTTTATAAAAACAAAACTTACAGAGTTCAACCAGCCTGGTGAAAAAAGAGGCAGCCGATCTGCTAGAGGGCAGGGAGCTTCCTGTTTCCTCCTCCGGTGGCTGCAGCTCCCTCCCCTGCTCTGCTACTGGAGGGAATAGTCTGCTAATCAAGGCTATTCCCTCCGATCATTACTTGGGGTGCTCTGCATCACTGCCTTCCTGGATTAGACATAAAAGTGTAAAAGAGTCACATGTACAAATCACTCCACATCTGTTACCCGTGAGTAGGCCCATTGGAAATAGTGGGCTTACTCATGTGTAACAGTCACTGTGTGGTTTTTGCAACTAGCATCCTTGTCCCACGACCCAGTCAGCCACTGTGGCTTTTTGTCAAGAGGAGCTACTATTTCTGAATGGGACTGAGCCTGAGGGCAGAGGAGCTGATAACAAGCACATACACACTTTTCAAGATTCCTCAGCAAACAGCTTGGAATCTACCTATCCTGCCCTTCAGCACTATGCACACAGCACACTTGCAGCAACCTCTGCAAGACAGACAAATGACTTCTCATTACCTGTCTCATTGATCAATACACACTGAAATGGTGAACAATGTTCCCTGTAAGAGGGAATACCAGATGTTGTTGACTACAGCTCCCAGAATCCTGAGCTGCAGTGGGCTTTGGCTGAGGATGCTGGGAGTTGTAGTCCACGACCTCTGGGATTTTCTGTTAGAGAAAACACTGATGGTGAAGGATGTTACGTGCACCCCTTAGAATTGCATCAGCCCAATCCCCAGCTCAGCACAGACACTTGGTGGGAAGTTCAGAGCAGGTAGCTGCTTTATGGTCAATCCAGCGCTGCCCACACAAGAGGGTTTTTGTGGAATTGCCTCAGGCTCTCTATTATCGGCCCAAAAAGGAACATTTTTCCTCATTAGGAGTCTAGGATTTTTAGGTTCCACTGAACATTTGCTTGTCCAGAACAACTGTACCAAAATTGCTGAAGGGCTCCCCTGCTTCTTATGACATTCAGAGGGTGGCGTAGCAATATCCCTTCTTGTTATGAACTGCAGCTCCAGTCATTTTATTTTACCTGTGATCAATAGGCTGGAGAGGAAGGGCGGGGGGCATAAGGCATTGCAAAACTGCTAGAAACCATTTTGCGCTTATTCAGTTGTCTTCCAATTGAGAAAAAGTCAATTTCCAGAGGTGGTTCTGTAACAGAAGACTGGTTTGGGTACTGAGTAAGCAGAGAAGCTAGAGCTGCTGTGTAATAAAATTGGAAGTAGAATTGCAACTATAAAATCTGTGCTTAACAGGCAGAACACATGTTTATAACCCTTTGCTTGGAATGGATATCCTACTCGCCTATAACTACACATTTAGACACATGTAGATTCAAATTTAGGGAATGAGGGAGAGCCGTCTGTTCCTCTTCTAGTGATTTTGTACTTACAGTGTGCTTTAGCACTTGATGTATTGACATGAAGGGCACTCACATTACAAATCATGCTGCAATGTAGTGTGTCTTTGCACATGTTAAGTTATACCCTGCAAATTTATGGAGGTGAAGAGGTTTTATTTGATTGTGGCAAGTGGGCATAACATTTTGTTCCATTCCTAGAAAGGAAACCAAGCCTGCCTTGTAGGTTGACCAGTTTGGGTACTGGTCAACTGAATCAGATTCTGGCATCTCTGTTACATCTGGCATTTGCATTGAGCCAGGCATATACTATGAGCCATCATATGGCTTCCTTTCCAGAAGGTTACCAAATGTGTTTGAAGAACCCTCACTGCTTCAATTGATGTTTTCTGACATGGGTTCAGGTCCTGTCAATAATAATAATAATAATATTTATATTGACCTATTTGGTCTTTGTTCAAATTCTCTTGGGTGATTATATGGAATGAATGCATCTTGCACTACAAAGGGAATTGACCAAACCCCACCAGGACCTAGATAAAAAGACAGCCCAAAGTGGGTTGGTTTCAAGTATGTCGGAGGACATACCCACATATATTTTCTCACTCACCCTAAATGCTGGAATTGGTGTTGTCTGTGTAGTGATTCAGATACTGCTGAAACACCTTGTGCGGATGAAGATGGGAGACAGTCATCCATACCCACCACTGTTCCAGCTGGACTTTCACAAATCATAGTGTCCTCGATAGGTTTTGGTGCTTTAGAGAAGAAGGCACTAACTGATGCTTGCTCTTGCTTTTGAGACTCATGGAGGCTATTCACATGCGTGGAGGAAACCAGGCTAAGGGAGCCCAGCCCGGTTTCCCCCACACGTGTGAACCACCAGGAGCTGTGCAGCTCCCAGCGGTTAGCCTGCCTACCCCCCCCCCATTAAACAAGGTTGGAGGAGCAAGCACTCCGCTAAGCCCATTTTTCAGATCATGAGTCACCACAGTGTGGCTCCATGTGGCTGCGACTTGTGAGGAGATCCCCCACAACCAGGAGGCTTCAGCAAGCATCCCAATGTCAGGGGTCTCCCCAGAATGCCCAGAGCACTCATGTGGGGCATTCTGGGGCTTATGGGGGCTGCCCAGACCCCAATCCCTGCCAGCCCTACCAGCTCCGTGACGGAGCCAGTAATCGTGTGAGCGGCTGATCCGACTTCCCAGGGCAGGCTAGCCGCCCATGTGTGGGGAGAGCAGGCTTGACCCGCTCTCCATACCAAACCCCATCCGGCTCTCCACACTGCTTATGTGGAGATCCTCATCGTCTGTTCAGAGTGAAGAGTTCTAAATCCTGTTAACATCAAAACACACATTCCCACTAATTTTGCCCAGAGGCAGATATGCAGAGTTACAATAAATATGCCACTTAGCAGTTCTTATGGCATTTACATACAGTCCCTGTAAAGTTGGGGTACCCTGCCCCCCCAAAAAAGTTCATACTGCAGGTCTTGGTAATAAGCAAGTGGTTGCCAGGAGAAGAGACAGCCACAGATTTAATGGTCCAAGTAAGAGACATGGCATTCACTAATGAGGTCAAGGAGGCTTTATCATACTCAAGGCATTCCTATTAGAGAGGGAGGAAGAAAGCAAAAAGGAGAAAGGTGAGGAGAAGCAACCAAGCCCAAAGAACAATCAATGTCAGAGAAAACACAATCCTAGGCAATCCAGTGTCAGATAAGAGACAATGGGAAATCCAAGACCAAGGGGGATCAAAGTGAGTGAGTAGCAGAAGCTACAATTTTTTAACTTCAACACAAGAAAACTTTACTTTAAAACAGTATTCAAAACAGAATTCAAAATAGTAGTTCTTTGGGGGAAATCAAAGAAACAGCAACCAAATGAGCATAAAGAACAAATGAAATATGAGGAAAAACCATTTGATCTGTCCTGCACTAAGAGCATGCAGATGATCTTCCCTAAGGGGAAAATCTTACAGCGCTTACACATGTAGTCTCCCATCCAAATGCAAACCAGGGCAGATTCAGCCTAACAAAGGGGACAATTAATGTTTGCTACCACAAGACCAGTTCTCCCCATAGAGGCAGAGATAAATTAAACAGGAAAGAAAAAAAGTCTCTGTCTTGGGGCAAGAGTGACTCCAAGAGGAAAACTAGGTCATAATTAGATGCTGATATGCAGGAATGCAGACATGTTCTGGAAGGATTGCAGCCATGGCTGCTCAACTTTGGCCCTTCTGCAGATGCCGACCTACAACTCCCATAATCGCTGGCTATTGACTGCTGTGGTTGGGGGTTATGAGAGTGTTGGAGCGGTGCCAGCATGCACATGCCATATGCGCAAGTGCCATTTGCATGGTCAGCAACAGCTTACTGACCATGCAAATGGCACCCGTGCATGCACGGATGCCATGTGTGTGCTGGCACCACACTAGGGTACTTGCCCACCCCCCACAAGGTATATTTCCCCCCCAGGATTGTAAAAAACTCTCTTTGGAGAATTCTCTTTGAGCTTGGCAGCTGTTTCACACATTTTCCCCTATAGCATTCCTTGCGCAGAAGAGGGTTAGGCACATTTCACTTCCCTAAACATAATCAAGTAGGTGAAATAAATATGACAGTAACACAACAGCAGGTGAGAAATGAAAGAAAACTGTATTAATTGATTAGATTTAAAAATTGTTTTTAAAATGACTGTTTAAAAACAGACTTGGGACATTTTAAATTTCTTGCTAACTCTAGATTATATCTTGCTTCCTATCATACTAGTGGTCTAGCTACTGAAGTCTGAGAAGATGCCATCATTTTTGATACAGTTCAGTATTTGGTCATGGGGTGTGTGTTTCCCTCTCTCTCTCTCTTTCTCGCTGGATCTCAGCAGTGCCTCTCTACTATGTATGTTCTGTACAGAATAGAGTTGGCAACATCTGTTCCACACATGTTAACAGTATTAAAAAGATTTATAGATCTGTCGAGCTAAAAGTTCAGATTTTATCAATTAGATGGCAATTGGGTTCTATTCTTATCACAAGCTTCTCTGCCTACTGTATTTACCTGATTCCAAAACTAGGTTTTTTCCAAGTTTTTTCATATTAGAAATCAGGAGGCCATCTTAAATTCAGAGTCCTGTTCCTTTTGAGTAATGCAGGTATACATGTATTTAATCTCTATTTCTTAAGGGGGTAGTCTTAAATTCAGAGTCATCTTCTATTTGGGTAAATACGGGTAATATGTTTGGACTGGAGAAGTGTAGATTCTGGGCAAAATACCAAGTGCTGGTTATTACCTATAAAACCCTGTATAAATTGGGCCCCGTATATGTAAGAGTTCCTTCTTCATGAACCCCTCCATCTATTAAGATCATCGGGGGCGGTCTGGTTGCAGCTGCCACTGGCTCGCTTGGTGGCAACCCAAAACCTGGCCTTCTCTAAGGTTGCCCCGAGGCTCTGGAACACATTTCCAAATGAAGTCAGAATCTCCACATCTCTGGTTGTTTATAATTGACTTTTGAAAACACACCTGTTTCATCAGGCTATTAGTTTATGATGTTTTCATGTTTTATTTAAGGTAACTGTAATCTGTTTGATATGATTTTTCAGTTTTAGTTGCTGTTTGTTTAAATTGTAAACCGCCCATAGATTTTATATAGGACAGTATATAAATATGCTAAATAAATGAATAAATAGTCCTAAAGCAGAAGCAGAAGCTAGAGCACTCTGCAGGCTTCTTCATCAAACCACTTCCCTTTCCATTATGCTTCTATTAAGGCATCTGTAAGTGGAGTGAAGTATCCCCTCAATACTTATAGGACCAAATACATTGAGGCAGGTCTCACGATCAGTGAGACCCGCTTTGAAAAGGTTTGCGGGGAGAGCAGGCTAAGCTCACTCTCCCTGCAGACGATCAGCAAGCCCTGCCTGGGCAGCCGGATCGGCCACTCACACAACTGCTGTAAGCCCAGTGGTTTACACAAGCTGCAAAAATCGGGCTAGACTCTTCTAGCCCAATTTTTGCTGGTTGTATGAATAGCCTCATTGTCTCTGCCCACAAACGTCTTCAAAGTATTCCAGAGCTTAGCTTATACCAGAAGATTTAGGACATAGAACTAGATGCTACAAAGGAAACATCAGACTCCCAATCCTGTTTTCCTTCATATTATCAATGCAAGGGCAGCAGGCAGGCAGGGAGCACTTGTAGGAGAGCAAGGACTGATGCGAAAGGCTGCTTTTACCCTTTTCTTGCCTATTCCAAATTCCCACTTCCTCCAGTTTGAGTTTATTATCCACAGCTGAGTTCCAAAACCAGAAGTGAGCCCAGCTGAAGCCAGAGGAACTACTGAGGCTCTATACATGATCAGTGTGTAGAGCCTTAAGGGATTCCGTGGGGAGAGTGGGTCAAGCCTGCTCTCCCCACAGACAATCCGCAGGTTAGCCCTGAGCGACCAAATCGGCTGCCCACACAACTACTGGCTCCATCATTGAGGGGCTACTTGTGAGTCGTCATGGCAACTCATGATCGCCAAAGCGGGGTTAGCAGAGCACTCACTCTGTTAACCTCGTTGGGGGTGGGATTAAGCGGGCTAACTACCAGGAGCTGCATGGCTCTCTGCAGTTCACACGTGCAGGGAAAGCTGGACTGGGCTCTCTTTGCCTGGTTTTCTCTGTGCATTCGAATAGCCTCAGTGAGTGCATTAGGAAGGCTAAGCATCCCTTTCTTCTGTCTATAAGTCCTGCTTTGCAGGTGATAACCCCTGCTTCCATTATCTTGGCACATGTGGGTTTGGGAGCAGACTTTTCCTGAGATACCATCTAGTCCTACCCTTGCAGTGGGATTGATTTTATTTAGCCAGGAACTGTATATATAAAGAACATCTGGTAATCCATGTAGATGCTGGCTGAAGGTTTGTGTGCTTCACTATCTATTGCACCACTTTGCAGAGGGACAAGAATTCTACCTAGGACTTAACAAGATACAAAAATGAACTCCCAAACTGAGCTGGTACTTAGTTAATATAACTTGACTGAGTAGGTCTGTCCTTGTGCATTTATTCCTTTTCACCCTTCTGTTTTGTTTTGTTTTTAAATTTCATCTGGCATAAAATGCAATTTCTTATGAAGAGATCCCATTCTCTGTTAGTTTGATGAAATCTTTGTTTCTTCAAGGCATTATTTGTGCAGTGGCCCTGTTTCAGTGTTCTCAAATACATTAAAAACAATTTCATAAAACAAGTTTGAAATGAAAGGATGACAGACTCACTGACAAGTGGGGAAGAATAAAACTATACCGGCAAAGCCTGCAATAGGGTTTAGGGTAAAGGATAATTCATTCCTATATAATTATAGGATTTGCTTCTAATTGGCAGCAGCTGTAAGACAGAGCCAAACACAAAAGTGGAGCAAACTGTAGACTGTATGTAAAAAATGGGGATGGGGGTAATTCTGGAAATATATTTTCTTTCCATAAGAAGGAACCAAAGCATTCAGAGATAGATCAATGCTGCAGGCAAACTGTGGATTAGCTGGATCTGGCTAAACTCTCCATATATCCTATTCAACCTCAGTGCCAGATGGCACATAACTATGCTCAGCACAAGCTAAAGAGGCTAGAAAATGAAACCAGCATGGGCTAGCTATGTCTCATGGATGCCATGTGCTGAAATGTTCATATGTCTTGCCCATCAGAGAAAGCAGATCACAATCAGGGAAGATATGATGGAGGACTTTCGTTATACCAGACTGACTATGAAGGCAGCACAGAAACTTCTCTTAGTGAGAGGAGGAGAGAGGCTGAGCTGAAAAGCTGTGTTCCCTGTTAGCTTTGGCAGAGGCTGCCAATGGTTCTTCTTTTCTTTTAAGAAGCTGACTTTCCCTCCAAGAGATTTGGACTGTACTCACCTCCCCCAACCACCATGAGCAGCTCCCAATAGGAATTGGCACAGTTCTTTGGCTCACTCCGTCTCCTACAAATAGCTGCTGAGGAAAGCACATCTAGAGAGAGAAAATGAATGGGACTGGAGCTCTCTCTTCCCCCAGTCCTCAGTGTCACAGAAAAGTTCATCTGTTGAAGAGATTTCCTTTGTATTCCAAAAAAGAAAATCATTAATCTCTGCAGTCAGGGGAAATTAGCCTCCTTCTGTGCCAAGGTTCTGCTTGTCACGAGCAGCAGGCTCGTCTTCCACAATGATCTATAAACACCTCAAAAATGTGTATCAAAAGGTCCAAGGCCTACCAAATATAAAATTGCTTCAGCAGCTACAAGCGCATAAATGGTACCTTCCAAATCTGCAAATGACTGTAACCCATAGAATTGTAGGTTACATGCCAGAGAAAACCAAGCTCCTTAGGAGGTATTTTAAAAAAAACTAGGCAAGAAAAGGCTTGAACAACTTTAAATCTAGTGCAAGGAGAATAAAAAAATAGATTCCATAGTTTGTCCTATGAATGTTCTCAAAAAGAGAGAAATGTTCCTATGCCTCAAGGTTTCATGTCTAGGTGGTGGGGTGGTGGGTATATAGATATCCAGTACAGAACAAAAAAGCGAGAGGAAACCTTTGCATGAAGCCCTGCCTAATGCAGCTATATTGCTTCACTGCCCAGGCCCTGAAGGCCAGATAACATTTGCCCTTTCCTGCCAACTTGGAAGGGGATGCCAATTCTTATGAGGCTGTTCTTCAAGCCTTAGATAATCATTTCAACCCTACTTTGAATGTGCTTGCTGAACATTACAAGTTCTGTTCTAGGTCCCAACTACCTGCTGAATCTATAGATCAGTATATCACAGCCTTGCGTGCCTTAAGTGTAACCTGTGAGTTTGCCAGCTTTATTGATTAAATTATCAGGGATCAGATTGTTATGAGAACAAACTGCTCCAAACTCCATGAAAAACTGCTATTGGAGCAGAAACTTGCCTTAAATTAGAGATGGCTAAGAATGTGGAAAATGCCCTTCACTATGCCATACCACTCTCTTTGGTATCCCAAAACCAACCTCCTGAAATCCAGGCTATTTGGTCTAAATACTTCCAAGCCCGATCTTCTTATAGGGTACTGCCCCAGAAAGTGGCAGCTCAAGAAAGGAGGAGCTACCAATCTGGAGACTCTGCCCACAAAGCCAATTTTGTTCACTGTCCTGCACAGAGGGTCACTTGCAACAGGTGCAAAAAAAAGGTGGGGGCAACTTGCTAAGGTTTGCAAGTCTGCTGTCCACTCAATTACTGATTCACCATATGATAAGGATGAGGCATATGAACCACTTCTTGACAGCATTTTAAGTGAAAAAGAAACTATACCATGTTTCTGGGCAGTAAGGCACTTCAAGATTTACTTGTGGGGCAGGAAATTCACTTTATGATCAGACCATAAACCCCTACCTGCTTTATTTACTTTTGGGGTTCTAGTTGATCAACCTCAAGAATTGGCAAATGGATTACCAGACTTTATGGATTTTGATTTCCATGTGAAATATTTTCCAGGTCTTTGGAATATAACTGCAGATTGTTTATCTCAACTTCCACTTCCAAGCCAAGAGGAGATCGCAGAAGACGAGGATGAAGGAGTAGTAATTGCTCAAATAGTTTCAGCTACTCATCGAGTGATCACGTCTTCTAAATGGAAAGCAGCCCTCAGTGCTGATCCAATGCTTACTGAACGTAAGCCTTACACAACTAATGGATGGCCACACAAAAACAAGGTACCTGAACATCTTCAACCATACATCCATGTACCAAGTGAGCGGTTTCTTCTCAATGAGCTGGTGCTGTGCGCTGATTGTTTACTGGTGCCAACCTCCTTACATGCAAAGGTGATCAAAATTGCCCATGCAGGTCACCTGGGCATGAGCTTGACTAAAAAGTGAATAGGAGAAAGTTTTTGGTGGCCAGGTATGGACAAATACATTGAAAATGTAATGAGGAACTATATGGCTTGTGCTGTTTGTAAAAAACCATAGAAGACTATTGACAACCCTCTTGACTCCAGTAGAGTATCCCAATGGTCCCTGGGAAAAACTTGCTCTGGATATAATGAGGCCTTTTGATAACCAACCCACAAAACAAAGATTTGTTACAGACTGCAGATTACTATTCTAGGTGGCCAGAAGTTTCATTTGCTGACAACATTACTACAAACAAAGTGATCCAGTTGATGTCTGCAGTTTTTGCAAGGGAAGGCCTTCCTAACGAACAAGTAACTGACAATGGGACACAGCTTACTTCATTTGAAATGGAGCAATACTTACATAACCATGGGATAAAGCACAATACAAGGGAATGACTTAGTGGGAAGAATGAACAGGTTAGTGAAGGAAACTTTACATCTGGTTGCTATGCAACAACAACCCTGGAAAAAGGCAATCTGTGGAACTCTATTTGCTTATTGAACTACTCCTCATTCTACTATAGGAAAATCACCTTTTGAACTACTGAGAGGACACAAAGCTTCACCGAACTTACTCAATAGCAACAACTGATAGGGCTTTCCATGCCATCTTACTCTGAGGATGCAGAGGTTCGTGATCAGGTAAGGGAGAAACAACAAAAATACAAATTGTATGGGGATCTGAAATGGGGTGTGAAACAGCAAACATTTCAGGTGGGATTCTTTGTTAAAGTACACCTGCCTTAAAAGGAATGTTCCAAATATTCTGGACCAAAACAATTGAAATTTAAGGAAATTCTGTCATATTGGATTATGGAAAGAAATGGGACAGTTTGACACTTTCCAGCATGCATACTATGAGGCAAGAGGAAAGGGAATCTGATCTCCAGAGAGGAACTGGAGAGGAATTTGATCTTGCCTCCAGTTTTGACCTCACAGAGGATGCTGCTGAAAGTGATAGACAATCCTCTGCACCTGAAAAAGCATCACAAACAGTTCCTGTGCCAGAGAACCCAAGAATTAGAAGTGTGCACGACAGGAGACAACCTTAAAGACATCAAGACTTTGTCACTGTCAATTCAATTCTGGTTGTTATACAGGGGAGGGATGTGTTGTATTTTATCTAGTAATCTTTTATATTTTGTTGTTGAGAAGTTTGTCCCATTGGGATCATGTAGCGGGTGTAGGAGTGGAGTCAGAAAGGAAAAGGAAGGAAAAGGAGAAAGAAAATAGAGTTGTTTCTGAATAAACCTCTAGTTAAATCTACATAAGATTTCTTTGTGTCTATGAGGGAAGCAGCTATAAAACAGAACAGAACAGTTTCCTTATTCCAGTCCTGGAGTGAATGTTTTACTCCACCTGCTTCTTTGGTTGTCTCCTTATCTTTTCTCTATTTAGCTTGAGGTATTAACAAACTTTCTAAGACCCTTCATTTCTGTTCTCAGTCTACACAATGATTCTGTGTGAGACAAATTGATATTAATTTCCCAGATTAAATTTTGTGTCTAGATATATGAACAACTATTCTGAAAGCAAAGATCTATTTATTCGATTGTGTTATCTTTATCTACTAATTTAACAATCCAGTTTGTGTTCTATAATTTGTTTTCTATCAACCAGAGTGGCTAATTCTTCATGGTTCTATTATACTCTAGACAGTATTGGCTTCATATCTATTCAATTTGCTAACCAGAAATTGAAATTGAAATTAGAACTATCATAGCTTTTAGTCTGAAGGGGCAAAAGGATGCTTTTTGATATAAATCTATGTTCGTACATAGAATTCCTTGGAGGACTCTACTTTTTAACTTTTTCCTGATGTGTTAATAGGATTGCAGTGTTGACCCGGAGGGGAGAGAAACACTGACACTTCAATCACTTTTCCAGTTTCAGTACAGCATCAATAGAAGAAAGTGTGCTGAAGAACATGTGAATCTGCCTTATATTGAGTCAGACTATTGGGCCATTTTGCATGGTATCGTCTACCCAAGATTCTGGAGAACTCTTTCCAGTCAGACTACATAATACCATGTATTATGACCCAATAGTCCTTCAGAGCACTGGCTACTCGAGATCCTTTAAGATGTACAGGGGACATCCTTTAAGACGTACAGGGGAGTGAACCTGTACATACAAAGTATATATTGCACACAAAGTATATATTCCATAGGAAGGTCTCTTAATGGAGTCAGACTATTGGTCCATCTAGATCAGTATAATTTACAATGACTAGCAGCAGCTCTTCCGGAGTTTGGACAAGAGCATTTCCCTGGAGATACCAAGATTGCACCCACCTCAGTCCTTCTACATGCAAAGCATGGGCTCTATCACTGAACTATAGTGCTGTCGTGTTTGGTACATACTGGTGAGCTGATCAGGATAGCACAGGTCTATGAAATCGTAGTCATCAGGCCAAGGGTCAAAGCCAGAAAGTAGTTCATAGGATAAAGCAAGGTCAAAGTCACACATGCAAAGGTCAGTATCAGTAGACAGTCCAATAGGAGCAAGCAAAGAGCAATGGCTCAGTAGCCAGAGACAGTATATAGGAGGAGGCAAAGTCAAGCAAGCAGTCAGTCAGGAACCAGGGAGTCAAGGTAAGAGCTCAGTAGCAGGCAGGAAGGCTTTACAACAAAGTTGCTTCAGCAGCTGCTCCTTCAAGACCGGGCTTTTGGATAGGCCTGCTCCAGGATCCCTGTTTCAGGCTCCTCCCACCTCTTCTAGGGGCTGCAGTCATTTAAAGGAGCCACACCCTGTTCCTTATATGCAGGGTACTCTGTTGGGGTTCAGATTCTGGTGTGGAAACAGATTCCTTCTCTGTTTGTTGTTCCAAGGAATCTTCAGAGTCAGAAGACAGAGGCAAGAGAATATCTCTTGGGCAAGGTGGGGGTGGTGGCTCTTCTGGATCGAGGGTCTCTGGTAGTGCCAGCTGTCCTGCATTCCCTTCCTCGCCTTCTGAGACTGATAGCGCTGACTCACTGGGTAGGCCCTCGGCATTGTGGTGCAAGGGTAAAGCAAGGGGGTCTGGCCTCCATTCAGACTCCTCATCCCCTGAGCATTCATTGCCTAGACTGGTGGGTGGTCCAGGTGACTGGGATTCATGACAAGCTCCTCCCTTAAGCCATGGCTCGATGGTTTTGAGCACATCCTTTGTTCACAAGGAACCCTGCCTCAAAGCTCTCAAAGGAACCAAAGCTTCCTCAAGCCTCCTGAACACCACTATGCCTCTGTATTGCAGGTTACAGTCAGAAGCCATCAAGCCTCTGCTGATGTGGGGTGGAAAGAGAGACTAAGTGGACTGCAGCATGGAAACAGCAGTAGGCCAGCCAACTCTTTGGTGCAAGTATTTCTTCTAATCAACTCTATGGATCAGTTTAAGCTGCTACAGTGATTTGCACAGTTGCTTCTAGTCCAATCTCTGCCTATAACCAACATTTCTAGAAACCCTCACTCTCTCCTTTACTATAAATGTCTCCTGTAGGCCAAATGCCTTAGATAACACAATACAAGGAAGTTGTAGGGAATTCTAACTCTTTGCACCCTTGAAAGCAGGGCCAGCCCATGCACTAGGCAGACCTATGTAGGAGGGGCATAGGTATGGTGGGGATACTGCTGCCCTCACCCCCACAGTGAATAGTCACAGCAGCTCCCATGGGCAGCTGAGGGAGGGCAGTGAGGAAGCAGACCGTAGCTCTTCAGATTTGTAAATCTCTTGCCTATACCACCCCATCCTCACGCCACTGCCCTGTTACCCAGCTAGCTGATGTGCATGTGGGGCACCCCATTTGATGGGCCAGCCCAGTAAAAAGCTTTGCTGGACAGACTCCTAAATGGCTGCTGCGCATGCACATCGGTCAGCTGAGTGGCAGGGATAGGGTGCACAGGGGCGTGGGCTCCACGAGGAGCTAACTGGGCAAAGAGGCACCTTTTAAAAGTAGTGATTCTCTTTATTTAGCAAGGGGAGAGCAACAGGCCCTATCCATGCTTCCAGTGGCTGTTGCTGGTGGCTGCCTTATTTTTCTTTTTTAGATTGTGAGCCCTTTGGGGACAGGAACCATCTTTATTTATCTATTTATATCTATGTAAGCTGCTTTGGAAACTTTTTGTTGGTAACTTTTTGTTTGTCTGGGTATACCAACTATCACTGTTCTACTCCCTTCACAATTATTACTTAGCTCACTATCTTCTCAGTACTTCCCAACCCCTTCCTGCTTCCCAGCTAGCCAGGATTCCTGTAAGGGGAAAAAGTGATGTTGCCTTACAACTTGGGCTTTCTTCACACAGCAGGCTTTACTGCAAGTTTACTGTGATGCTTTACTGCAAACTTGAAGTTGTCCCAAAAAACTGAAGCAAAAAGTGGATTTTTTTAAACCCCAGATATAAATCAGGCTACACTGTCATGCAGTGAAAAACCTGAATTGTATGTGGAGTGCTCCTGGATAGTTCACAGGGACTTCAGGGTAAATCTGCCCAATATGTGAATGCACAATCTCCATTCCAGAGAAGATGCAAGCTAAAGGGCTATAGAAGTCCTGTGTGAAAAATGCCCCGGAGAGAAAATAATATGCTGCTGTGTCTGGCCAAAAATGGCCTTTGAGAATCTCTCAAAGAACCTTGAAGAACATGCAAATAGGAGAATCAGATGATACCAAATGGAACTGATAACCTTAAGAGCTTCCAAATTATGTCCCCATATAGCTGGTATAGTAACTCGGCTAAAAATGCAGGAAGCTGCTGTCTGTGCCATCAGGTTGATCTAGATTCACTCCCCCACACACACACATACACACACACATAAACAGCCTATCTTGTGTTTGAACTAGTATTGAGCAGCACAGTTACCAGGGGCATAGGGAGCACTTGGGTGGCTGGAGGACGTAGTCCTGTCAGTGGCTCCCCTGCCCCCGGTGACTGTCAAGCATGTGTGCAAAGCTCCTGCACACACCCCAAGCCACATTCCCTGTGTTTGGTGTCAGATGTAGGAGATGTGACCAGTACCAGGGATGGGGCCAGTCAGACCCTGCAAAGCTGCCCCAGTCAGTGGTTCATTGAATCGCTGACTGGGAGGGAGCCCTTTCCCTGCGTCCTCAGGAGGCAGGGAAAGGAGCTCCGAGTGGTAGCGCTGCAGGGGCCATCTGGCCACGTCTCTGCATCTGACATCAGATGCAAGATGCGTGGCCACTGCCCAGGAGGGCATTCGGACCCTCTATTCCATTTGGACTCTCTCCCATTCTCCCCAGTCAGTGTTGCATTGAAGCTGGCTGCCTGGGTCCCCACCCCACCCCCCAGCCCAGCCAGTGTTTCAGTAAAACACCATCTGGGGAGGAGAGGGGCACAGCTTATGCTCCCAACCAGCGGGCACTACATTTACCGGTTGGAAATGGGAGGGGGCAAGGGTGTGTCCTGACTGAGGATGTGGGGTGCCTTGGCAGCCCCTCCTGACCCTGGTGGCTGGGAGATAGTCATCCTCCCTTATTCAATGATCCCTATGCCCCTAAGAGTTACCATATATGTAAAATAATTCATCTGGTCATGGAATGAAACTACACTCCAGGGACCCCAAAACATCTTATTTTGGCTTCCCTTAGAGCAGGGGTGTCAAACTGTGGCCCTCCAGCTGTTGTTGGCCTATAACTCCCATCATCTCAGTCACCATGGCCACTAGCCAGGGATGATGGGAGTTGTAGGCCAACAACATCTGGAGGGCCTCAGTTTGACACCCCTGCCTTAGAGAGACTTGCTGTGACTTCCTATATTATCAGTTTACAGGCTAGAGTTAGGCAACCATTAGCACTCCAGCTGTCGTTGAACTACAGATTATTGGCTGGGGATGACAGGAGTTGTAGTTCAACAACAGCTTGGAGTATCAATGGTTGCCTAATCCTGGGGCTAAGCTGTTGGGTTTTTCATTCATTCATTCATTCATTCATTCATTCATTCATTCATTCGATTTCTATGCCACCCTTCCAAAAATGGCTCAGGGCGGTTTACACAGAAAACTAAAAAATAAATAAGATGGCTCCCTGTCCCCAAAGGGCTCACAATCTAAAAGGAAACATGAAATAGACACCAGCAACAGTCACTGGAGGTACTGTACTGGGAGTGGATAGGGCCAGTTACTCTCCCCCTGCTAAACTTTAGAGGAAACATACTCGAACTGCATTGCTTGGTCTGTGAACCAGTTCTGACAAACCGGCCGGTGGTTCGATTCATGCCTAGATCCTGTTTGACCCGGTTCTAATGCTTACAAACAAGCATCAGGGGAACCCTTCAGGATTGAAAAGGGGTGGAAAGAGTGGTGGGTGGGAGGCTACCTTACGTGCTGCCATTGTGCGGCTCTTTGGGGGGTGGCAGCAGGGCGCTGGTGGTTCCCCCCATATCAGCATGGGCTGCTGGAGGCCATTTGCGTCACCGCGCACAGAGACTCAAACTGGGTTCTTGCCCACCTGCACTGATAGGGGGAGCACTTGCAGGGCCTAGGGGAACCATATATATGGCTAAGGACATGCGTGGCAAGCCCTGCCCCCACCCCTGCCACAGCCACAACCAATGAAAATGCAGGGGTGGGGCTTGCACATAGAACCTTAGACCAAGGCAGGAACAGCAGTGGAGATGGTGACGACAAGGTGTGGTGCTGGTGGCGGAGGGGTAGTGAAAGCTCCTTCCATGGGTCCGCATTTTGGGGCTCTCTGAGAGAGCCCCAAAAAATGAGCTGTAAACAATCTGACCTGTCATTTGGGCAGTAGGCAGGCCCACAGAAGGCACTTTTGCTGCCCTCTCCATTGCCAGCGCCCCATCATTGCCCAACCTCTCTGCTGCCATGGGGAGGCTTAAGGCAGGGGACCGAATCGGTTGGTGTGGGGGGAAGAAGGAGATTTTGCCACCTCCGCTGCTATCCTGGATGGCAGGGGGTGGCTGGGGCAGGGGAAGGCAGCACAAGGAGCTGGATTGGTGGGGATGGAGTGCGTGGGGAGCAACAGGAAGAACTAGTGTGCAGATGTTCTGCGCTGGGCCAGCTAGTTATTATTAAAAGCATGCTAATTTCAACAAAAATGTTCTCAAAGCAGTTGACATAGCAGAGAGGTATGAGAAAATGATTCATTGTCCCATAAGAGCCCTCGTTCACTGAAAATGATGCATTGTCCCATAAGAGCCCCTGTTCACTGCCAATCCCCTACATGAATGCAACATCCCATATAAAGACCTCGAACCACTGGCATTCTGGCCAGGAGGCACATTTGGCAACCCTGGCAGGCCATAGTCACAGAGTGCTTTGAAGGAATGCCGTTTGTGGCATGAGGAACATGGGCTTCGGAGAGCGTGGAACAAAATAGAGAATATAATCCAGGTGTCTCCATTTTTATAATGGGGGCACCGGGGCAGGGGCGAAAGAGACTTGAGTGACATGATGCATGCTCCATGACTTCTGTTGGAGGGTCCCCACGTCTGCTTTCCATGAAGCCCTGTGTTCAGCGGGTTCAGCATGCAGCGGACAATGGGCTTCTGCCAATGGACATGTAGCTCTTTAAATGCTGTGCCTGGAGTGATATGTTGTCCCTGTTGCCAGGCAGCAGCCGGAGGAGAAAGGAGAAGGCGGAGGTGGGGTGAAGGCTCCAAGGGGCAGCCCATGAGAAGTGCGTTTAGAGCTGACATATTTATGCGCTGGTCTGAGCCATCCTCTCTATGGTTTCAGGAGCAGCCAAAGCATGAAACCCAGGTTATAATGGTGGTGGAATATGGACAACATGTCACCTTCAAACCTGAGGTCCAAGCTGTGAAACTCACTACAAACCTAAGGTTCAAATTATGGTTTGGGGAGGGAAACCTCAGGTCACTCTTGTAACGAAACCGCGTTTCCTGCAGTCAGACAACCATGAACCAAACCTCAGGCTTGTTTGCCTCCGGTTTGGCATTATGTCAAATGTATTACGGCCACAGTCAGGTTTCATCAAGAATAGTAATGAAGCTATTCACAGTACTGAGTGTTCAGTTACCATGTTCTATCAAAGACCAAGTACATAAGAACATAGGAACAGCCCTGCTAGATCAGGCCAAAGGCCTATCTAGTCCAGCATCGTATTACACACGGTGGCCCACCAGATGCCTCTGAGAAGCCCACAGGCAAGCGGTGAGGGCCTGCACTCTCTCCTGCTGTTGATCCCCTACAACTGGTAATCAGAGGCATTTTGCCTCTTAGGCTGGGGGTGGCCTGTAGCCACCAGATAAGTAGCCATCGAAAGACCTCCATGAATTTGTCTAAGCCCCTTTTAAAGCCATCCAAGCTAGTGGCCATCACCATATCCCGTGGCAGAGAATTCCATAGATTAATTATGTGCGATGTGAAAAAGTACTTCCTTTTGTTGGTCCTAGATTGGATGATCTACTGTTGTGAGAGAGGGAGAAAATTTTCTCTCTGTGCACTCTCTCTACTTTTTCATGAAGTACTTTCAGACTTCATGAAAAAATACTGCTCAAGTACAAGGAAAAAAATATATAACCCTCCTGAGTTATAGTAATGTATTGTATGTTTTTAGTTTGAAACATGCAAGATAAAAATCCTACATTAACTGGTACTTTAATATGAAAACATACACTTACAGACTTGAGCATCAAAATATTAAATTTTAAAACATGTAGTTCATTTATAAAGCACTGTAAGTTCTTATTCAAGCAGGATTGCAGCAGGAAATTTTTTTCCACTCTGATCTTACCAAGCTGAATAGAGAACAGAAACTGGATTCATCTAAATGACAAGTGGATATATATTTTAACAGCTATGAATAAAAGACACTCTTATTAATCATTTACCTACCCTCAAACTTCAATAAACAGTGATAAAATTGTTTTATCAAAAAGAAACCGACACATGCACATGGAATAAAAAGTGCAATTTGTGAGTTCTAACTGCTTGCATTTGTGAATAGCCTATCCAGATGTATGCTCATCTTTTTTTTTTTAAAGCTTTTCTTTAGCATTAGTAGCAACAGACATCAGTGACTACAGGAATCAAAATGAGGTGCATGGCATTTCCAACATTTAGATGATTTTTCAAAATCCTGCTAATTTTATTTCCCTTGACAGAGGATGTAGCACAGACAGGCACACAAGTCTTTTATTCCTTAAAACCTGCATTTCAAGCAATGTTTAAACGTATCAAGAAGAACCTGTCATCCTAAAACACTGAGGTGACGGTGGTTATTTATTTATTTATCTATCATATTTTTATACCGCCTGATATGTACATCTTTAGGCAGTGTACAAAATTTTAAAAACAATATAAAACAGAGTAAAAACAGTTACAATTTCACAAAATAAAGTAAAAACAATCACATTTTTTAGAAACCACAGTTTTCTCATAAGAGAAAAACAAATTAAACAGTTTAAAGTAAATTTCTTTTAAAAGCCTGAGAAAACAGGTGCATCTTGAGGGTCTTCCTAAAAGCAAACATAGAATTTGGTGAGGAATGAAAGATCCTTGGAACATACCTAAGCATATTCTCTTCCTTATTTTTATTTCACATGTTCCTGCCATTCACAAGGAGTTCCAGGGCTAAACCCTAATTTAAATTAGTGTCATCTGTCACCAATTTATCTTATCATCAGTAGATTGCTAAACTGGGGGTGCCAGTTTCACACTGAGACCCACTGAAGCAGAGTTTATCTGTGTTTGCACAAACTGTACAATCTGGCTAAAATCAAGAGAATTGCACCCACTTAACTCCAGTTCTAACACTGTTGTCAAACCTTGTTAGCACAGCTTTCTTTTTTGTTGTTGTTGGAGACTAATTGTAATTTGTAACATCTGCAGGTATCGAATCAGCCACTGTTAAATTTCCTCTTTGAAAATGGCAGGTTAAACAATGAACCTGAAAGAAAGTTATTTGCACAGATAATATTTCACATTTTCTCAAGGCTTCTATTAACATGTTCCTTCTGTTTCAATAAAATCATATTTTAAGAAATCACAGTTCTTTGGAATGGTTAAGCATAGCAGCAAGGACAAATACATTCCCCCAGAATGAATAAAAATGCTAAACCTCTTATGGCAGGATTTGTCAGTCAGCCACAATGGAATTTTATCCCTTTCTTAAAGAGGCTTCAGTTTTGCTTTTCAAATAAATATAAATCAGCACCCCATTCTAACTTATCTGAGAAATTATCTTTGTTTTTCTAAAATGAAATCATATAGTACCTACTTGGAGGCTGCAATAATTTGAGATGTGTCTTTTTACGCTTCTCTGTTTTTACATTGTCAATTCAGGCCCCTTCTAAATCATGTCATCGACTTATCAATATTTTAAAAAATCCATATGTATTAAAACTCTTGTTCACTTTTTAAATGTTATTTAGGCTTGATAACTGTAACACCCTTTTTGTTGGTCCTCCTTCATTCCATTTAAAACGACTAGTATATTGTCCTCATTTTTACAGCTCATCTCATTTTTCTTACCCATAAACATGACCATGCTCCTCCTCCTCCTCCTCCTGCTCCTCCTCTTTTATTTACATTGGCTCCCTTTCTTTTAACACGTCCAATGTAAAATTCTACTACTTACTTTGAAATGCTTATAGATTATCGTTCCTCTTTGTCTTCTTGAATTTCTCTTTATATTGGCTGACGTTCTCACTTTTGGTGTGGAGGTGCTATGCTCAAAGCGCCTCCACGTCGTTTAGTTATTCAGTCCCACTGCATAAGGGGAACAATTTTTGCCAAGCTCTCCTTTCCCCCCAAACACTCTTTAACACCTGCAAATTTGTCCGTGAGGGCTGTGTGACCCTAAGGGATGTATTTATGTGTGTTATAAACAGTGCTTCCGGGGGAAGAAGAGAGAGGTGAAAATTATTCCTCCACCCATGGGGGACTCAGGATTACTAAACATGGTGGAGACACTGCTCATTAGGCACCTCTACAGCTAGTGAGCATGTCAGCCACTCTTTCTAGAGTGCTATAGTATTCAAAAATGCATGGCTGCACTTGCTGTCTCCTGCCTCTGTCCATTTTCTTTGGCAGCACCTTATCTTTGGAATTCACTGCTTCCAAACATTTGTGTGACCAAATCTTTCCCACTCTTTAAGAAGTGCCTTAAGATACTTATTTCTCTCTCTCCAACCTTCCCTAATTTGCTATAATTTTAGGTCTCTCTCTTCTTCCAATGAGGTGGGTCTCACGATCAATGAGACCTACCTCGAGAGGGTTTGCAGGGAGAGCGGGCTAAGCAGCAAGCCGTGCCTGGGCGGCCACTGCAGCCACCCACATGACTGCCAGCTCCGTCACAGAGCCGGCGGGGGCTTGGGAGTTTGGGGGCCACGCGGCCCCTGGTAGTTCCAGCATGCCCTGCGCTAGCGCAGGGGCAGGGATGTGTACTCTTCCCCCAACTCCAACTGCAGCTACCTAAACCACTGCGACCACTTCCACAGAGCTTTTTGAACTTTGCTGGCTTGATTGTTCTAAGTAGGGATTGCCCAGATTGACATTTGTAGAACCCAACTTTGCATGCCATTCTGAGTATTTTTAGGTGGAGGGAGACAACCCAAAGGTTCCTCCCTCCACCTAAAAATACTCAGAATGGCATGCAAAGTTGGGTTCTACAAATATCAATCTGGGCAATCCCTACTTAGCCATCAAATTAACAAAAATCCCCCAGCCACCACAGACTTCTGCATCACTGGCCACACAGAGGTGGCTGCTTGGAGCACTGTAATGGCCCATTCCTGGTTGGAGCCCCAAACTACTAGAAACCATGGAGGAACCATCAAGACAGTCCTGATGCTTGCAAAGAAGTCCACATCACTGCTTGGGTGTGTTTCCCTACCTAAGGTTCCTACTACTCTACTACACACAAGCTCACCAGCCCATGAGCAGCCGGAGCAGCCACTGACACCAGAGGAAGCATCCACCCAGCCTGTAGCAAAAAGAGACTGCACATACACCAAGGTCACTGTCCAATGCAGAGTGTGGATCACCTTCAGCTCACAAAAGACCAACCAGACAGCTGTGAGGCCACCTGCTCCCGGCTCTGGGAACTTGACCTCAATGAGCCGCAGAGGTGGGAGGAAGGCAGAAGAGTCTTTCAAGCAGACTCTGAAAATGCTGATCAGGAGGTGTTCAGGTCCTCAGAATGCACAGTGTAGGAAGTGGTTGGTGATATGGAGCACTCAGATTCAGTGGCTGAGAGGAGGTTTGAGTGGTACATGGTCTACCTGGAGCAGATGGCTGATTCTGTCTCTAGAATTGCCAACCAGGCATCAGGTTATCCTCCACAGCAGCAACTGCACCATCACCAGCTGCTGATGCCTGCTCTCTACCTGCCCACACATCCTGGCCATTCCTAAGCCACTCTGGCCTCTCAAAGTCTGCAGGCACACTTTCTGGGTGCACTGCCAGGGCCATCACAAGCAACAATGCCATCCGAATTACCTCAGCCAACCTATATGGGTGTGCAGGGATGATGTCTGCCCACCACACTACTGAGGCCACCCTTAATGGGTACACAGCCAGGGCCATCGAGAGCCCTGTCAGCTCAGCCTGCCAGCCATCATTAGTTCACATGTGGAGCATCTGTCCTCAATGCCTACTTTGCCCCTCCAAGCACCCTTTTTGGGCAGACAGCCTGGAAAAGGGCCCTCCCAGGCCACTCATGGAGAGCCACCACAGAAGGCTCCAAAATGCTTGCAAGGGTGTTCTACTGCAAACCACCTCAAACAAGGAGTCTTGTGGCCAAAGGGCCAGACATTCCCACACTTCTTGTGCACCGCCTTTGCTTGCGTTCTGTGCTTGCTTCCCAGATTGCAAGCCCTGCTGCACACACAAAGCCGAGGCAGCAAGACCCGCTCAAGCATATGGTCCAGTAGGTCAGCTTGCACTCATGCCTTGTGCAAGAGCAGGGCCCAAGTTTCAATGTGGAGGTTTTGTTTCTTGAGGAGGGGGCATGGTGGCAGGCACCTGCTATGTCTCACAACCCATTCACCTGCTCTGTGGGTCTACCTGTCCCAAAACACATGGATTGGTGATGTGTGCATTGCCTGACAGGACACCACTTTCCCCCTTCACGCCAGGAGTGGGTGCTGGCATACACAGCCTTTTGGGCTGCTTGTTTTATGCCCATATCTGTGGTGGGCAAACATTCTCTGGAGTGCCCTGGGGAGTGTGTGCACATCAGTTTACACCAGGGAATGCCACTCAAAAACCCCATTAACACCCAAAGGTGATAAACAGGCCCTGTGGTTCCAACTCTTCTCGGGGCTGCGGTGGGGGGTGGCGGCAGCTTGAAATGCCAAGGGGAAGACAGGTGTTCTCCGTTTCAACGAAGGGGGCCATGCGGTCTAAGTGTCCCTGTTAGAAACTGCTGGCAGAAGGAACCGTACACACACACACACACCCCGGAACTTTAGTTGGTCCTGAAGGAGGGGCCCCACACACAAGCTGGAAATGGTTGCTGCTTAGGGTGCCCAGTGTATGGTGTAGGAAGACAGGTGTTCTCAGTTTCAACGAAGGGGGCCATGCGGTCTAAGTGTCCCTGTTAGTAGAAACTGCTGGCAGAAGGAACCATACACACACACACACCGGAACTTTAGTTGGTCCTGAAGGAGGGACCCCACACACAAACTGAAAATGGTTGTTGCTTAGGGTGCCCAGTGTAGGGTGCAGGGCAAGGTTTGTGCTCAGAAGGCAAGCATTCCCCAGATAATTTCCCCTCAAAGCCTGGCAAGGCATTGGCAGCAGGAAACACATCATCAGCCACCCCACGCCCAGGGAAAAGGCACCTACAAGTACAGCTCCCTCCTCTGCAGGAACAGTGCCTATTGTTACACTCCAGGCAAGCAGGTCAAAAGGCACACACTCCTGCCCACCCCTGTAATATGGGAGGTGCCCATCCGAGGATCTGTGCACTACAAAGTCTCTGGAGTGTTGTTTGGGGACCAGACATACAGCCTCCAGTAGTGGCTGGTGACCCACTACCGTGTACCTTGGAGTACCTTCAGAGCAACTTCAACTTATGGAACAGCAGCGTGCGGATGGTGGTAGAGCAGGCTTTTGGCCAGCTGAAGGCCTGATGATGAGCCCTATACACTATGCTGGATGTGGAGGACGATATAGTCCCAAACGTGATAGTGGCCTGCTGCATCCTACACAGCATCTGCTAATCAAGGAGAGACATCGTGCTGTTGGACCACCCAGATCTGCCATCTCCACCAGGAAGTGGGAGTGGCCAGGTGCCTGGGCAGGACAAGGATGTGGCTCTGCTTGCGAAGATCCAGGGCAGCAGGAAGGAGGCATGGGCAATAAGAGCAGTCTTCACAAGATACACAGGGAAGCATCTTCTATTCACCCACGTGCAAGGCTTGCAGGTTCCTGGTGCTCGAAGGGTGCACCACTCTTAAATTAGAAGGTGGTTGGATGCTGCAAACAGGTGCACCTGTGGCCCCTTAGAAGCTCAATCAAGGATACACCTGGACTGCCCATGCCCATTGCAACTGTTCCAGGACTGTATTGGAAAATAAAGGGTTGACATTGCACCAACATCACTTGTTGTGTGCATATACCTTTGCTACCTGCCCCTTAACTACCAGGCATGTGTGCAGGAAATGGAGGGGCAGCAGGGAGTGTCTGGACCAGGTGAGGATCTTTGCCCCTCGCCATTCCTTGGGTACCAATAATAGTGCTTATGCATGACTGTGTGGCTTGGAAGTTCTTGCAAGGGCATTGCTGCAAATGCAGCGAGGGAGGGGTTAAAATGTCTTAGCACTGCCGAAGGCAGCCGTCAAGGCTGAAAGGACACAAGTGTGCCAGGAATACCCCATCAGAGATCATGCCCAATGGCGGCTGCCTTAAAATATCCTTACATTCTGCCTGTCTGGTAACACGAGTGACACGCTGCTTCCTGGGATTTGGCCTTGGCCGTCCAGGAAGAGGGAGGGACTCCTCCACCCCCAAACTGGAGCTTGCTGGACCACGGTTTAGTGATTGTCCGCGGGACAATTCCAGGTTTCACCGATTAACATTGGGTTGTCAACCTGCAAGTTCATGCTATGTCCAAAAGCAGCCCATGTGTCAATGTCTGATATTGTCAGCAAGAAGGTGTTATTATGTAGCTATCTTTAATAGAATGTGCCTGTAATTGAACAAAGACAATAAGAAATGCAGTGGAGAACATCCGAAAGGAGTCAGTTATGCTATGTCATCATTGACTGCCTTGCCAAAAAAAAAAAAATCGACTGATGTCAACAGAAAGCCAGGGAACCACATCTGACAAGCAACCAGTTAATCAAAATACACATTCTGGGTGTTGTATATCAGCATATTATACCAACATTTCATGTTCATTAACTTGTATTTCTTTGCTGTAGGGAACTTTTAAAAATTCAGTTTGCATCTATGAAGTAAGATGATGCAATTCAGTTTGCATCTATGAAGTAAGATGATGCAGTTCTACTCCATGTACTTGCACAAGCTCTGAAGAAGATTCCCTCCACACATGGGTGCTATGGCCATGTTAGGACCCAATCAAATTCTTCTTGTATATTTAGTGAAGCTTTATTAGTATAAGGCAACTATTATCAAAACATCTTTATTTGGTAGATTTTTTTTTTTAAAGAACTCTTCTAGAATGGATTCTGAAATGTTAAAATCATGCTTTTTTAGCTATAGGGATGTGCATGTGCATCGGCCATTTGTGTGGTGACATTCACTGGGGCTGCAAGAAGGTACGCTGCAGCCCCGCACCAACACTTTTGGGGAGAGTGCCAGCGGGGGGGGGAGTGGCGGGGCAAGTAAGGGCATCCTCCCTGCCCCTTAAAGGAACCCCCCGCCTCTGGACTGGCTTGAACGCCAGACTTTCGAACCAGTTCGGCACTCCAGATGAACGGGTTCATGCACATCCCTATTTAGCTTCCCCAAATTGAACATTTATCCATTACTGACATTTTCATTTTGTTGACCTACTCTCTTACAAGTGTGCTTGAACATTTTCCTAATAATATAATGTTGTAAACAAAACTAAAGCTTTGACATTTCATTAGAATTAGTGTGCTTTAATATATTGCTAATATGTTCTACTGAGAATTAGTTTGGTTCATTGAACAGAGTTACTCTTGTATCTAGGAGACCTAGATTCAAGTCCAGTCTTTGTCATGGACTTGGCCAGGAGCACGCGATTAGCCACAACTGTGGTCTACCTCAAATGGTTCTCATGAGGCTGAATATAAATGCCAGATATAACCGGCTCTATTTGAAGGAACCAAAGTCAGATCTTAACATTTCCGGGTAACTGCCCAGTTTACAAATAAATTGTTAGAACATGGCCCCAATCAAACTAAAGTAAATGCTGAAAAAGTCCCTTTGAAAGCAATAGTTCGTTGCAAGCAATTTGTTTCATTCATTTCATGAAACTAAGTCATGAGTAACTTTAATCAGATTGGGCCCTAGGTTTGCAGCTCTCCATGCATTCTAAATATGCTCATGAACACAGAAATCTGATAGGCTGAATTTCTGTGTGCATATGTGGGCTTGGAAAAACTGTATTCACAAAATTAAATACCAGCAAATGAGATATGCAAAAACATCTCACAGCTAGCAGTCATTTCAATTGCATTCTTTTACTGAAATATGTAGCAAGCTCTCATATCAGTACCATACGACATAAAGTCTTTGATACAAATATTAAAGCTGCCACTGGTAAAAGTATCATTGATGATACCATTTTTGAATTCTCCATACTCAGGATGAACTGTCACTGGCTTGTTCCCAAGCAGCTGTAGAACTCTTATTTGCTAGAATGTTTGTGGCTAGAGAGCCATCTTGTGGTTCACTCATACTAATCAATATAACCAGTCATCTATTCTGAATATTTTAAAAACCAACTGAGGTGGTGGGGGTGGGAGCTTGCAAATAAAAATAAGGTTTTTTGTGTCAAATTGTGGAAACACCATTTTCATTGAAAATTTCTATGCATTTGTCATTTTTATGTAAGCATTTTTGCCAATAGGGCATTTTTAAAATATTGACAAAGAATCCAAATACTGTATGTTAATGTTTTGATATGATACTGATAATAATACTATATAATTGAAAAGTATCTTAACTACTTGAGGTATAATTGGTAAAAATTAATTTTTTTTAAAGTCCATGCATCACAACAAGATTCATAAAGAATAATCAATGAGATTTCATAAAAGTGATCACTATATGTCCATTTTTTTAAAAAAAGAAGATCCATCCGGTCAATTTTGTAGTTATGCCATGATTGCATTGCCATGTTTTAATTGGGGGTGGGGGGATCCATCTTGTCTGTCTTGTAGTTATGCCAAATGCATTTGACTGAAATCAGTCTTCTTCAATAGAAATCTTTTAAAAATTAACATATTGTAATATGTGTCTATATGTGTGTGTGTGTGTGTGTGTGTGTGTATCCTATAAAACTAGACATCGTTTTCCTGTTATGAACCTGTTCTATGCACCAAAACTTCAAACTGGATTCATCCAACTTCATATATTTATATATGAACTTATATTAATATATTGGATTCATATATTGAGAACATGGTCCCCATTTGGCTTGAATGAGGACGTTAATAGATTTTCAAGTTAAGAAGATATATTGAATCTTTGGCCATTGTTTTAGATTTTATAATTTTATATGGATATATGGATATTTTAATTGCACATGAATATATTTTTGATATACTGATGATTTTATTCATAGTATTTCTATATGTCTGGTATTTTCAGATTGTTTTGTATATCTGTTTGTAATTATCTTCTTGTAAACTAGGGTATACTTCAGTTTCATTACAACTCTTTTAATATACATATGTTTACATTGTGTTTTATTTGTGAGAATACATTTTAGCAGGATTAGGAAACTGTATACTTAATTCAGTGGTGGTACCAGATGTTTCTTATACCTTAATTGAGAAGGACAGGTAGAATTTATTTAAGCCATCGCAATTTAGCTAGGAAAGAGAGCTGAAGGGGAAAGCTATTGCCAATTCAGTCCCCATGAAAGCACTGGAGACTACTAGTGGAAGTGAAAATTTTCCAGTTTAAGTATTACAGCTTATTTGTAAGAGAATTTATAGGTGTATAGAGTTGGGGATTACAATGTCATAAGAACAGGAGATCCACACTAACATTATACCATATGGGATACTGGTTTATTATCATTTGGCAAATTTAGGAAAATAAGATTGACTCAGATTATTATGCAGTCAAAATTGTTTTAAATAAAAATTAGCCACAATGTATTGCCTTAAACCATAAAACTGCTGAAACAGAAGCCTTTAAAAATAACCTTCAGTAATTAAGACTCTTTTTCATTTGTAACTTTATTGTATAGATGTATATATGAGATCAATATCTCAACTTTAATATGCAGAAGACATGATGTATTGTGTTTTCTCCTAACCCTTCACTTATGCCTTATTGCTTCTTTTTGGGCAACTCAGTCTTGTTAAGTTAAGAACTTGGGAGTTATCTTTGATCCTTTCCTTTCTTTTTCAGTTCACATTTCTGCTCTAGCTATGGTCTGTTGGTTCTATAACATTTCCAGAATTTGTTCTATTTCATCTGCTGACTCTACTAAAACCCTTATTCAGACTCTCATTCTATCTTGCATTTACTATTTCTTTCAGCTTAAAACTAGTATATCTGTTCTCAACTCTTCTGTGTATTTGATTTGTCTTCTTTCTTTATGCTTCCATCATGTTAGACCTCTATTCCCCTTGACTGGCTTCCTTTATTGTTTTTGTATCTTTAAATTTGGTTTCAGAGGAGACCCTTTAAGTCTCTTCATGATAGTACTACTCTGTCTTTCTTGCTTGCTCTCTTTTCTCTACCTTGGTTCCTCCATTTATCCAACATGAATCCCACTCCCTAGTGTGGTTTCTCATCTCCATTCTTTCTCTATTGTGGTCATTCATGTGTATAATTTCTTTCCTTTAATATCTGGTTAATCTTTCCCCATTTCACCTTAAAAATGCTCTTCTCTCTAGTATTTCCCTCTTGATGTATGATTTGGCCTTTGTGTTTTCTCTTCCTAGATCAATTCTTACTTTCTGACTCTTTTGTTCTCTCCTTCACTCTCTCCCAGCTTGAATGAAGTTTTCCCCTTTCCCTATAACTCCCCTCTCCTTTTTTCTCATGTTCTCCAGATTAAGAGTCTCTGTGCAGAGGCTTGTGCTTTTTAAATTTATGTTCTTTAATTTTAATCCCCTGCTAACTGAGCAAAGAGGCACTTTAAAAAAAATGTGGTGGTTCTCTTTATTTAGCAGGGGGAGAACAACTAGCCTATCCATCCCCAGCACAGCATTCCTTCAGTGGCGGCTGCTGGTGTCTATCATGTTTCTTTTTTAGATTGTGAGCCCTTTGGGGACAGGGAGCCTATTTATTTATTTCTCTCTATGTAAACTGCTTTGGGAACTTTGTTCCCTCTAACAGGTATTCCCAGATGCTGTTGACTACAACTCCCATAATCCCCAGCCAAAGGCCATTGCAGCTGGGGATGCTGGAAATTGTAGTGAACATCTGGAAATCCTTGTTAGAGGGAACAGTGGTTGAGAAGCAGTATATAAATATTCATTGTATTTATATTAGTATACAGCAGCTAGTGTACACTTGGTACACTATAAATGCCAGGTGATAATGATGTACTGAGTGCCCCTTTAAACATTAACTTGCTGCTTTTCTGCAAGTGGCTCAAATAATGTTTAAGATCGTCTCTAACCACATGGGTGGGTATAAACTGCATAAATTGCAAGGGTCTTTCCCACAGAAACAGGACCACTCTCCTGGTGGGGTGCCAGTTCAGTAGGAAAAATCACATGTGTAGGTCCCACCCATGTGGTTGGAACATTTAAATATTATCCTAGTCATGCAGCACGACCCTGAAACTGTTGTGGGTTAAGAACTGAAATTGCTCTAAGACTAGAATTTCTAGGTTGGGTTCATGCTGTTGTTGTTTCAATAAATATATTCTCCACAGAAATTGATGTGTAGCATTTTGTGACAGTGGCAGAATTCAGATGTAAGACCAAACCTGGAAGTTGGTGAACCCAGCAATTGGCCATGATCTTAAAGGAGACATGCCAAGCACCATCATGCCTTTGCAAAGCTATCCGCCCAATTTCAGCATGGAAAGGGCATTTAAATCCCTTTAAATGCCATGAATATGTCAGCGCTTCTTCAGACAGCGATGGCACTGTCACCCTCCTAAGAGCACTGCACCTTAATAGTCCCACACAATTTGGGGGGTTGGTTGGTCGGGGGGGGATATTTTCTGTTAGAAAAGGGAAGGAATTATGAAGACTTCCTAGGAGGGGAGATGTATATGAGGAAGAGCAAAGGATCCGGGCAGGGTGTGTGTGTGTCTGTCCCAATGTGACCTAGGATGCTGTGTGAGGGATCACACCCCATCAGAGCAGTCCACATGGAGCAAACCACACCCCTGCTCTGCTGACAACTTGCTGCTAGTGGGCTATCCCTCTCATGAGAGTGCCAGTCTACTGGGGAGGACCATGGGGCTGTAAGCCCTAGGTCTCCTGTCATACTGTACGCTCATGAGATGAGCTAACCCAACAACAGGAGCCCCACTTGTGTCGGGCCCTCAAATCTCCATGTTAAAAGATTGAACAGAAGCGCTGCAACCTATCCCTTCCCTCTGAAGCCTTGCACACACACCCAAAGGAGATTTAGACACCCCATGTGTGAGAGCCTGGCCATATGCGCAGATGGAGAGAACACTGGGTGCATGAACAGAACATTAACCCCATTCAAAATCCCCAGGTTCAGCATGGTGTTGTGCTGTATGCAGATCTGCTGGTGCAGAGGATTGCGGGATCAGAAAGCCCTGATTTCCAGCGACTCCAGAACAGTGGGATTGCTGTTCTGGGGCACAAGCAAGGGTGCACATGACCATATGGGTGGGCTAGCAGGGGGCAAGCTTTGACAGCTATTTGGTGGCAGTCACCAAGACAAGGAGAGCAGTCTCTGGAATACCCATCTCTGCAGCTTTCCTCCAGACAGCAATCTGGTTCGATAGAGAGCCCCATTGGTCTGACACTCTCATGAGAGGGCAGTCCATGGGAGAAAGGATTGTTTTGCCATCACACATTATTAGTGATTTTGCTTGGCAATTATCTCCCCTCCATTCTGACAGTTCTTCTCATGAGTTGTGAGAGGGTGTCACTATGGTCTGGCAGTCTCTTGAGCGAGCATGGTCCACCTTGAGTCGGCATCCATCATTATCACAGAGGTGGAGTCTCCCTTCTCAATTATGACAGTGCCAATCCCGCTGCCCAGCCGTTCTCATGAGTAAGCCTAGGAACTGCAAACCCCCAAGTGGAGGAGGCTGGGCCTTCCTGAACCTTCCAGTGAAGAAAAAAACAACTTGGCTGCTCAAGAATCCCTGGTTGGGGCTGCCTTTTAAACCCAACCTTGGGTACACCCTCCCCAGCCATTTGTTCTTCTCCCAGCGCTGTGATGGGGTGCCCTGATTATGTTGCCACCTGGAGTGTTTTTGCTTGTGAACATAGATCATTGTCACTTCTTTCTTGGGGAGCAAAGCACTTAGTATCATCCTGTCATTCCATCCCCTTTCCCTCCTACTTTCCAGGTGGGGGGGAGCACGGGACAGAGTGGGAAAGAGAATGCCCTGTGTGATTGTGCCACTTGACAGGCTGACAAGCTTGGTTGCGGGGTAACTCCATAGCTGGATAGGTGACAGGAGGGGTGAGGCTTCTGCTCAGGGAGGCAGCCAGTGAGAAGCACCACAGCCATGGAGCAGCCACATGCCCGGGGGGAGCTGCACTGTTGCCTCTTTGATTGTGGTTTGAAAATCAGCACAAAACCACAGTTATGGTGGTATCTGGGTTTGGACGTAATGTTTCAGTGGCCAAACTGGAAGTCTCAGCTGCAAATATTTGTGCAAACCAAAGGTTCAAATTTTGCGAGACAAACTGCAAGTCGCTTTCAATTCGAAACTACAGTTTCACGAATTTGGACCTCTGCCCTATTTAACTCTAGTTTTGTGTTACTCTGAATTTGGCCAATATTTGTGGTCCAAACTCTTAATGGCGGTATAAATTAAAGTGTTATCCTGTGGGAAACACTTGTAACAAGTAATGTGTGTGAAAAATGTTTGTAATGTATGTACTCGGTAAGCAGTGGGAAATCACTCTTTAACAGCTGATATCCACTAGGCCCGTGAAATTATTAAGCTCTGAATATTCAAAGTCAAACAACATATCTATCACTCATGGCCCCACACAGAGGCCATTTCTGCCACTTACCTCTGCACAGAGCAATGCTGTGCTAGTGCTGCGGAGGGCACTTAAAGGTAACAGGAACCATAGTGATGTCTAGTGATGTTTGGGAAGGCACACACAGAGTGCAGGGAAGTGTAGTCCTTCCAAGAGCTTTGCCCATAGAGCTCTATGGACATCACTTGGGCTTTCCACAGCTCTGGTTCCCTTTAAGGCCTGTGCCCAGCACCGCTTTGCACAGAGCAGAGCAATGGGAATAGCTGTCTCCATTGGCAGGGGCTGGGGGTAATGTGAACGTTATTTGTATTCAGTGCTTCGTAGCCAAAAAATTGCACAGGACTACTAATCACAGACTGAAAAGCAATATGTTGCTGTGCCCTTTAATAAAGAGGAAAGCACCTGTAATTTGTTTTATCTGATGTAGATTAAATGTACTAAAAATTCCTAAATTGGCCTTTAGTTGAGTAAGGACTAGGAAGGAATACTTGAAGAAATGCTGCACAAGCGGTGAATTTCAGCATGAATACAATTACAGAAACACAAGGCCAATGTTCATGAATTGTGCAACTTGGTGGAATTTGAATAAACATGGAAAATAGAAGCAACCATGTTTAGCAAATGCCAAATAACTAGTTCATAGAGAAATGCAGTATATTGAATAGGACTGGGTATCCTTCAACTGAAGGACCCTGCCCTATCTATAACAGTGTTTAATCTCATCAAGATTAGGCTTAAACACCATTAGAAATTAGTATGATTTTTTTATTTCTCAGAAAATAGTAAAAGATTAGAACAGGCTATGGTCAATCTACACAGATAGCTAAAGGTGATCTATGTAATATAAACAAAAGTACTGCATAGGCTGAATGTTTGTGAACTATTTTAAATTCAATATAGCAATTACATCTAAAGCTCCACAGATGGGTTAATATCACCAGGTTATAGTGCAAGACCTGTCCTGTTCGGCTGAAGTTAGTGGAAACAAAATTGAGTGCAAATGGTTATATTAATTGTCACCTCTTTCACCATTCCCTATAATGAATGCCTGGCTCTTGGACTCCTTGTCTGGATGCTAATCAACCTGCTGTGAACAGATGAAATTTTAGCCAACAGGTAGAGATAAGGTGCAGATAAGAATGTCATTCCAGAATCTCTGAATGTAAAAAAATATATATATTTTAAAAATGCATGATGTATATAACTAGGAAATGCAATTATTGCTGTGGAAAGGGAGGGATAATAGTGAAGTCCTAGATTCTATCGATTTCTTTTTCCAACCAAGTGTTGATGAAATGACAGCTTTGCCCAGTAGTACTGGAAAATGCAATTTGCAACATTTTGGGCTGCTCTTAATAAATCAGTCTATCCACTGTGCTGTTACCACTGATACCGCTCAATTTCCAGCATACATACTTAATAATGTGTCTACATTTGTACAAAGGCCATATTCTCTAGAGTCCTCCTATGAATGAAAAAATTGAAAAATCCTTCAATGGTGTCCGCTGCTTAACCAAACTGATGGGACAGAAAAGCCCATCTTTGTCTCTACTTGGTCCACTGTACAGAACCACACATGGCTTCCTTCTGCAGACTCCTTATTCCTACCTGAAAGAAAGACCTGGAATGGGATGAGTGCTCCTGTGCTGTCTGGCAGAGGATCAGAACCACAACCAGAACATCTGCATTGCAATCAAGATTCTGCTTCTCTCTGCCTTAAGGACTGGCAATGGCAGTATGCTTCATTGCATGGTTTGGGAGCTGCCACTAAATTGCATTAGCCCTAAGTACAGCTCCCCGAATAATTTTTTTTAAATCAGATCTGTGCAAAGCTTTGGCCAAAGCCAAATACCACACAAAGCTCCCCTGGTACTAATGAGGAGGCAGCCTCTCCCACTGTGCAGTGCTGCGCTTTGGGCAGCACCAGTGAGGCTCCTTTAGGAAAAACAGAGTCCTCTCAAGCCTCCGTGCCATCTTGGAAGGCACACAGAGCACTGGGAAGGATACTTCTTCCCAGAGTACAAAGTCATTTTCATGACCATAACAGGGGTAGGCAAGGGGGAAGGCAGGGATGGACCTACGTTCTCCCTAGTAGGGGTGTGCACATACTGAAAATTGCAGTTAGGTTTGAATTTGGACCAAATCCTAACCAAACCAGTTCAGTTGAACTGTCCAGCCGATCCAGTCCATTCAGCCAAACCATTTCAGTGGTATGACGGGCTATACTTGTAAAGGGGAATCGGTGAGGATTATAATTTATATATAATTTATTATATATTATAGAATTTTTTCATGAAAGTTGTATTTTAGTATTCTCACGGTTGTTATGATTATATATTTCATGAATATATATTTGATATTTTTCATACGTTATTAGTACTCTGACATTCCTTTTTCTTGGCTTCATCATGAGTACTACCCCCCTTTTGTATTTACTTGTTACATTTGGGCTTTGTTGTATGATGGCAGAGTGGATGGATAAAAATGACACCAGCTTTTTTTTAGCAACTGGATAGTTAACCTTAATGTTCTTTAGACCTTATAGTTTTGATTATTGAATGTTCAACAGAGGAAATGTCTAGACTGGATAAGGAACTTATGAAGAATCACTATCTATATTTCTTATATAGACAATATTTCTTATATAGACTTACAGAAGAAATTGGAAGATATGGATAAGTAGCAATATTATCAGGATTTGAAAAATCTCAAGCTTAAGAAATTTAAGAGATGAAGATGATTACTCAAAAAATCATGTGTAGGCATGGTTGGGTGGTTGTCATCAAAGGAGTTTAAGAGAACAGATTTAAAGAACTTAATAGTATCGCTTCTGATTTTAGTTCCAATGAAGATTTGAGTGATCCAATTGAAACTTCAGGTTATAGGGTGGGAGGAAATCATGATAAAAATGCATCAAAAAACCTTGTTGATGCAAAAATGTATTTTGACAAGCTCTTCCAGGAACAGAGGTCACTGTGTTCTAGAACAACTTTACTGAATTTGTTCAGAATTCTGAAAAAACAAACATAGGCTCACCCTGCATGGTTGAAAGTCTCCTTTGCTAATCTGCAGTGAGGGGGCCATTTTAATAATTAGCGTTGCTACAGTGTTCTAGGCATTAAAAGTAGCACAAATATATAGTACTCAATGTATATCACTATATACTGTGAAGTGTGTGTGTGTGTGTGTGTGTGTGTGTGTAAGTGTGTGTGTATTCAGTGAAATGTATTTCCAGGCAGCATACTTATTTTGAAATATCAGACGTAAATCCTTGGGGGCCTGGGGTGTGTGGAGGCCCTGGATTTTGAGGGGCTGGGGGCCCATTTTAAAATCTCATCCTGGCCCATTCCAACCTTGCTATGCCCCTGGAGGTCACTACACATGGGTTTCTGCACAACACCTGCACAGAAGAAACTTCCATGTAGAAAATGTGTCTCTTGTAAATTGACCCTGAATTTTCCATCCATGACTGGGATATCTGAAAGTTAGAGTCAATAATAAAAGAACAGCACACTACTTGTGACAGGAAGGGGCAAATTACAATGATTTCTTAGTCTGGCAGGGGCTGGTTTTGGCCCTGGCAGAACTTGGCTGTCTGCTTCTGTTGCAAATTCCTCTGTCTAGTGTGGCAAACTAATGTATCCTCCTCCCTCTTGGTGTCAAAGTAAGCACTAGTGTGGTGAATGCACATATACCCCATCATGAGCCAACAGTCATCATAAGACAAAGGCTGGCAGGAATCATTCACTGGTTTATACACCACCACCACCACCACCACCTTCTTCCCCTATTTTGCTAGTGGCTATTTGGGCAGGTGATCATCTAGGACAAAGTCATGTTTTTAAAAAAAGAATGAAATGAGACAGAGAAAATGACACTTGGAATCCTCGCATAACTCCTGACTGTTGTTCTAAGTCTTTTCCAGAGATGGCTCATGTTTTCAGGTTTTGATCAACAACCATGTCTAGATGGTACAGTGTTCCTTTTAACAGAGATTTCCAGATATTGTTGACTACAAGTCCCATTATTCCTGTTTGGACAAGGGCGCAATTTCAGTACTTGCCCTAGGCGCTATTTTCCCTAGTTACGCCTCTGCTTGTCCCCTTTCATCATTCTATGCTGCAACAGAATATGCATCCATGCTGGCTTAAGCCAGTTATTGACACCATTGTACTTCATGCCCTCTCCCTGGAGGAGCCACCTGATGGCCCTGCTGTAGCCCAGGGCAAGGTTCTGGGTATATCTACCCTTGACATGCTAGAGAGAGAAAGCTTGCTGGGCTAGCTATGGCGGCTTCTTTAATGCTGTTTTCAGGGCAGCAGTTCAATTCGAGTTAATTTCCCCACTTAGCCTAAAAACGCAGTTGGAGTGTCTAGCAAATATCGCTGCTGTGTAGTCTTGGTAACAACTGCAGCACTTTATGGAAAGCACTGTGGTGAGGATGGCTCTCCCATGGAAGGTTCCTTCAAAAGCAGCCCCAGCTTGAAAAATAGTTAAGATAACTGAACTATAACAGCCTGCCATTTTGGATGAATTGCACCTCCACTGAAGAATTTCCCATCAGTAGCACCTCTCTCTTCCCCCGCCCCACATCCTCATCCCGTGAAAGTGAAATACTTCTTCCTTGCCAATAAGCATTTACAAAACACTTACAGCAGAATCGAAGCATGTTTACTTGCAAGTGAGACTTGAACTCACTATAGAGCTTGCTCCTAGATGTGTGTGTAGAACTGTAGCCTCACTAATTCATACAAAGATCATCCTCAACAGTAGGACCTCTAGGAACAGCCCGAACTCTACTTTACCTAGATTCTTTGTCTTCTACAATTCACTTCCCTTAGCTTTGCTCTTGTAGCATGGCCTGTTTCTGTTTCCTGAACCCTTCTCATTGCTGGAAATGCATATGCGCTGTCACTCTCAACATAAACTGGGACTTAGCCTAGTTGACCTGAGCATGCTCTAAAATTCATAGCATACAGGTCTGTTGCTGATGACTAGTTATGAGAGCCAGGAATGTGATCTCTCTTCTTAAAGCAAGTGTACCACTAACTACTAATTTTTGGATACAAACAAAAGATAGACACTAGCATCTTGCCTTCCTTATGAATGTCTCCTGGTTGGCCAATGTAACAGGCATAGTGCTAGCTGAGTTAGGCATATCAGCATGAAAATTCTTATTGTCTAACATCCCAAGCCACAAACAAGCTTCTTGGAAATAAAATAAAACTGATTTCAATAGAACTTACTTTCATATAATGGGTTTATGGTCAGGTGTTAAAAGCTAATAAACTGAAATATCTACTGTAATACATTTCATAGCATTTTGAGACAAGTTATCACTCATGCTGGAATAATGAAAATTAATTGAGGCACTGCATTTTGGAAATATGGGATGATAAGATGCAGAAGTCAGTTTTATACATCAAGGAGATACTTTAAAAGATAGAAAGAGAGATTCAATGGATGTTGATGGAACTAAGATGTAACACTAGCAGAAAAGTATCTATTTTTTAAAAATGAAGTTGACAATATAGTTCTTGATAAAGGTCACTCTGTCCTCCTGTACTACTGTCATTTTTTCCAAGGAATTAAAACATTGCCTGGATATGTCTTTCAATCAAACAGTCTTTTGGAATTTTCAAGGGCTGGACAAGATCTGTATAGAGAGGAGAGAAGGTTGTGTCCTCCACCCCCTTTCATCTGATCAAAATCTCTAATTGGCACAACTTGAACATGTACAGGTGAAACTCGAAAAATTAGAATATCGTGCAAAAGTTCATTAATTTCAGTAATGCAAATTAAAAGGTGAAACTGATATATGAGATAGATGCATTACATGCAAAGCGAGATAAGTCAAGCCTTAATTTGTTATAATTGTGATGATCATGGCGTACAGCTCATGAGAACCCCAAATCCACAATCCCAGAAAATTAGAATATTGTGAAAAGGTTCAACAGTCTAGGTGTCCCACTCCAATCAGCTAATCAATCCATAACACCTGCAAAGGGTTCCTGAGCCTTTAAATGGTCTCTCAGTCTGGTTCATTAGGAATCACAATCATGGGAAAGACTGCTGACTTGACAGTTGTGCAGAAAACCATCATTGGCACCCTCCATAAGGAGGGAAAGCCTCAAAAGGTAATTGCAAAAGAAGTTGGATGTTCCCAAAGTGCTGTATCAAAGCACATTAATAGAAAGTTATGTGGAAGGGAAAAGTGTGGAAGAAAAAGGTGCACAAGCAGCAGGGATGACCGCAGCCTGGAGAGGATTGTCAGGAAAAGGCCATTCAAAAGTGTTGGGGACTTTCACAAGGAGTGGACTGAGGCTGGAGTTAGTGCATCAAGAGCCACCACACACAGACGGATCCTGGACATGGGCTTCAAATGTCATATTCCTCTTGTCAAGCCGCTCCTGAACAACAAACAACATCAGAAGCGTCTTACCTGGGCTCAAGAAAAAAAGAACTGGTCTGTTGCTCAGTGGTCCAAAGTCCTATTTTCTGATGAGAGCAACTTTTGCATCTCATTTGGAAACCAAGGACCCAGAGTCTGGAGGAAGAATGGAGAGGCACACAATGCAAGATGCTTGAAGTCCAGTGTGAAGTTTCCACAGTCTGTGTTGATTTGGGGAGCCATGTCATCTGCTGGTGTTGGTCCACTGTGCTTCATTAAGTCCAGGGTCAACGCAGCCGTCTATCAGGAGATTTTGGAGCACTTCATGCTTCCTTCCGCAGACGAGCTGTATGGGGATGCTGACTTCATTTTCCAGCAGGACTTGGCACCTGCCCACACTGCCAAAAGTACTAAAACCTGGTTCAATGACCATGGGATTACTGTGCTTGATTGGCCAGCAAACTCGCCTGACCTGAACCCCATAGAGAATCTATGGGGCATTGCCAAGAGAAGGATGAGAGACATGAGACCAAACAATGCAGAAGAGCTGAAGGCCGCTATTGAAGCATCCTGGTCTTCCATAACACCTCAGCAGTGCCACAGGCTGATGGCATCCATGCCATGCCGCATTGAGGCAGTAATTGCTGCAAAAGGGGCCTAAACCAAGTACTGAATACATATGCATGCTTATACTTTTCAGAGGTCCGATATTGTTCTATTTACAATCCTTGTTTTATTGGTTTCATGTAATATTCTAATTTTCTGGGATTGTGGATTTGGGGTTCTCATGAGCTGTACGCCATGATCATCACAATTATAACAAATTAAGGCTTGACTTATCTCGCTTTGCATGTAATGTGTCTATCTCATATATCAGTTTCACCTTTTAATTTGCATTACTGAAATTAATGAACTTTTGCACGATATTCTAATTTTTTGAGTTTCACCTGTATTTCACCTTCAAATTAGACAGTGCCTCTAATGCTTAAAAACATCAGATGTTTATTATAAGAACTGAAAACTGTGCCAAACATAACCACAAAGTAGCCTTTTATCATAATCTATAGGGTTTGTCTTCCGTTCATGCCTGCTCTTACATCATCAACTTTTGTCTAGAGTTTTTGGTGTACTAAGCCAAGTTTGACTTCGGCATCCTTCCCCAGCCAAGAAGTGCAGAGCCCTGGCTTTAACTTGAGCTGTGCAGGCTTCTCATTTACCTGTTGAATGACCAGCCTGCATGGATGATCAATGGATGAGCATTGATTTGGGGATATAGTGGGAGAGGGGAAAGGGTTGAGGAGCTCAAAGCCCACCTGATGCCCCTTGGTCTATTGCTGCGATCCTCAGGGCCAACCAGCTTCTGTCTCTCTGAGAAGCAGTTTGTAATGGTGCTGAGAAGAGCTTCCTTCCATGACCATCCAGGCCCAACTGTAGCATATCACCTTTGGGTCTGGACACTTGAGAAGCTAGAATGGAGACTCTTTCCACAGCAGTAACAGTGCAGAGGGAGGGGGGAAGAACAGAAAGCATGGAGGAAGGAGGAGACCAGCCAAGAGGTAGACTCTACTACCCACTTAAATTCCACCAAAGGAGTTGTGGCGCTGGCAGCAGCGCAAAGCATCCTCTCTTTCTGAACCAGGCAGACATCACAGCTTTGCAGGTGGTGCCCACACCCCCCAAAACTTGACTAGCTGGCTAGTATACAGTACCGTGGTATGCATATCCACAAAAACTTGATTAATTTACTTGGGTGGGTGGCAGCGCCCCAAGAATTGGTACTCTAGGCCATTGCCTAGATCTGCCTAGTTGGTGGGCTGACCTGATTTGAATTGACTGAAGTTCAATTCAATAAGTTCAAACATCACATGGAATCATGGTTTATTTTAACTTAGATTTATTTAACATCGCTGAATTAGCACCACAGACAATAATCAAATCTTGGTTTGTTTACCCATTGGGGTCTCGTCCCTTCTCCTTACCTCCCATAATCTATGCTTGTTTCTCTCTATAAGAAGAGCCCTGAAAGGGTAGAGCTACTGAAACCAAGATTAAACAATGGTTGTGGTTGACATTATACAAGATCATAGTTAGGTGATCCAACTTCAAACATTGGGTTCAGATAGTGGTTTGACTGTCCAAAATAAACCACAGTTTGATGACTGGTGCATGTTCAAGCATACAAAGTAAAGACTAAATAAACCATGGTTCCATTTGATATCTGAACCACTACAAAGTCTTCAACAGTCACCTATTATCAACATATCCACTTCTTGGGAAATACATTTAATACAAAGGTAAAGCTAGATTTACCGTCACCTTAAGTGGAACAGCAGCGAAATGCTTGACTAAAAAGCAGAAGGCTGCCAGTTCAAATCCCTGCTGGTACTACAGTATATTGGGCAGCAGCAATATAGGAAGATGCTGAAAGGCATAATCTCATACTGCGTGGGTGGAGGCAATGATAAACCCCTCTTGTATACTACCAAAGAAAACCACAGCGCTCTGTGGGCTCCAGGAATTGAAATTGACTTGATGGCACACTTTACCTTAAAGATAGATCAAACCTCTTTGAAGAGAATTCTAAATAACTTCATAATTTTCAGTAACTAGATTTATAAGCCATTGAGATCTGTACTTTATACACCCCACTATCTGAGTGGGAGAAGTTCCAGGGCACTGCTCACTGGGTTCAACTTCTTTTGGAAGAAAGTGCTCTGGAGGCTAATAATGTATTTGTAACATTTTGTTTATTTAACAGTAGAGCACCAGGTAGAGGCAAGCACCATGTGTGCTTCTCCACAGTAGCAGAGGCAAGCGCCATAAAATCTGGGAAGAAAACACCGGAAGGGGCAAAATACGCTCAAAATTTCCCCAATGTAACTCTCAAGGGAGTGGAATGTTCAGAGGCTTGCAGGGCACTTGAGACCAGCAGGTGGGCAGACTTAATGGAACTCAGTGGTGAGGCTAAGGGGAAAGAGATATAGAACAAAAACAGCAGGACATTTTTTCAGTTTGAAGAATACTCCCTCAAACAGTCACAACCTCTTCTGCTTTTGAGGAGGAAAGGTGTCTAAAACTCTATAGTTTTCTCACTAGACATTTCACACCTGTGTTTCTAAGTGGGGAGGGGTTTGACACACTTAAACTCTTGGCCGGGCGGGGGGTCAACTCTGACAAACTAATGTAAAAACAACTGTATGTGTGTGAACTCTCTTGAAGAACAGAGGGGGAAATTGCACACTTAATCTGTTGACTGTTGCATGTGTGCACATGCATACACAGTTACATAATAAATTGGCAACAGTCACCTTTATTTTCATACTAGCGATATACTGCAACTTTTTTTGTGTGGGACCATACATACTTGTTCTAAATTGATAATAAGTCCTAGAGAGGGTCTCTGTACCCCATGGTGCCTTCAGGTCTTGGTCACAAACTACAGACTGCCCTTTTCTCCCTCCCCCCCTTGTAGCAGCCCTTCCCTTTAGCTTAAGAGATTACCTCCCACAGTGGCATCACTCCGGCACAGAGGGCTGGGTTAGCAACCCCACTAACGTGTGGCCCAATGGCAGGGCACCCTCCATGATGGTGCATGTGCCTTTGGCATGCACCTTCTCTCACTACCAACCACCATGCTGCTGCTCCTGCACGTCTCTTGCCGTTGTTCCTCCTGCCACCCACTACTACTTGCCATCAGGCTTGGGGAGGGGTGCTCAGAAGCAGAAGGCCCCCATTCTGCTCTTCTCGGAGAGCAACGAAATGGGACCTCTCTGCTTCCGAGTGCCATGCGAGCCTGTTGGGAACAGAGAACGTACATGTGCTGTGATGCTGAGACAGGACACATATGCACCCTCCATTCTCATTGAGCTTCTAAGGCACTCAAAAGCAGAGAGTCCCCATTTTCTGGAGAGAGGAACAGAACGTGCCCCCGTTTCTGAGTGTCTCACAAGTCCGAAGGTAAGCAGCGGCAGGCAGCAGGAGGAGCAGCAATAAGCATGAGCAGAAGCTGCCTTGGCAAGTGGCGGCAGGGTGGGGGAGCAGCAAGTGACAGAGGGGCCCTTGGCAGCCCACTCCTCTCGGTGGCCTGTGTTTGCCTTGGAATACAGGCAAACTCTGGCAGTTCTGCCCCTGACCTTTTTCCAGTCTTGGATAACTAAGGTTCAAGAAAGATCTCCAGGTATCTAAAAACCACTAAATCCTTTTAAGGAAACATTGCATATGCATTTCCAGCAATTATCCAGTAATCTGCCTACCAAGAGGAATAGGCAGGCAGTAGTCATGACAATACATTTTGTGTGTGTTTTTAAGATTTTCTTCAAGATAGGAACATAGGAAGCTGCCATATACTGAGTCAGACCATAGGTCCATCTAGCTCAGCACTGTCTACACCAGGGATTCTCAACATTGGGCCCCCAGATGTTATTGGGCTTCAACTCCCATAATCCCCAACCAAAGGACTCTGGGGCTGGGGATTATGGCAGTTAAAGTCCAATAACTTCTGGGGACCCAATGTTGAGAATCCCTGGTCTACACAGACTGGCAGCGGCTTCTCCAAGGTTCCAAGCAGGAATCTCTCTCAGCCCTGTCTTGGAGATGCCAGGGAGGGAACCCGGAACCTTGTGCTCTTCCCAGAGTGGCTCCATCCCCTATCTTACAGTGCTCACACATCAAGTCTCCCATTCATATGCAACCAGGGCAGACCCTGCTTAGCTAAGGGGACAAGTCATGCTTGTTACCACAAGACCAGCTCTCCTTTTACATTTTGTGTTTGAAACTTGGTGTGTATGTCTTGTGTATATGTCTTGTGTGTATGACTTCGATGTGATCAGCACATGGGCAGGGGAACAATATCATTAAGTTAAATCCTAGATGACATGTCAATAAGACCCAACTCCAATGCAACACTGGGGGAAAACCCACAAATAGAAGTGTCACCAGAATAAGAGTATCAACTATCAAGATCCATAGCACAAACAGGTCATAGAAGATTAACTAGCTTGTGCAGCAACTTCTTGGACTGGACTGTAAAAGACTTTCGGCTTAACTCCCTCACAAAGTTACGTCTGAAGCCTGCAAATTTATCACCTTCCTGTCAGTAGTCTGCAGTTTCTCCATCATATTAACTTTCACAGCACAGATTTTAGATTTCACAGCAACTGGGCTCTCTCTAGTGGCCATCGACTGCAAGTTCCAGGATTTTCCTTAGAGCACGAAAAACATAGTAGAACTTCGTGTTATCCTGTAAACAGAGATGTGTGCTTGTTTGGGTATTTTTTAACAGATATGTGTGTGAGACAGAAAATTTTATATGTTAATCATAAAAAATCCCTTTTATTCACATCTATCCAACTCAAGGCTGCAAACCAAACCCACTTTCTCTCAAGCAACCACACTAACTTCATAGTTATGACCTTTGAGATACAGGGGCGTAGCTAGGAAGGGGGGGCCTGTGTTCACCCCTCTCCCTGGTGGCCCTTTGGAGTGAGGGAGATATTGAAGAAAATAGGGAGGGGTGGAGCTGAGGGAACTTCAGGAGCTGGGGAGCCTGGGTTCTTTGAACATATCCGCTCAAAAAGAGCCAGCATGGTGTAGTGGTTAGAGTGCTGGACTAGGACCGGGGAGACCCGAGTTCAAATCCCCATTCAGCCATAAAACTAGCTGGGTGACTCTGGGCCAGTCACTTCTCTCTCAGCCTAACCTACTTCACAGGGTTGTTGTGAAAGAGAAACTCAAGTATGTAGTACACCGCTTTGGGCTCCTTGAAGGAAGACCGGGATATAAATGTAAAAATACAATACAAAATACAATTATAGGTACACCCCTGCTTTGATAGGAAATTCATTCAGCTCTGCAAAATGCAGCAACGTACAGAAATAGCTAGGACAAATTTTACCATGTAATGTAATATATTTTTAATGTAAAATCAGTTGCCTTGCCTCTGCTACAACACAGTTCTGCCACACCAGTATATTTACACCAACAGTCTTTCAGGAGTGTTATAGGTTAGAGTCCACTGCATCCCCATTGTATTGCATTCTGACCCACACAGACATTTATAGTACAGGTGCAGCCCAGAAGGTGACTGAAAGCACATTGTAGGGTAAGCAGTCTGTTTCATCTATAATTTTTATCTTTTTATGAATTTTCAATGTGTTATATTGTGTGTTTTAATTCTGTAAACCGCCTAGAAATTTTTATACTAGGTGGTATAGAAATTCAAAAATAAATAAATAAATAAATAAATAAATAAATATATATATATATATATATATATATATATATATATATATATATATATATATTCGGGCTGACTTAGATGGAGATGACACAATTATTGCGGTGTCGGAATTGGAGGTGTCCAGCAACTCATCTTCTATGGTAGGGCTGGATTTGTTTCAGTTTGTGACTCCCGAGGATGTGGACAAGGTGCTTGGAGCGATCTAGAAGGGAGGCTGTTGTAGGAGGCCTGGTAGAAATCATAAATGCTTCTCTGAGGGAGGGCAGGATGCCTCCTTGCCTTAAGGAGGCAATCATTAGACCTATTCTAAAGAAGCCTGCTTTAGATCCCTCAAAGTTGAGCAACTACAGGTCTGTCTCCAACCACCCATGGCTGGGCAAGTTAGTTGAGAGGGTGGTGGCCTCTCAGCTCCGGACAGTCTTGGAGGAAACTGATTATCTAGACCCATTTCAAACTGGCTTTCAGGAGGGCTATGGGGTGGAGACTGCCTTGGTCAGCCTGATGGAAGATCTCCAATTGGGAATTGACAGAGGAAGTGTGACTCTGTTGGTCCTTTTGGATCTCTCATCAGCTTTCGATACTATTGACCATAGTATTCTTCTGGAACGTCTGAGAAAGTTGGGGGTGGAAGGCACTGTGGTTCCACTCCTACCTCTCAGACAGATTCCAGATGGTATTGACTGGAGACTGTTGCTCTTTGAAATCTGAGCTCATGTGTGGTGTCCCTCAAGGCTCCCTACTGTCTCCAATGCTCTTTAACATCTAAATGAAACCACTGGGAGAGATCATCAGGGGATTTGGTGCGGGGTGTTATCAGTATGCTGATGACACCCAGATCTATTTCTCCATGTCAACATCATCCGGAGATGGCATAACCTTCCTAAATGCCTGCCTGGAAGCAGTAATGGGCTGGATGAGGGGAGAATAAACTGAGACTGAATCCAGATAGGACGGAGGGAGTTATTGTGTGGGGTCAGAACTCCAGAGACAATTTTGATCTACTTGTTCTAGATGAGGTCACACTTCCCCAAAAGGAACAAGTACGCAGTCTAGGAGTACTTCTGGATCCATACCTCTCCCTGGTATTCCAGGTTGAGGCAGTGGCCAGAGGGTCTTTCTATCAGCTTTGGCTGATATGCCAGCTACGCCCGTTTCTTGAGATGAATGACCTCAAAACAGTGGTACATATGTTGGTAACCTCCAGACTTGACTTATGCAATGCGCTCTATGTGGGGCTGCCTCTGTGTGTCGTCTGTAAACTCCAGTTGGTACACAATGCAGCAGCCAGGTTGGTCTCTGGGTCAGCTTGGAGAGACTACGTTATTCATTTGTTGATAGAACTACACTGGCTGCCAATAGGTTTCCGGGCAAAATACAAAGTGCTGGTTATAACCTATAAAGCCCTAAATGGCTTAGGCCCTGGGTATTTAAGAGAACGTCTTCTTCATTATGACGCATTGAGGTAGTCTGGAGAGGTCCATCTCCAGTTGCTGCCAGTTTGGCTGGCAGCCACATGGGGACCAGTCTTCTCAGTTGCTGCCCTGAGACTGTGGAATGCGCTCCCAACTGAAATACAATCCTCCCCATCTCTGACATTTTAAAAAAGCACTTGAAAACCTACCTCTTCAGCCAAGCTTTTTCAGCTTTTTAAATTTTTAAGTTGTAATCTGTGTTTAATTTTTAGATTGCCTAAATTGTTTTAAGATTTCTGTGTATGTTTTCACTTGTTTTATGTTGTTGTTAACCACCCATAGATGAAAGTTTGGGGTGGTGTGCAAATTTGACAAATAAATAAATAGAATGTGGGTTTCAAGAAAAGTTGGTCCTAGACAGGTATCAGATTGACATCAACTGTACAAATCACTGCATGAAGCACTGCAGCACCTAAAACTGATCCATGGAGTTGACCAGAAACAATACCTGGATCAAGCAGTTGATTGGCCCCTGCTGTTGCCATGATGCTGCTGCTGTAGACATCTCTTCTTTCTCTCATAACCTGTGACTTAGTGGTTTCTGAAGGGTTTGGCGCCCTTGATGACTGGCAGGCAGGGAAAGTATGATCAAAACACATGCTTCATCACTGGGCCATGGCTTCGAAACATTTAGTCTTTACTAAGCCATGCCCTATTTCAGTGTAAGAGCACATGCTTTGCACGCAGAAGGTCCCAGGTTCCATTCCTGGCAAGTTTCATGTATACAGCATTTTACAGAATCCCTGCAACCAATAAACCCTAGTGGTCTAACAGAAATTGGCTCTTTGGGGGATGGGGCCATAGCTCAGTAGAATATACCAATTACGTGAAGAAAGCCCCAGGTTCAATCTTTGGCATCTCCAGGTAGGGCTGGGAAAGATCCTGCCACTTCTAGAGGGTGCAAAAATACTGACTGAGATGGGCCAATGATCTTACTCCGAATAAGGCAGATTTGTATGTTCATAAATGGGCTGGTGAGTCACTGCCCCTTCTTCTACTTACTTGTTTGGTAGGACTGGTTGTAAGTTGAAATGTAGAAAAAGTAAGTTATTGAACCTGACACTTGGTTCATCTAGAAAGATTTGGAATCAAAATCCCGTTTTTATAGGGGCATGGAGATGATGTATTGTAATTGCAACATCCCTACCTGTTGTTACCAGATGTGTACTACTAATAAGTAAACCAGGAATGCCGCAGCAAGCAATTTTGTTGATACATGAGCTATTTTCATAAAAGCTTAAAACAGATTGAGGAATAATTTATTATTGTGATGTTAACTCAGCAACAAGGAGGTAATTTTCTAAAGACAGATGGATCCGAAAGCAAGCAAATGAAAAGTGAAGTCCATATGCTCCTTGACTACACCACATTGATTAAACATAATACTTTTTTAAAAGGATATACACTCAAATTTATGACTGCTATATTTAATATTATTACACTAAGATGTATTTATACTATTCCCTCAGCAGCTTGATTTATATCTGCCTGTGAGAACTTTAGATGGCTTCTACTGTAGAAAAACAGAAGAGCAATACTCTGCTGTCATTTTTAAAATCCTGTTTATTGGGTTGGCATTTTAAAAGTTCAGATGCTTTTGTTCTGTGTTCTCAAAGCTCAGACATGCTGTCAGCTCCTGTCCCCAGGTCCTCAGCTGCTGTCAAATGCTGACTTGATTTGTCATGAAAATAGCGCAACTGGGATTGTATGACCTGTTGACTTATTGTTTTTTCCCAACAAAATAATTACAAATATAATGTGAACTTTCTGCCTTGCCGGTCAGTTCTTTGGGCTGGCTGTCCTTGTATTAGGAACTCCATGGAGGGATACAGGAGAAGTTGACGCTATCTCCTCCCCTAGCCGCCTTCTTCAGCCATTTTGTTCAAGAACAGAGTGAGTGAAAGTCAACTGACCAAGAAAAAATGACCCAGCTTGATCTTGTACTTTTAACAGCAGCTTCAGCAGCTCTGTGTTATGAAAGAATAAGGTGAAGGTTTTTACCACATGAAAATAAACATTTCGGTATCAGTGCTAATATCTCCACAGCACATAGCTGTTCAAGGCCATGCAACAGTGGCCAGTTGAAAAGTTAGGGCCATCCGGCTACGGCTACTATGCATTTTCAACTAATTTTTTAGTTGCATTTACTAATATTTATTAAATTTTTAGTTGCATTTACTAATTTACTTTACGGCTACTATGCATTTTCAACTAATTTTTTAGTTGCATTTAGTTGTATTTACTATGCATTTTCAACTAATGTTTTCAACTAATTGTTCACAAGGCAGTTTACACAGAAAAATACAACTAGGTCTGATTTTAAACATCTTGCATGTGATTTGCCTTTTTATCTTGGAGTTGGGGGGGTTAATAACTGTTGTGGGACCCCAGTCCTGATTGGGACTAGAGCATGAAAGAGTGGGTCCCAACAAAAAAACCAACACCCTGCCCTGAAGCCACCAGGCAAGAAGCCACCATAAGCACTACTGCCACTGGCACTCATAGCAGCCATTCTTTATGGCATGGGCAGAAAGAGTAAGATTCCCTCTCGCAGTCCCAATCCAGAACGACAACAACACCACCCCCTCCCCTCAGCTGCTATTTACAAAAAGTACAAACATGTTTAAAGCCATGCTTCGTTTGGCCCTTAGCAAGTCCATGCAGAAAGGAGGCATAGACTTACAAGCATCCGATACTGCAGTTCCTGACTCTTTTCCACTCCACCCCTGAACTTTAAACAAATGACAATGGCAGGAAGGAATCCGGAGCTGTACTAGCTTATTCTATTATGCCAAGGACGACAGGTTTCCTTTGCCCTTTGTAGAAGTGAGAATGTTGGCAATTGTTGCTTGGGGAAAAAACTTGTACCTACTATGAACCCCTGGTGGCGCAGTGGTAAAACTGCCGCCCTGTAACCAGAAGGTTGCAAGTTCGATCCTGACCAGGGGCTCAAGGTTGACTCAGCCTTCCATCCTTCCGAGGTCGGTAAAATGAGAACCCAGAATGTTGGGGGCAATATGCTGAAATCATTGTAAACCGCTTAGAGAGCTCCGGCTATAGAGTGGTATATAAATGTAAGTGCTATTGCTGCTATTGCTATTGCTAAAGTGTACCTTTCTACAGAACTATTTAAAAGTACGAATCACAGAGGGATAGTAGCAGTAAACACTACTACAGTCAGGGCCCGGCCCGGACCAGCTGCCCTCATCCTCCCTCCACCTCCTATGGTGACTAAATTCATTCCTAATGATGACACATTCCTAAAAATGGATTTGATGATCCATTGGGTGTGTTCACATGTGGCATCAGCACTATGGGAAGTACATGGCTGTTGCACTGGCACACTTTCATACATCCAAGTCTCACTTGCTGTCCTGTAGAACCTTAAAGACTAATATATTGTATCATAAGCTTGTTGGAGCTGGAGGGGGAAGTTCCCCAATATATTTGTTCATCTTCAGATGTGCTTTGAATCACTGTTGCATAGAAGCCCTGTCCTTGCTTGCATCAGGTAACCCTATGCAACTCTCAACCTCCCCTTCGATCTCCAGCATCATCTTCATCACAGCAAGTGAGACTTGGATATATGAAAATGTGCCCGTGCAACAGCCATGCACTTCTCGGAGTACTGATGGCACATATGAACACACCCAATGGATCATCAAATCCACATTAGGAATGCATTTAGGCACTATAGGGGGTGGCTGGAAGATGAGGCAGCCGGACCGGTGCTGGGCCCTGACTGATTTTATTTATTTATTTATTTATTTATTTATTTATTTATTTGATTTATATACCACCCTTCCAAAATGGCTTGATGCACAAGATGTATGAGTGGAAGGAGCTGTAGCAGAGGGGGTCGGGACTTGATAGTGGCAGGAGCTTGGACACGGTCAGGGACTCCCCCACTCTCTCAGGGCCTCAGACCAGCTACAGGAAACAGCTGCTGCACCCGACTGACTTCAAGCTGCAGTGATTATCATGAGCTTTTGGAACACCAGCAAGACCAGCCTCATGGAGCACTTTACCAGTGACAGCTTCTGCGAAGCCTGCAAGTCCACTGCAGGTTCAATGTAGCCAGGAAAGGGGGAGGCTTTCAGAGTGCTGGGTTATGTTTGGCAGGGTGAGATGATCAGGAGTGGGGTTCCATTGGATTTGTGCTTAGGACTCACTGAGGCTGTTTAGCCCACTCCCATCTCTTCCCTGCTTGTTGTGAAGTCTCCTCTTGCAACATTGGCATTCCTGTGGGTGGTGAAATCTAGCCTCTCTTGAAACTGAGTGAGCACTTCCAAAGCAGGGTTGGGCTCTGAAGGACTGCAGCTTCTATGAAAAGTAGACAAAGAAGAGTGTCTCTTAACTTCCATAGGAAAAGCATTTGACAGCCTTGGAGGAATAGTGGTAGGCAGGGTTGGCTCAAGGCCTTTTGGTGCTCCAGGCAAAGCCTGGCTGCCAGGGCCCCATCCCCATGCCTGCCACCCCCGCCATAATGTCACTTGCCACTGTGCTGTTGCCCCACCCGCCACACCTCCCCATCTCCACAGCCACTCCACCCACTGCCCCAGCCCCATAGTGCCTGTGTTATGAACAGTCATAACTAATCAGAACCAGAGGTACCAACTCAGAAGTATGTGAAATATAGGCCCAGAATACAGGCCTGTATCTGATTTCGTTTTATATCAAGAAATGAAATCAAACCTGAACTCTGGCATACTGTTCCCTGCTCTGCGAAGAGAGGAGGAACCTGGCATTGTGTTGTTAAAATGGGATATGCAAGGGAACAATGGAGCCAGGTCTGAATGCTGAATGCTGCAATCCATATGCTAATACCACTGGCTACCAAGTGTCTGTGAAAGGGGCCAGGGGGCTGATTTCCCCCCTTTCCTGTTACAAGAAGTCAGTGTTAAATCCTTGTCAGCAATTAACTGTATTGTCTCCATGGAAGTTCAACATAGCCAAATGGATACAGAGATAATGCTTGTAGATTTTAATTCTCACCTCACTAATGCTACAAGTCTCACACACATGTATGTTCCTCTAAATATTCTCTTGTTTTCAATTACAAGCAAAACACTGGATAAAGGTACATAAGAAATAGTGGAATGATTGTCTCACACCAAATGGGACCAATTCCACAATCCCCTTACTAATTCTTGACTTCTTAACACCTTCTGGGGGCTAGACTGCCAAAATGTAATTTGCAGCATCTTAAGATGCAGATCCCCCCCCCCCCCCCGCCTGCCTGAACACGCAGTTTACAGGAGAAGAGTCAAATCTCTCTCTGGACTAGCTGATATCCTGAATAATTAAGATTTTGTTCAGAAGGTGGAAGTTGACACCTGTTTGGACATACAGGAAAAGAGGAGATTTTTGAATAGTTCCTATTCAAGGATCAAAGAGAAAATGACTATAAGAATGAGGTTTTTGAGACAGAGAGCTAGCAGTTCTGTGCCTACGGGCATTCTGCTCACACGCTAGCATCTTGTGCCTACAACAAGATTTGCTCACACACTTTCCCAGAGTTTGCTGCACAGCCGCAGGGGCTAAGCAGGAACTCTGCCCGTGCTCAGAGGCTATGACTCTCACTGCGCAGTGAGAAGTCAAGGCTCCCCAGCCATGGAGCTTTCAGCTATGATCTGAAACAACTGCACAACTCCTGTCTCCACCAGCGCCTCACTGCTTCAGTTGAAGTGATTCGTCTCTCTCCAGCCTCCAGCCTCGGATCCTGGTAATATGCTACAAGCTTTGGGAATTCCCTTCATCTTTTCCCCTTCTCCTGCTCCCTTCCCCTCGTCCCCTTACTAATTTCTCATCCTCCCAAAACCATACCAGCCCTGAGCCTTCCTTCTTCCCTCCCCCCTTTTTCCGCCTGTATCTAAACTGTACTAGGCTCTAGGAAGATTTAATTGCACGCACATAAGCTAATTAGGCACACTGGGTGGAAAATATTGGTGCTGGCTAGATGTTCTGTTTTAATACTGTTAGCAATTCTGCTTTGCTAGGTTGTTGTTAAGCCTTTTATGTTCAATAAAGCCCATTGAACCCTTTCAGGAGTGGTTTGATCTCCTTTCCTCTTGCGCTCAGATCACACACGGGTCACCATATAAAGAACTTGATGACATTGTGGGGCAGACCTAATTTTGTATACTAGCTAATGAGCATATTTGGTGTATAAATCAGGCCTAGTCTGTAACACCTGCCCATCCCAGTGCTCCCTGTCCCCATCTGAGTGTAGGCGCCCACCACCCAGCCAGGCACCTCCTCATCTTCTGCCTTGAATTGCCACAGTGCCTCAACAGTTTTGAGGAAGAAGAGGTGTTGCCTGGTACAGTGGAGAACACAGGCGTTCTGACACGGATGGCGCTGGGTGGCCGCTATGGAGATGGGGCAGCAACGATGAGGATGGGGAGATGTGTGTGCTATGGCTATGGAGCATTGGAGAGCACAGCATGGGGCACCCAATGGCTGAAACGATGCTTCCCAAAGGCTACTGCCCTGGGTGGCTACTTAGTTGTCTTAGCAGATGGGCTGGCTCTGGTGGTAGGACAACAATTTACTTCTCCCAGGAAGTTGAGTGAAGTTGTTTGCCTTGAGAGACAATGGGTTTGCCCAAGACTGCCCAGTGACCTTCACAGCTGATAGTGTTTTAAACCTGTTGCTTACAATCAAGCCAGGGCACCACGTTGGATCTTGATAAATATTTCTCACCGCAAATTTGAGAACATGTGATGCAGAAAATAAGTCCCTTATTCAGGGACTTATTAAGTCCCTGAATAAGTAGACAACCAACAATTTAATTTTAAAGGCCTGTTGTTTAAGTGTATGCATACTGAGACATTTATTCAGAATAAGTCATCTTGTAATAAAATGGATGAAGCTAAGTATAGTAAATAAATGTTTGGTAATAGTAAAGTGATGCACATTGGGATGAAAAACCCCAACTTCAAGTATATGCTGATGGGATCCGAGCTGTCGGTGATGGACCAGGAGAGGGATCTTGGGGTTGTGGTTGACAGCTCGTTGAAAGTGTCGATTCAATGTGCAGCAGCTGTGAAAAAGGCAAATTCAGTGCTAGGGATCATTAGAAAGGGGATTGAAAATAAAACGGCTAACATTATAATGCCCTTATAAAAAACTATGGTGTGACTACACTTGGAGTACTGCATACAATTCTGGTCACCATATCTTAAAAAGGACATTGTTGAACTGGAGAAGGTACAGAAGAGGGCAACCAAGATGATCAGAGGTCTAGAGCACCTTTCTTATGAGGCAAGACTACAGCACCTGGGGCTTTTTAGTTTAGAAAAAAGACGACTGTGGGGAGACATGATAGAGGTCTACAAAATCATGCATGGTGTGGAGAAAGTGGAGAGAGAGAAATTCTTTTCCCTCTCACACAACACTAGAACCAGGGGTCACTCCATGAAATTGATTGCCAGGAGGTCTAGGACCAACAAACGGAAGTACTTTTTCACACAACGTGTGATCCACTTGTGGAACTCTCTGCCACAGGATGTGGTGGCAGCCAACAACCTGGATGGCTTTAAGAGGGGTTTGGATGACTTCATGGAGGAGAGGTCTATCAATGGCTACTAGTCGGAGGGCTGTGGGCCACCTCCAGCCTCAAAGGCAGGATGCCTCTGAGTACCAGTTGCAGGGGAGTAATGGCAGGTGAGAGGGCACGCCCTCAACTCCTGTCTGTGGCTTCCAGCGGCATCTGGTGGGCCACTGTGCGAAACAGGATGCTGGACTAGATGGGCCTTGGGCCTGATCCAGCAGGGCTGTTCTTATGTTCTTAATAGGAGTGGAGCTCAGCTGTCAAACTGTAAACAGCTGAAATAGTTTCAAAAGTAGCAAAACAAGCAAGCAGGTTTATGTCATGCTTGAAATTTCACTTTGGTAGTGAAAAATGGAGCAAATTGCTATGTTACATTTGCAGGTTATTTGTTTCTATTATGTAGCTAGAAAACAAAAGTTATTACAGATTTACTTCTACTGGGTTACAGAAAATAGTTCTAAGTATCTCGGATTACACGGGGGGTCATATTTGCAGGATTGATTTCATCCTAGTGTGTTTTTAAAAGCACTGAATTCTTTAAACCCCTTATGGGTGGAGTATCTTTTAAAAGTCACTTAGTGTAAACTTCCCCAGTAGAACGTGGCTGTAATTTTACAGAACACTGCAACATTTTGGAATTTAAGACAATAAATGAAGGGAAAAAATGTGACCCATTAAAAGGGAAAGTGTCAATAAGCAAAACATCTTTCAAAGTTGTGATTTAGCCAGACAGCAGGGCCAATTCCCCAGTTTTTATTCTCCCATCCCTGCCCACAGCTGCCTATTTTGGATCATAAAACTGAGTGAAATGATTTTGGAAAAGTTTTGTGTTTTAAGTAATTTTCACTTTCAAATCTAAACATCACTCAGGAGCACACAGAACTGACAAGGCTGACATCTGTGTCAGGGTTTTGGCAGGGTTTTTTTTTAGTAACTTTTCACTTATTTTCGCTTGCAATGTATTGGGCTTGAAATGAGAAGCAGACCAGTTGTCAGCCAGACCAGGAGAGGCACAGGCTGCTGGGAAGCCCCTCAGCCTGTTCACTCTCTTAGCCACATAAGGAGTGCATTAAAGATTTTTCACACCCATTTCAGAATCCTTTATGTAGCCTTTATGTAGATGCAAAAAAAGGGTGTGTGTGAAAAGCAATCTGACCCAATCTGCCTCATCATTTAATAATGATGTGTAAATAGCAAGGTTAAATATTAACATGATTTAAGCTGGCTGACCAGCAAAATCTTTCTGAGCTACATTTAAAATGACAGAAATACTAAGAAAAGGAAAACCAACATTATTCCAGGATTTTCAGTAGCTAGGGAAAGGTTCCTACATTCTTTGAATTCTAGAGGGAATCACACTACTTGCCATGTTTCTCTGTATTAGATAAGCTGATGACGTACTCCACATGCTTCCCAGACTTTTGACTTATTTGGCAGATGCTCAATCATAGGCTAACCTGTATCTAAAAAACTAGATTTTTAAATATCCCAAACATGGGTTGGCCAATTACTAGTCAAAAATCTTTACTTCCAGATACAGGTTGACTAGGGTTCAAAATATGACTGAAAAAAGTCACCTCATCATGGAAATATATTTTGTAATGTTTGCCAGAATTCAATTATTGCTCTTCAGATATTTTTACTAGTCAAACTTGTTTGAATATTTAAGCTAAAAACATCCTGTTGCTTTTTCATAGTTGTTATACAACCAGCCAATATGTAGATGGATTTAAGCTGTTTATTAGAGAACTATTTCTAGTATTTATCCAAGTGTAATTCTCATGGCGATATATGGCTATGACAGATTTAAGCATACTGTAAGCTTATTTTACTAATGGCAGATATAATTGTAAATCAGGCATGGTTGTAAAGATCAATTTTACACTTGAATGGGGGGGTGAGAGAGAGTGGGGGAGAGGGAGAGGGAGAGAGATCAGATGCTAAATTTAGAGAGGAAGAAAAGAAAGCAAGGATACGTGTACTTTTCAGTCTAGGCATTCCATAGGCACCAAATTAGAAGCATATGCTTTGAAATCATTCGACATCTGTATCAAAACACACTAAACAGCACGTGTAGCTGTTAGCTAAGGTAGGCATTTATGAAATAGCCTATCCAACCAAAGCAGGAGAGCCACCATAGCTCAGTGACAGAACATCTCCAGTTAAAAGGAACTTGGATATCAGGTTGTCACTTTCAGAGTGAAAAATACTAAGGACCAGTGATGCAACTTTGCCATCTATGTGCATAATTCAGCCTTAATTCAGCAGCACTTTAGGCCCTAATAATATTCCTAGTGTTGATTCCTGCCACTCACTATTTTTTATTTATTTAGGATGCACCAAGAAATGATCCTGTTTCATGATATAGGATCATTTCCTGGTACATATGAGAGGGGGGAGGGAAATGATGACTGGAAGGAGCTGGCCACTGAGATCAATCAGCTCTTCCAATGCTGTTGAAGCCACTGCTTCCCATCAAGGCACAGCACTAAAATGTTGGACAGAAAAGATGATTGCAAATTCCACCTCCCCACCCCCCAAAAGCAGTCTGGTAACTTTTCTGGGCTTAATTACAAGGCTGGCATGGCTCCCCTGCCCCCGCCCGCCCACTTTGCTTCTTCATTCTTTCTCATCTAAATCCTTATATGTGAAATCATTTTATCTACTTTGGCATAGGAACATAGGAAGCTGCCATATAGTGAGTCAGACCATAGGTCCATCTCGCTCAGTATTGTCTTCACAGACTGACAGCAGCTTCTCCAAGGTTGCAGGTACAAATCTCTCTCAGCCTTATCTTGGAGATGCTAGGGAAGGAACTTGGAATTTTCTGCTCTTCCCAGCGCAGCTCCATCCCCTGAGGGGAATATCTTACAGTGCTCACACAGCTAGTCTCCCTTTCATATCCAAAGGCTCTTAGTTTGTACTCTTGTTTCCCAATTTTTGGGCCTTGTAATTGATCATCTTCTCTAATATTTCTACAGAGCACTTCCAGTACTAATATAAAAAGTAATGGGGAAAGTGGACATCCTGTCTAGTTCCTTTCTGTATTTTACAATTGTCTGATAATTCCCCATTTACAATAATTTTAGCTTATTGCTCCGAATAAATTGTCTAAATAGCCCTAATAAAATTATTACCAACTCCCATTGCATCGAATAATCTCCACATGAACTGCCAGGAGACATTGTCAAAAGCTTTCTCTGCGTCCAGAAAAATCATGGCTATCTGTTTATCATTGTGTTTTTCATAATACTCCAATATGTTCAAAACTGTTCTCACATTATCTCTTAATTGCCATTTTGGCAAAAAGCCTGCTTTATCTTCATGTATAAAAAGTCTTAGTATAGCCTTCATTCTCCTTGCCAAAATGGCAGCAAAAAGTTTATAGTCGTTGTTTAAGAGTGAGATTGGCCTATAATTCTTGACTTGCGTTAAATCTTGATCCAGTTTTGGAATTACTGCAATATTGGCATACTTCCAAGACTCTGGCATAATCCCTCTTTGCAAAATATCATTCATCGTCCATTGCAAAGGCTGTAGTATTTGATCCTTAAATGATTTGTAATATGAAGCTGATAGGCCATCGGGTCCTGGCGCCTTATTAGCCTTGCTTTGATTTATTACTTCTGTTATTTCCATTGTTGATATTGGTGCATTCGGAGTTTCTATGTGTTCCTTAGAAAGTTTTGGAATATTTTGTGTCTTAAGAAATTGGTTGATTTTTATATCTTCTACTTTATTTCCTTTGTATAATTCAGAATAGTATCTAAAGAATTCTTTTTATTTCCCTTTCATCATATTTTTTTGTTAGTATCTTGGATATATACTTATTCTTTTTCTCAGTTCTAATTTTCCAAGCTAACAATTTGTCTGTTTTGTTTGCAAATTCAAATGACTTTTGCTTTGCATATTTTAAGTTCCATTCAACTTCATTTAATACTAACATAGAAAGTTGTAAACCAATTTCAGAGGAAGAAACAAAAGAAGTAATACAGCGGCGGAGGCCTAAGGCACCAAGCTCAGATAGATTTTCAGCAGTTTATTACAAATCTTTTCAAGAAATATTAATCAGCCCATTGACCCAAGCTATGAATGAAATATTACATTGTCATACACTGCTTCTTCTTGGCAAGAAGCATTCATTTCTCTTATTCATAAGGAAGGGAAGGATCCAACTATACCAGAATCATATGGATCAATTTCTCTGCTGAATGTGGATTACAAACATTTTGAAGCAATTTTGGCAGGAAAGCTGAAAGGTTTTTTTAATTGATATAATACATCCAGATCAGACAGAATAGGTACCGAAGAGATACATGAAAGACAATCTGAGATATATATTGAATGCAATAAATGATATTTCAAAGAATAAGAGTGAAGCAGTGATGATTTTCTTGGATGCAGAGAAAGCTTTTGACCATCTTGATTGGTCCTCCTTGTTTAAACTATTAGAAAAAATGAACTGTGATCCTAATTTCCTTTCATGGATTCAAAGTATTTATCAGGAACAAACAGCAAAGATAATGGTGAATGGGACGATATCAAAAAAATGCACTATCATAAAGGGTACTAGACAAGGGTGCCCCCTTTCACCATTGTTGTTTATCCTAGCTCTTGAACCACTGGCGATGAAGGTACGACAGGAACATAAAGTTTCTGGAATTAAAATGGTGGATCAAGAACATAAAATAAAATTGTATGCAGATGATGTAGTTCTTACAATTACTCAACCAAAGCACTCTTTGGACTCAATAATGGAGCATATAAATCATTATGGCATGGTTTCAAGATATAAGATTAACAAAAACAAAATGCAGATTCTTACATGGAACCTGTCAGATACAGAAATATTATGTTTGAAAGACAAGACTGGATTTCAACTGACAGAAAAGCCAATAAAATATTTGGGGATTAATTTAACAGTGAATAACAAAGACCTGTTCAAGAATAATTATTTGCTGTTGTGGAGCCTTATTATGGCAGATTGAACCAGGTGGAAAAAATTATCTTGGCTGGGAAGGATAGCATCGGTCAAAATGAATATTTTACCAAAGATGAGCTTTTTATTTCAAATGATCCCTATTAAAATCGAGGATAAGACATTGAACATGTGGCAGAGGAATAATGAAAAACCAAGAATTAAGTTTAGGGTCATAAAAGATCGGGGAGGATTGGCTGTTCCTAATTTGAAATTATATCATCATGCCAGTTGCTTGACACAGATTTCAGACTGGATCAGAGAACCATATGGTCCAATGATGGCTGTGGAAGGATTTGACCTTCCAGAAGGGTTACATAAGTATTTATGGACTAATATAAAAAGGAAATATCATGACATAAAATCCCATACAATTAGAAGTAGTTTATTATATGTTTGGGACAAATATAAGAACAGGATAAGTCCAGAGCTATCACCTTTGGCATATATCATAAAAAAAATTTTTTCATGGAGAAGAAAACACTAGAAATTTTGCCCACTGGAGAAAGAAGGTATACAATCTGCAAAGTTTAACTACAGGAAAAACAAAAATGAAATCCATCCAGACTCTTGCTTCAGAATGGTCCAATGAACACTCATGGTTTCAATATCTACAGGTTAGTACTATAGTGCAGAAGGAAATACAGAGACAAGGTGGCAAACTTAGAGACTTAGCAGAATTTGAAGTATTAATTACTAAAAATACCGATCATTTACTAGGATTGATATATAAGTTGCTATTGAAATATGATGCTATTGAAATATTGAAATATGGAACAGGTAAAAGACTGTATGATCAAGTGGATGCAAAATTTAAACAGAACACTTGATATGCAACAATGGGAATACCAATGGAAGGTGAACATTAAATTTACTGCAAATAGCATTTTAAGGGGAAATTGGTACAAAATGTATTTTCGATGGTCTATTACTCCCACAATGATTGCAAAGATGGATAGTAATTACTCTGGAGATTGTTGGAAGTGTAAGAGCCATGCGGGGACATTTTATCATATGTCGTGGACATGTAGCAAAGTGCAACACTTCTGGAAAAAATTCACCCCAAGATACAAGAAATTTTAAACATAAATTTCCCTTACTCTCCAGAGGGTTTTTTTTTTTGTTAAACGTGACTAAATCCTATATTCCTACTCAGTATTCAGAGCTGTCTTTGTATATGATTACTGCAGCAGGATCTTATATGCTGTTAAATGGAGACAACAAATAATCCCGGCAGTAGATGAGTGATTATTAAAATTATGGAAATATGCCTCTATGGCTAGGGTTACTGCTTATTTATGGAATATTTCAGATGAAACATTTGTTTCTATTTGGGAGTCTTTCATAATTTACAATTTAGCATGGGGTCCACACTCTCATCCAAGATTTGGTTTTTCTTTCTAGAATACACGGTTAATTAACGTGCTATTTCTGGGTTTTGTTTTTTTATGTTTGTTTGTTTTTACAGTTCTTGGCAAGGGTGTGTTTTGGGGAAGGGGAAAACAGAGGGCTGCTGAACCTCTCGATTGATGTATGTAGTTATGAGATGTTTAAGAACTGCTAATTGTAAAGTTACTTGTATCTTTTTTCTTTCTTTCTATGTTTCTTTTCTATTTCTGTTACCTTTTTGAAAAACAATGAAAAGATAATTTTTTAAAAAAGAATGCTTAGTATCTCAGGCTGCAGCAAAGCTATTGGAGACTCCTAGTAAACTGGTTTTCAAAATCCAAATTGCCACTTCTCTTCTCAGTGCCCGAGTCTCAATTTTACAACAGTTAATCTGACCAGCATGTCCACTGACTTTTCTCGCATTTGCCTTCAGGTTTCTGGGTGGATTAAGAATGTTAAATAATTAGTTGCAGTTTACATATATGACAGTTCCTGCTGATCCTGGTATTGTGTAAAGAATACCTCTTTGGATCCTTTAGTTTCAACTAATAAAAAATGCACAATTTGAAATATATTCCTATTTCTGCTACCATAATGTGGCTTTATAAGTGTCATTCTTCACAGATTCTGACAAATATTGTGTGGCTTTCTATAGTACTGATTAGATGGTTTGCCATTTTTGTAGCACTGGTAGGACTTGTAATAATGCTGCAGGCAATAATAGAGAAAATGAACTTTCGGACAATAAGCTCAAACTTGACAAAAATTTAGGTGACTTTCCTATATTTAAATAACCTGTGTTTTGCTTTCAGTTCTTGAATAAAACTATAAGAAACTGGCCTACATAAATGTTTACATCCTATCGGGAACAGTACACTTTTGGGAATCCAATGGCGATGTTTGCTGTTGTTTCTCTATAGATTTCAAAGTATTCAAAAGGCCTCAAGACAGTGAACAGATTTCACTTGTAGCTTTCTAACTCCTACCCATGTTAAGTTGGAACTTGCAAACCTGTCATTACAAAGGGACTATGTTTGCAAGCTTCAGTATGCATCCCTTTATTTAATAACATAAATGTGCAAATATGCATATTGTGCCATGGACTTAAAATACTGCTTTAAGTGGAATTTTGCCAAGGCCCCCAACTGAGCAAGGTGACGCTATAGCCAATTAAGTAAAATTAATGTTAAAAGTAATCAGCCAAAATGATTCCAGCATAAAGAGAATGGAGATGAGGTGTGTTCTTTCAGAACCATTCTGGACAAAAATCAGATATACAATACATGCATTTTTCTTGCTTAACAGCATATCACCATATGTCCAAGAGAGTGTAACAGTAAGCTAAGCACACAAGATACTAACTCAGTGATGGGAATATACGCCAATTGCCATTCCCTTGGGTGGGTATATTAATTTTTATTTAATGACTTTACAGGGCCCATCATTCCTTGGCATAGCTAAGGAATTCAAGGAAATTTAGGCTGTGGCCTGCACAGAGGTGGGGCTTGTCATGTCATGGAGAAATGTTTGAGATTTTTAGTAACTGCTGCTGTAGGACAGTTGTTTTCAATAAGCATATAAATAGTTTCAGCACCCTGACATTAGTTTTGTTTTACAATTTAATCCAAGACAAGTTGCTCTGAAATACCTGGAAAACTTTGAAATATTGTGAAATCCCTCAACCAGGGCTAATGCCCAAAGTCAGCAACTTTGTGCAGCTGCCAAAGGGCTGGCCAGGATCCCTGAGATGATCTCTGTGCTCCTAGCATTGGTTTATTATGGGTAACAGAGCAACCTTTTCATAGCCAATATTGATAGGAAGGGTCTGTGGAAGGCAGTTTGTGGACAGCCCCCCCAAAAGCTGAGCAATGGCACAATTTCGTTCTGGTTTCACACATGAAGCTAATTTAATATATACCATACTCTCTAGGTCAGCTTGAACAACTTGTGACTCACCAACTTAAATGCAATGTATTGTGCTGTCAGGTGCATGAGGACCTCCCTGCTTTAGCATTCAGCTTGGTGTGTCACCAGTTCACAGCTCTGCTTTAGTTATTTCGCCATCACATGATCTGCTACAAATTAGATAAGAAACTTAGATTGTTTTTGTGTAATTTGAAAGCCTAGCACAGAGTTTCTCAACCACCGGTCCGGGGACCGCTGCCGGTCCCCGAAGGGTTGAGTGCCGGTCCCTGACTGGGAGTCAAACCCCGCCCCCAACAACTGCAATCAAGGCACTCACTTCCTCAATTTTGCACATGGTACGGAAGAGGAAGAGTATTACCTTCTTGTCCCTTGCCTCCACGTGCTGCTGTGATCTTCCTACAGCTATTTTATTCCCTATCTTTACAGCTTCAAACTGTATGCGGTGTGGAAGGTATGCCACCTGAAGGGCTGCCACTTGAAGGGCTGCTGGTTCTTGCATGCTCATTGTTTGCAGCCAAAGGTTGATTGATTGAAACCCAGCTGCCTATTGTGGTCGAGGCGCCTTGAGAGGGAACGCTGTTTCCCTCTTGCATCGGTGGGGTGTTGTGGTCCCTCTGCCCCCTGTAACCCCCTGGTCTGCACCACCGGTGGAGGACGGCGGTCCCCTTTATGACCTCGCCGGGTGCGGGGGACAATCTCTGGCCGGGATCATGCCGCGGTGAGGGCTAAGCAGAGGAGGGAGGGAGGAGGGCCGCCTTGGCTCACCTCGCAGGTATGCGCGGGCAGCATGTGGGACCACGTGAGCTGCGTGGCCCCAAAGGCAGGCTGGTGTGATTGGCTCCCGCAGGGGAGTTGGGAGGGGGGCACAGAAGTGCACATTGTGAGAGAGGATGGGGAACACTTGCTACACTCTGGTGCGCAAGCACAGTGGCGGCAGCTCTTGGACCCAGGCGACCTTCCGAGTGCAGTCCGGTGCACCATTGCCTCACCCACCCTGAACAGTGCCTCGTCTCCCCAGCGAGGAAAATGAGGCATCTACCACTACAACGCCCCACACCCTCCGCCATCTCAGAATCACCCCCTTTCTTTTAATGCCAGGTCTCCACCGCTCTTCTTCACATTTTCTTTCACCATTAAAAAAAACCCCATTCCCAGCACCTGCCATGTAACGAATTTAACGAGTTTTGGAGGAGCTGCACGGGTTTCATTAGGTCCACCTCACAAAGTGCACATCTAAGAGCAGGATCCAGATCAAGTCAGGTGATCATGACCAAGCAGCATTGACACAAATGAGAGATGACTAAATTAATTTCAGTGGGTGGTCGTGACTAACGTTGTCTGGATCCTGCCCTGCGACTACACAACTCCTGCTAAAACTCCACCTCCATCATGAGAGGGTTAAACTGTAGATTTCCGGCTCTACTGAGCTTGCCCTGCTCTCCTCTCCTCACCTCCTTTTTGCTTTGCTTGACATCCAGCCTGATGAAGCATTTTGGGGGATTCAAAAGCTTGCTTGTGTGTTGTTTTCATTGCCCCCATGTAGCTTTTGAATTTTTCTAATGGCCCAACATCCCCTCTCCATTGAGTAATCACAAGCACCTCCACCCCCACCCCACACATACTGAAGACATACTGGAGACAAATTTGTTCACCCAGGCTTTTAGATTCAGGGGTTCTCAACCTTGGGTATCCAGACATTGGTGGACTTCTACTCCCATAATCCCCAGCCATAATGGCCAAATGCCATTGTGGTTGGGGGTTATGGGAGTTTAACTGAGGGACCCAAGGTTGAGAACCCCTAATATTCCATGTTTGCAAAAGATTCCAAATTTAATTATTTTAATGCTTATATTATTTTAATTGTAAACTGCCCAGAGATGCAAGTTTTGGGCAGTATAGAAGTCTGATAGATAGATAGATAGATAGATAGATAGATAGATAGATAGATAGATAGATAGATAGATAGATTTGAAACCCCTTTACTAACTGCCGGTCCGGGAAACTGCGCATGAAGAATGTAGCGGTCCTTGAAACTCTGCACGAAGAATTTAGCGGTCCTTGACTCCAAAAAGGTTGAGAAACACTGGCCTAGCATGTTGTTAAATAATTATATTGGTATTTAATATTTGAAGTTTCAAAAGTAAAATTAATGTTACAAGCATGGAGTAGATTTGGTTGCAACGTTTTATGCAATAGTTCTCAGCAATGACTTAAAAAAAATACTGGACTCTAAGCAGTAGCACAGGAAGTCCACAAGGGGCCAGTGATGTACTATATTAAAAATATACCAGAAGATTAAGTCTGAAACATTATTGGATTGATGCCTGCTACCCACAATTTCATTACTTTCACAAGAGAGAGATGTTGACAGTGCATACAAGTGTAACAGACTGTGTGTGTGTGTGTGTGTGTGTGTGTGTGTGTGTGAAATATGTGAAAATATTTTAATTGTGTCCTGTATGAGGAAATGAAATCTTGTCCCCCAAATCAGTACAAAATAACAGGATTGATGTATTGCTCTAGTTAGTTTACAGCTGACTAAAAGCCTAAGACTGTCAAGATGGCTTTTGTGGGCTTAAGCTAGAGGGAAGCAAGGCAAGCCAAGACATGAACTAGGCTCTGTGTCTCTGCTTAGCTTGCCTGTCTCCCTTAGTCAGGTTGAGGCTGCCTCATCAAAGACAACTCCTGTCACTGCACTGGGACTAAGCAAGCCTTTTGGCTGGGAAAGCATTCTCTACCGCGGATCTGTGTCACTGCTACCCATCATGCCTGTCTCTCCTGCCTTGTTGATGGAGCCGGCCTAGAGCAGCCAAGCCTTTGCCTCCTTCCTTTCCTCCCAACTCCCCTCTCCTATCACACATTTAACTGATTTGTTCAAACCAATTCATCCTTACTCCAGTTTCTCTTGAATATTCCAGTAACAGGATCCTGAGAAGGGTGCCTGTACTTCTAAGAACAGCATCAAGGGGGTATACGCCAGGTGCTGCAGTTCCCATCATAGTGATGGAAGAAGCTGAACCTGGTAGAACTTCTCCTTCTGCACATATCTTGAAAGTATAGGAAACCTCTTTGGATCTGCTGTTTTCTTCCTTGGCCTGCAGACTTAGAGTTTCCAAAGATTCCTTACCCATATTTATCCTTCCTTACAAACAGCTCATAGTCTTTCCTGGCCCTAGGCCCTAAGTGACATCTTTTCCTCAACCCCATACATCCACATCTCATCGTTACCTCAGATAACTGCTTTTCAGCCCACTCTAATCCATCCCATATCCTTTAGCAATCTTAATTCTTAGCCAGTTCTAATGCCTGCTCAGCAGTTTGCTCTTCTGTTCTTTCCCTGCCAGCAGCATACAGTTTCTGCCTCTTCTGTACCCTGTGTGAGCTCCCTCTCTTAGCCTCTCTTTTTCTAAGTTCCCTTCAGTGTTCTCTCTAATTTTTTCCATCTGTGTGTGGAATGAGTTTTGTTCTGGGCGGCAGTATTAAGGCAGTTGTGTGTGTATATGCATTCAGAGTGAGACCTTCCTGATTCAACCTGAGCAGGATCTAAAATTGACTGCACAGACATCAAAAAAGTGTGTGAGCAAGTGCAGACGCACATGCCTTAGAGGTAACACTGGTTCCCTTTATTCACTACACTTTTCTATAGGTCTCGATCCTTTGCCTACCCTTTGTGCAGTCATCTGGCTCTGGGTTTTCTGAGGTTATTCGCACAACCAAAAACTGGGTAGGATAAGTGTCCTAGCCAGGTTTGGGAGCTGGGTCAGGACAGCTTTTCTTCCTATCTTGGTCAAATGCTGGGTATGAAAGCTGGCTAGGACAATGCGGTCCTATCCTGGCTTCTTCTCCTACCTTGATTCCACACAATCACTGTTCCCTCCTCCTACCTGGTTGTTTGCTTCACACCATAGAAAATTGGGAGCACACACAGCTCCTAAACCTGGGTAGGACACTTGTCCTACCCAGTTTTTGGTTGTGTGAATGACCTCAGAAAGCCCAGAGCCAGATGACTGTACAAAGGGTAGGCAAATAATAGAGACCTACAGACCTACCATTTTGGGACTCTTCTCACTCACCTTTCCAGATCTCAGCATAGTTCCTGCTGATTGTAGGGTCTGTGTGAGTTTCATTCCCAGCCAAACTGACAGCCTCTCCATAGATCTGGACTGCAAATATTCCATTGCTGTTGACTTTATTCCCTGTGTAGCTGGAATGTTTATTAATACTCTCTAATATTGCTGCTGCTTAGTCAAATGCTGCAGCAATATTAGGGCATATGCCTGTTAAAATAGAGACAACTGGAGACCCGCAAAAATAGCTGGGTGGAGGGAAATTTTCTTCATCCATTCTTTTGCCTCACTTCTTCACCTGACATATTCCTCTGCTAGCAATCTCTATGACAACTTGATCCTGGAGCTGTGTTGTGCAGCAGGTTGTTTGCTGTTCCCCTGCGTAATGAATTCTTTCCTCCTCAGAAAAGCCAATAACTAGCACAGGTGTTGACTGACTGGAAAATCTTCACGGGCTGACTCTGGAGCTGTTTTGTCAGCTATAGGTCATTTGGAGGCAAATGAGGACCATCTTAACTTTGAAAGAGACCCCAGCATTGCCCCCATGACTTCTTCTCTAAACAGGGTTATCAGCGGCCAGAAAAGGTATTATTTCTTCTAAGATCTTTATTCAAAGATCCAAGCTTTTAAAAGGCACTATGGGTTGAAATCAATGACTTAAATGGTACACAGAAGATACACACACTGGAGCACTTGTGTAACACGTTCCAGGTGGGTCTATGACAACTCACTGCAGGGAACAACGCAATTCCCCACCCCCACCCCCACCAGCCTGTCCTGTCACTTTGGCTTTCGATCCAGAGGGGACAAGCAGGAGAGAGATGCGAGGAAGCTAAATTTCCACCTGCCACCCACCAAAGCATGTTTTTCACATTCTGCAGTGGAAAGAAGAATCTCTCTGCATTCCTACCTGTGGGGTTGTGCCTCAGGAGAAGTGAAATGTCAGGTGCGAAGCCTGCACCAGAGCTTTAGAGCAGGTGAGCTGCCATTTCCCTCCTCATATTGCCCCTTTGCGGGTCTCCCCAAAGCGACAATGCAACTCCCCCCCCCCGCCCGCAAGCCTGTCCTGTCCCTTTGGCTTTCGATCTGGAGGACACAAGCAGGAGGGAGGCGAGAGAAAGCTTGCAAAACCTTTTACACACCACGGAGATTTCTTACACAGAATGGAGTTTATTGCCAATGAACAAGCAGCGGGCAGGAAGCCTGCAGCAGCGGTGCTGCCAAAGTGACAGGACGGGCATGCAGAGGGGGCGGGCAGGGAAGGAGATGTGTTGTCCGCCGAGCGGAAGCTGCAGGGAGAACTCTCTGGGTGCCCCTTCTGTTTTGGACAGAGAGCCTCCCAGCCCTCTCCCTGCCCACCTGCCCCTTGGTTTTGTCAGGAGAAGCTCCATTTTGCAGGAGAATTGCAGCTTTCTCAGTGAGGCTGGCAAGTTGCCTCCAGAGAAAGGCCGTTTGACTCAAAATGGGTAGAGCCCACATCGCTGCTCTCCTAGCCCACCTCCCCCCCACCCATCCCAGTGAGCCACGGAGCCAAGTGGCAGCTGCTGTGGGGAGCGGGTTGTGGGCTCTTACAATGCCTTCATTTGCCAAGTTAAAGCACAAGCATGCCCATGGTGCAGCTGTCACTTCTCTCAACCATAACACAAACACCATTGAGAACCATGGTTGCTTCTAAGCAGGCCTTGCCTCCTTCCAGCCTGCAGCCCGAACTTTGAATTTCTATATTAATTTATTTTTGCAATTATAGTTCCAAAGTGTTCGCATGCATCTGGTGGCCAGAGCTGTTTTCACATCTTTCCTACAATGTGCAGTGAAAGATGAGCTTTACTTTAGTAAAGGGTGTCGGGCAGGATTCTGAGCTACTTACTGCTTCAGCCTGTCTTGCTGAATTGCACTCCAGTGTATCTGGATTTCCTGCACAGATTGATACTTTGTATTTACACTTCATGCTTTGTTTTCTATTTTCCAGAAACCCCAGTGCTCCCTCCCACTTGTCCCCCCAAAGTGACAGAACGGGCTTGTGAGGGGGAGTTGCGTTGTTCCCTGTGGCAAGTTGTCCCTGAGGCGAGTTATCCACATCCAATTGACTGGCGGTGAGTTGGCCGCGGAGAGTTGTCCCATTCCTGTTCCAGGTAACCCTACTACCCTTATCAGGACAGGAGAAGCCTAGATTCATCAGGCCATTTGGTGCCTGAAACAACTCCAGCAAAGTGCACTTGACAGAGATGATGCCTTGATTGACAAAAAACAACTTTCCCACTGGTGCAGAGTCTGTTTAAAAGTAAGTGTGTGTGTGTGTGTGTGTGTGTGTGTGTGTGTGTGTGTGTACAGACCTACCATTTTGGGTAGCCTACAGACCTACCATTCGGGTAGACCTACCAACTACCTATATATATGGCAGTTGTTTATATTTGGCTAGCAAAGGCAGCGGCTTTCTAATATAAGCAGAAAACAGGAATTGGCAAAACCCCAGCCAGCCTTAAGAAGCAAAAAGCGTAACCTCAGAGGAATCCCAAAATAGCACGGCAGGAGGCACTTTAGCAATTATGATCAATAGCACAGACTGGAACTCACTTCCTAATGATGAACCCATGCCATTTGAGCTGGTTTGATATATTTCAGCGTGGTCACCCACCTCTGAAATGGACTGCTATTTTTGGAAGGTAAGGTAGATAACATTTCAAGAATACTTGATTAGGAAAAACCTCTAAGAGCAGCATGCCCTTTCCTTTAGCTGCATAGCTGTCATGAAAAAAATATATTAATGCTGGGGCTTCGTCCAGATGTAGTTTAGGTGTGTGTGGTAAACTCTTGGTGAAATAAATCTAATTCCTATGCCAAACTGCACAAAGCAAGAAAACAGAAATGTATATTAAAATAGAGGAAGGTGTGTTGCACGAGTTAACTGATGCTCTTCATTACTGCAATGCACAATGTCTTCAGACACTATGAGCATTGTGGGTGCTCACGCTTACAAAGACAAAAGTGGGTAGGAAATCCAGCCACCATGCTGTCATTAAAAAAAATAAATCACCCCATCGCCTCTGACAAACACACTTATGGTGCTGTTTGCGTGAAGGGGGAGGCACCATAAGAGTGCTTGATGGTGATTCCATCAGCTACAACTCCCATCAATTGAGATTGTGATTGAGATGAGAATAGCAAAGAATTATAGGCCCTTCTAAAGCATAAGGCATGCAACATTTCAAACAGATAGGTGCAGGGGATTCTGTGCAGGAAAGGTTTGCAGAAGTGTTGTAAGTGGTTTGCTTTCAGGTAGAATGGAATGAAAATAGTAAGGATGGTAGCCCCTTCTGAGGACATTGTTCTTGCAACATCGGAGGCGTAACTAGCGAAAATGGCGCCCAGGGCAAGCACTGAAATTGCACCCCCCCCAACATCTGACACATCTTTCAGAAAACCATAATATTAGCTCACACTGCCAAAACTTTTAAAACTAGCTTTCATTTCTGAACAATAACGCATTTCCCCATAGAAACCTCAAATGTACACTTGTATAGGTGAAAAATCAAGAGAAAATCAAGTTGAAAGCCTTGCCAGTACAAATGAACTAAAAAGGGTGGAGGGAGTTTCCCACTGCTTCTGAAGTCCCATTGAGTTCAGAGGGCAGCAGACTTACTTTGGCGGCAAGACAGTTCAGCAACAACAATGCAGGCAGCAGGGGCACAGCAAGGTTCAAGTGGGCCCAGAGACAAGATTTTAAAGTGGCCCCTCGCTGATACACACATACACACTTCGCAATATATAGCGCACTCACACTCATGGTCTGTGACATCCCCTTCAGTTTTCCTCACCCCTTCAGTTAACTCCAGGTAAGCAGCAATAGCTAGCCTCCCAGCTCTGCATATTTTACTCCAACATGCCCCCCCCCCACAGAGTTCCCTCTGAGTCGTGTGCTCACAGGTTTTTTATGTCTGCTCAGTTAGTTTTCAATCCTGCTCAGGATGAATAAGGAAGTCCCCATTCTGAATGCATGTGTGCACACACTGACGTGATACTGCTGCCCAGAACAAAATTGATTCTGAACACAGATTTTTAAAAATGAGAGAATATTGCTTCCCCCCAATCTGATTCCCATCACAAGGGCCATTAGTAGCACATGGCACTGGCTTCTCCTCCAGTAACAGCTCCTATCTCACTGGGGGTTGATGGCTATGCAGACCTTGCAGCAGAGGAAACCAGAAGCCTCACATACACAATAACCATGGACATCAAGGGCCAGGGTTTTTAGCACCTTAGGTGAAGTATAACCTTGGCACCCTCCAAACATGCAACACAGAAGGAAACCAAGACAGAGGTGGGATGTAATTGCACTACTATGCACATGTGTGCATATACACTCCAACCCCCCCAAGGAAGCCCAAGTTCTACATTTTGCACCATGCACATCAGCTGCATTAGGAACTTCCTTTTCTGCATGAGTTATTTTGCTTTCTTTAAAAAATTGGAAAGGGAGGAGAAAAGCCTACTCCCCCTCTCCTTTTGCTTCTAAAGACGAAAGCACTACAATATGAATTGCTTCCCATTGCAATGAAACATCCAGAGAAGAAACCAGAACTTTATAAGATTACCAAACAAGCTTTTAATCCTGAGAAGAAACCCTTGAGACCCTTAAGGGGGCTCACACAGCAGCACCCTATTACACACTGCACCAATGTCTAAGCCATCCTCAGGGCTAGGAAGTGATGCTCTAAGGCAGAGCTACCAATGGCTGCTACACCATGCCACAGCAACAGTCTGACTTTCCCCCTGGTCCAATTTAAATGAGCACAGCAGTTTTCAAGGAGCACTGGCAGTGTGAAATTTGCAACTTAGAGAGCCAATGTTGTGTCGTTCTTAAGAGTGTTGGACAAGACTGGCAAAACCCAAGTTCAAATTCCCATTCAGTTGTGAAACTCACCGAATGACTCTGGGCCAGCCACTTGTCTCTCAGCCTTTCCTACTTCACAGGGTTGTTGTGAGGATAAACATAACCATGTGCACTGCTCTGGGTTCCTTGTAATTAAATTAAACCTCACAATCCCACATATCTGTTTCACTCTGTTGCTCTTAAATCTGTCTTTGATGAGATTAAACATATAATAATTTCAACCCCTATTTTGATCCACCTTGCTGAAAGCAATAATACACACCTCTGCACCAGAACTGTTCAAAAATCTTCACAGCCCTTTTTGACTGTATCTCCGTTACAGTAGTTTAATTTGATAATATAGCTAGAATTCAAGCTTCCAGGCTTCACTGATTAAGCCATTAAGAGAAAATAATACAGCTGTATGCTGAGCCTTTGAACCAGGAGAGTTTCCCTGCTATCAGATACTTTTATTGCTGTCCAAACATGCACTGCCAATCAGATTCTTTCTCTTGAAATGTATCCTAAGGTTTGCTTCATACAGAGGAGGCAATCCTTGCTCTGGAGCAAGAACCCTTTCTCCAGAGAAAGAAAACCTTAGAACAGTTTTCCCAGTAGCAGCACCAGGGGAAAATGGGGTGGAGAACACAGAAGTAACAAAGTGCATTTATGGGTAGACAAACTGTGTCTCATATATTCAATTTCTTAAACAGGAATGGGGGAGGTGGGGGACAAGCTACTTATGGGGGGCACTTCCCCATCATTTTTCAATCTAAAGCACAGGGCAATGGAATCCGGATTAGTTTGCTTGCTATCCATTCTATGCGTCCTGTTTCAGCAGACCCTTTTTAATGTGTGTACCCAGCACTCCATGAGGAGTCCTAGGTGGATTTACATTGTAAACCCCCCCACCCCATGAAGTAAGTGTCGAGAAGTCTGGAACATGTAGCCCATATGTGGGGAAAGTGATTACATGGTTGCTCCCTTCCCAACGTACCAGGTAGTTCAACGTTCCGCACACCATTTTTATACTTGTGTACTAAAGCACTCAAGGGAAGCTTTCCGTAGATGCATCCTTCCCAGCAGAACGGGGAAAGTGCTGCTGCATAAACAATTCTGAACTAACGTTACTTACACACAACAAGAAATGCATTTTTAAAGTTGGTTTAGAGCCTGCTCCTCTCCACGTTATAGTCCAAACTCTACCTGTTAGGGTTTTTTGTGTGTTTTTTAAAGTTCCTTGAAGATGAAGCAAGGGAGACTTCGGCTAGTCTGCCGTAGCTCCTGGCTTCATTCAAATGCAGAGCGACCAGGAACTCAGCAGCGGACCAATTAGGCTCCTTCTCCTGCTGGGAGGGCATATCTGGCAGCGAAATCTATGCTTCCCCCCACCCCAAGGAGAGTGAACCCTTTCCTTATTCTGAGAGCTTCTGAGGCAGAGGGAGGGAAGGGAAGCTCCAAGCCACATAAAGCAGCAGCAGGGAAGGAGGTGAGGCGGCGGCAAATAAAGGGTGGGGGAAAGAAGGGGAAAAGATCACCACCACCACCACCAGCAGCAGCAGCAAAAGTCAATGCTCATTTCGTTTGCTTCATTTCGTTTTTTCCCACCCAGCAGCAGAAAGAGAAGGACAGAGGGGTGGAGAGAGCACGTGTGAGCCAGCACACTTGAGCGGGAGCTAATTCTCCCAACCTGAGTCTTGCGTTTTTCCTTCCCATTCCTCCTCCTGGCTCTTCTTTTGTGTAATGGTTTGGAAGAGAAAAAAGGAGCCAAAAAAGGAGGAGCCAGGCAGGCAGGGGAAAGGGAAAGGGAGGAGCTGCGGTTGGCGTTCCTTCGCCTTCCTCCTAGGGCTCCCTCCCTCCTCGCCAGCTCACATAACTCTCCAAAGTGTGTGTTGTTGTTTTTTAATTACAAAGCTTACTGGTTCTCCAGGCTGGAATGATAGGAGGAGAAGCTTCTATACACTCAGTATACGCTGTGCATCTCGTCGGATTAAAACACATGCCTGCCTCTGGCTGCCTTTCCCCCTCCCTTTCCGCTTGTCCAGAGCAACGGGAGAGCGCCTGCCCTGCCCCGACAGATCTTCTGACTGGCAAGTCCTGCGGGGCGCCTGTGCAAAGCGGGGAGGGGGAGGGGGTGCTGCTGGCCCCGACGCATTTTTTTTTTTAAATTTTTTGACTTCTTCCAACTGGCGAGTCCTGCGGGGCGCCTGTGCAAAGGGGGGAAGGGGGAGGGGTGCCGCTGGCCCAGATGCAAATTTCTTTTAATTTTTTTTTTTTGAAAAATTTGTGGTGGTGGGTGCGAGGGTGGGGCATGGCAGGCACATTGCGCCCCCCCTTCAGCTGCACCCAGGGCACGTGCCCTGCCTGCCCCACCCTGATTACACGTCTGTGCAACATTTCAACCAAAAAGCTGCAAGCATTTTCTGGAAAAGTGCATTTGCTTTTTTTTACCTTCAGAACTGGAGGAGCAATTCCCTCAGCTCACACAGGCTGGCAGGGACCTTCTGGCAAAGCATTTGTGTAGGCAGTGGCAACATTGGAGCACTGCTGCTGATTTAGTGGGCAACATGCTCTAAGAAAGAACACAAGAACAACCCTGCTGGATCAGGCCCAAAGCCTATCTAGTGCAGCATCCTGTTTCAGACAGGAGCCCACCAGATGACTCTGAGAAGCCCACAAGCAAGAAGTGAAGGTATACCCTCTCTCCTGCTGTTACTCCACTGTAACTGTTATATAGAGGCATCTTGCCTCTAAGGCTGGAGGTGGACCTCTTTGTGGCCGGGTCTTTGTGGCAGTAAGTCTGGCTTTTTAAAAAACTATTTAAAAATCCTCTCCCACACTAGCCCTGAATCAGTTCCAGACTGGCTCATGTGCACATAACTGAACCCAGTTCTGTTCTACTCAAACTGAACTGGGTTTTCTAGTTTTGTGCATACCCCTAGTGGCCATCATCACATCCCGTGGCAGAGAATTCCATAGACTAGTTATGCACTGTGTGGGAAAAGTACTTCCTTTTGTTCTGAAATTTCCTGGCCTTCATTTTTGTGGAGTGATCCCTGGTTCTAGTGTTGCGAGAGAGGGAGAAAAATTTCTCTCTGTCCATTCTCTCTACCCCATGCATAATTTTGTACACTTCTATCATGTCTTCCCATAGTTGCCTGTTTTCCAAACAAAAAAGCCCCAGATGCTATAGCTTTGGCTCATAAGGAAGGTGCTACTGGCCCCTGATCACCTTGATTGGTCTCTTCTGTTGGAGATGAACTTCCAGTGCATCGACCTTTTGCACCAACTGTCCTAATGACCACTAGGGGCATTGGGAGTAGAGACAGTGAGTAAGGGTCTCCCTATCTGTCCCTACTCTATGACCCCTGAACTGACTCTGCAGCACTTCCTGTGCTGAGTCACAATCCTTCCTTTCCTCCTAGAGAGCAGATGGAAACCTCTCTCTCTCTCTCTCCTTACCTATCCACTATGTAGTCCTTTAGATTAGATATAGGTCTTTCCTGTCTAAGTGTATTTAACCAATAAATGCTTAGTGTTTAGTCACACAAGGATCTCCATGTGTTTTCTCTAAATAGCTGCAATATCCAAACCATCCTCTGCTACCTACTCTGTAACTGGAGTGTGTGCTCATTCCTTAGTGCTCTGCTGTTTTACCTATTGTGGGTAAAAATCAGCAACCTCTAACATCTTCTGTACCTATGGTCATTGTTCCCCAATGGTTCTACAACTCTGACATCTCACACCTGGTCCTGGGCAATACTTTCAGTTTCAGTTGTGCTTAGAGGGGCAGTGGGTGGGGATTAGCTGCAGTCGAGCCACACAGTTTGTGGGAGGGCCCTGAGGTGTCTCCGTTTGGAAGCAGCTCTTGAGAAGACAAGTGAGGAAGTTACTCCCATTCAGTTGGTGCTTGTTGAACATGGTGTTGTGGTAGCAAGCATGACTTGCCCTGAGGTGTCTCCGTTTGGAAGCAGCTCTTGAGAAGACAAGTGAGGAAGTTACTCCCATTCAGCTGGTGCTTGTTGAACATGGTGTTGTGGTAGCAAGCATGACTTGCCCCCTTAGCTAAGCAGGGTCCACTCTGGTTGCACATTAATGGGAGGCTAGATGTGTGAGCGCTGTAAGAAATTCCCCTTAGGGGATGGAGCCGCTCTGGGAAGAGCATCTAGGTTCCAAGTTCCCTCCCTGGCATCTCCAAGATAGGGCTGAGAAAGATTCTTGCCTGCAACCTTGGAGAAGCCGCTGCCAGTCTGTGTAGGCAATACTGAGCTAGAGGGACCTATGGTATAGTATATGGCAGCTTCCTATGTGGATACAGCAGAGGAACTCAACTCATATGGTGTCTAAAATATTGAACTTGAAACATCTAAAGGGGGAAAAGCCTGAAACATTGTTGAAATCTTCAGTACGTTTCCATTTTCTGCTTGTGAACAGTAGCTCTGTGAACCATCATTTGAAAGTGAGCATAAAGCTTGACTTTCTTTCCTAAAGCCTTTATTTTCTTCCATAATCTTTAAACTATTTTAGAACATGTAAAGCCCGCTTTGCTTTTCTGTATATTTCCTGATCATATAATAGGTGACGTGTCCTATATAATCAGTTCCACCAGATAATCCAGTGCTCTGCCTTTGTGGGTCACACTGCATTAAGAAAGGAAAGCAGCTGGCTGAAATTTATGCCTCTCTATTAACAGGAGTTGAATGAGCCTCTTCCCAGTAATGTATAGGAGCCAAACTTACATCAGCATGGAAATGAGATATACAGGGCTGTATTTGTATACATATAGGGCTACATTTGCAAGGAGTTATACCAAAGCTGTAGACTAGGATATTCAACTATTGCTGATTTTTTATCACAAATATGTTTGTTTTTAATATCTCGGTTTTCCAAATGTAGTATTTTCATTGTAATGGATCTGTGGATTAAATAGTTTAACGTACTTGCTGTTTTGCAAACATTCATAGTACAACAGAGTATGTGTGGGCAATCTTCAAAACACAGGGTATCTACAGAGACAAAGGAGTGTGTTATAAAATAGTGTGTTATAAAATAGCATGCACAGCTATTTTATAACAAATGTGAACTGCTATATAGTGAAGTAGAGAGTTCAAACAGTTTGTGCAGAGGTTTAATTTGAGCCATGGTTTTCAGAGTTCAGTCCCACAACCTGTTTTTAATGTTAAGCACTCAGATCTGGTAGATATGATTGAAAATAATGTTCCTCCAAGCATAGGTGGAGTGCCTTCCCTCACCAGTGAGTAATTCCAGCGAGCTCTCATTCATCTAGGATGAAAAAGAATGAACTCCAGACAAGACGACACAACTTATAGGGAGATGTGAAACCCAAGACCCCTCTAAAAAAAGAAAAAATCAGCACTAAATTTCACTGACAAAAGGGGCAGAAAGTACAAAGAACAGCTGTTGGTAGAGGGAAGAAGGTGACAAAGGAAAGGAGGAAGCAGGGGTCCAAGGAAAAGTGGAATTTTAAACAGAAAGAAGTAGGGAAGTTAGAAAGAAGTGCAGAAAGAAGTAAGGCTTTGGCTGGATATTTGGTTTGAATGATATTCAGTCTAAATCAATTTTGTCTAAATATCCATTTCAATACCAAATATCGAAGGAAATAGATAGGACTCCAAATGGTGGCCAACGTCCCAATAATCATGATGAGCACTGCATGCAAAGCACCTTCCCAATGTTTTGTGACCCAGGGTCCCAATGCATGGGCGGGGTGGCGGGGTCGCAGTTTTCACGGATCTCTCCTTTCCTTAGAAGCACTCTGTGTCCCTCGGGGACATATTAATGGGTATTAGAGTGCTTCCAGAGAAGGAGAGATTGGTGAAAATGGCCTCCCCACCTGTACAGTGGGACACTGGATTACTAGTTGCTGCAGAGGTGATTTGTATACAGTGCCTCTTCAGTTAGTGAGGGTGTTGCACAGTAGATGTAGTGACCAAATATATTCTGAGATATTTAGCTATGTGAAGGCTCTTGCCCATGGCAAACAATGATATCTTTTTGAAATTGTCAAATGGGGAGGAAAGAAGGTGATGGTCCATGTATGGAAAATGAGGAGGTGAGAGAATCCTTTGAAATGGGCATATGAAGATGGCCAACGATTTTGCTCTGGCTTCCCTGTTCCTTTCCAATCACTGTGCTTTGGGGTAGAGATTTAGAAAGAAGATATCAAGCTGTTCTCCCCTTTTCCCTTTTCTTCTGGGAGTTGCTGAGTGTCAGAAAAGAGCCAGTAGTGTTAAGAACGTTTCTTGGAGAAATAGTGGTCTGTGTACTGTATGTCTTTGCTTGTAATCTTATGTTTTTCTTGTTTGTTCATTTGCGTGTTTGTTTGTTGGTATAGTACATTCCAACCCCTATCTCCAATCCTTTCCTATCTAACCTTCCCTCAGTTCTCCAACTGCTATTCCCCTTTGATTGCCCTACTTCCCTCCACCCTACAAAAAAAGTGTTTTGTTTTACTGTCTGTCTTGTGTCTTGTTTGTGTCCTTGACACCAATACAAATTTGAGGCTTCTGTTTGAGGTGGTTGTGTATAATTATATAAACAATAGTGTAACCAGCATTTGTCTCAAATAAATGTGAATGGGCACAAGCGCAAATGCACTTTGTACTGCACTGCATTTGGAGTATGGACACAAGAGAAATAAATAATAATGCAGCATGCCAGAAAAGCAAACAGCTTCTCTGTCAGAGAAGGAAGAGGCACAGGTTTGTCCCCCTACCCCAACAAACTGAGATGTACTCTCTTCCCTTGTGGGTGATGATGTTCAGGTAGCTACTGGGAGCCAGGTGGTGGTGGTGGTGGCAGTGGTGGCACTTGTTGAGGCAGCAGTGTCTCTCCAGTGGCTCTTCCCACTCCCAGCACCAGTACTCCTCTAGCAGAGGGAGAGCTGGACCTGGGAGTGGAGGAACTGAAAAATATTGGAGAAGGTCTTCTTAGGGAAGTACCTCTGCCACATGGGGCACTGGTATGATGAGTCACAGGCAGGACGACTTTATCTGTGGGTTCATGGTCACCAACAGTGGGGCCAACATGACAGGATGGTTAGGACCAACAAATGGAAGTACTTTTTCATACAACACATAATCAACTTGTGGAATTCTCTGCCACAAGATGTGGTGACAGCCAACAACCTGAATGGCTTTAAGAGGGGTCTATCAAGGACTACTAGTCGGAGGGCTATAGGCCACCTCCAGCCTCAGAGGCAGGATGCCTCTGAATACCAGTTGCAGGGGAGTAACAGCAGGAGAGAGGGCATGCCCTTAACTCCTGCCTGTAGGCTCCCAGTGGCAACTGGTGGGCCACTGTGTGAAACAGGATGCTGGACTAGATGGGTCTTGGGCCTGATCCTGCAGGGCTGTTCTTGTGTTCTTAGGATACTAATTTTGCTGAGAACCACTGTTTGGTGCACAAATTCCACCTAATAGTTTGTGAAGCCTGGTGGGGTGGGCTTACAGCCATGGTGCCATTGCCAGCACAACTGCAACAAGCCAGCTGCTCTCCAGATGCAGGAAGATGGAATGCTTCTTCAATCAGAATATCAAGGGTAACAAGACACTTCAGGAGAAACAGGTGTCAACGACATCCCACAGCAGAAAATTGTGCAGGATACAGAGATTAGGTAGAATGTTACATCCTTGATGCTTCAACAGTGTGAGCAACATATGGCCAACCATGAGGTGGCCTTGGAAGGGCAGGCTGGTATCAGCACACCACTTAGTAAGCAGCATCTCCCATTTGTTATGGGGTCCAGAAATGGCACCCCAAGAGAGGTGCTTGGCCTGGCTTGACCTGTGTTTGAGAGAGAATGTTCAGGAAGGAAACTGTGTTTACCACTTCAGCTGAGAGTAGTTTAGGGATTCAGGTAAGAAAGAAAGCATGGCCATCATATCCTATCCCCATGAGTCTGCACAGGGCTTCATGACATCCCAAAATGGACTTCCTGTATGGCCACTCTTAAACATTCCTGCAAATTCCAAGCCAGCATCCATAGTCCAGCATATATTTACATTCCTTACCTAGGCACTAAAGCCACTCAGTCTTCCACTCTGGAACTACCTAAACCTTGCAGTAAACAAGTCTTAAAATCCCTAAAGCCAATGTTTGACTTCCATGATAATCCCATTTTTCTGTCTAGCTGCCTTTGAATCCATTGTTTTCCATCAAAGATCACTCAGTAATCTTTAACCTGGAGTAGCACTAATTTAGTGCTTTTTTACCCTATAAAATCAACTGGCCCAAACCCCCAATTTTGCACAGTCTTTGGCACCGATTCCAAAGACTTTGGCACCGATTCCAAAGACTGTTAGCCCCTCTACTTTGCCATCACTGTACCCAGAGGCGCTATTACTCCCGGACTTTGGGGCTCTAGCTCCTAGTCTGGGGGGGGGCCTCCATAGGTTGGAGGACTCCTGCAGCCACTCCACACTGACCCACCACTGCTATTGTGCCTGCCCCATCATTTGGGAGAAGGGAGCAGAACTGGATGGAGCTCGCCACCATCCATCCTGGAGGATAACAGGGGGAACTCTTCCCTACTCACCACCGCACCTCCTCCCCCCAGGTAAACATCTCCTTAAAGGGGAACTCTCCCCTCTTTGCCCCCCACCCTCCCCACAGCTAGTGCTGCTGCTGCACAGCGCCATTTTTTAAAACAAAGCACAAAGGGGGGACTTTCTCTCATGCCCCCCTTATTATGATGGGGAGGGGCCTCTGAAGCCCTTCAAATCCGGGCTGCCAAATGACCTGGGTATGCCAGTAACCGTACCCCACTTTTATCCTCTGAGAATCCTTCTACACACATTAGACAGTGTGTAGAAGGACAGGGCTCTTCTTCAGCTTTTACTGCCCGTTGGGAGTGAATTTTGGTGAATTTTTCCCAGTTGGGAGTGCCTGCAAGGTGTCTCTCTCAGTTCAGGTGACTCAGGACACACACACACCCCAACCATGGCCCCCAACAGTCAAATTCCCCATGACTCCAGTACATCCCCTTTCCCCCACCAGTGCCCCTTGGGTGACACAGGGACTGCCTCTATCTCAGGTCTCATTTCCTGATTCCCAGCAGTTCCCCTTTATTTACATAACCCCACTGTGAGGTTCCCTCTGTAGCTGGAGAGCCAATCAGCAGCCCTCTCTTCACAGAATGAAGCTTCTTCTCCCTGCTCTTGACTAACCCTTCTTCCTGAACTTGTTTGGGTCTCTGTTGTTTCCCTGCTTCACTCTCAGGCTGTTTATTTGGAGTGGGCCATCTCCCTCCAGGTACCCAATTGAATTGAGTGCCTTCTGCTCTTTGGCTCCTTTCTCCTGCTTCCTTCCTTGGTCCTTCTAATCAACTCTGACTTCTTCCTTTAACCTAACTCATTTGGGTACCACTGTCTCTCTCCCCCTGCTGCTCCTCCCAGTTCCTTATCCCCCTTTCTACCCAAACCTTCTTGGGTTTTCCCCCTCGCCTCTCCTGCTACTTCTCCCAGTTCTTTCGATCAGTCCTTCTCTTCTCCTCTGCCCAAACCCATTCAGGGTTCTCCACACAGTTCATATACCAGCCTCCTCTGATTGGATTACCGTATCCCATTCGGACAAATGGTATATTTTCATTTCATTTTTGAGGAGAGCTGGTCTTATGGTAGTAAGCATGAATTGTCCCCTTTGAGAAGTATTGTATGCCCTGGTTTGCATTTGAATGAGAGACTACCTGTGGGAGCACTGTAAGATATTCCCCTTAGGGGATGGGGCCTCTCTGGGAAGGGCATCTGCATGCAGAAGGTTTCACATTCACTCCCTGGCATCTCCAGATAGGGCTGAGAGAGACTCCTGCCTGCATCCTTGGAGAAACCATACCTAGCTAGATGGACCAATGGTCTGACTTGGTACAAGGCAGCTTCCTATGCAAGGGGTGGGGGAAAACACTACACACACACACACACCCTTCCACACAATTCAAACACCAGCATCCCCCTACTCCTGTGGATCACAGAATCCCATGACACAAATCAAATAATGGTGTATTTTAATTTCATTTTGCGGAGGGAAACCACCACAGAACCCTTTTCAATACAGTTTAACACCAGCCTGCCTCCTCCAGATCACAGAATCCATTCCTATGGAACAAATGTTGCATTTTCTTTTCATTTGGAGTGGGGGGCACACACCCCTTCTCCACAGTTCAAACAATACTATAGCCTCCCCTCCATAGACTGTAAGCATACAAATGGGAGAATTAGGCATAACTCTCTGCCCTAATGATGAGCAGACTCAGCAGAGCGAGAAAGGAGATAGAGTCCCTGGGCAAGGCCACCCACTGGGCCAATGAGTGGCACTCAGAGGACAAGGCGAGGCTGCTGCAAACACTTTTCAAGTTGGCACAATGGCTGGCACCAGCAAGCAAATGGGTTCCGTGCTTGACACGCATCCTTGTCATGGCACCACAGGCAGCAGGAGTGCTTCTGGAGGCAGCAGGGAGGCTGCTTTCTGATTGGCTGGCAGCTGGCTGCAGAAGTGCACACAGAAGTTGCTGGTTTTTTGTGGGGGGGCAGGGCTCCCCATGTATGCAGGAGAGCCTCTGACTGGCTGGCTCACGCAGCAGCGGACAAATGATCTGCTGATAAAAGAGATCGGGCTGGCCCTAAACAGATGCAATTCTGGGTGGAAAGATGCCATCTGGCAATAATAAGCTTGGATGGCTTTAAAAAGGGCTTAGAAAAATTCATGGAGGACACATCTGTCAGTGGCTACTAGTTTGGTGGCTATAGGCCACCTCTGGTCTCCGAGGCAAGATGCTTCTAAATACCAGCTGCAGGGGAGCAACAGCAAGAGAGGGAGCATGCCCTCACCTCTTGCCTGTGGGCTTCTCAGAGACATTTGGTGGGCCACTTGCCATCTTTGGGTGTAACGTGGAACTGCAGGTCCAGTGGAGCCGTGGTTCTGCTCCCCATTCCCCCATCCAAATTCAGACGAAACAGAGAGCTTCCTCTCTGCAGTCTTGCTGACTACAGAGATGAGGGGGAAGTAGCTGTGTGGGCTTCCTCCTTTCATGGACAGCCCACACAGCCAATAGCAGCCAGAGTGAGGGATGAGCTTCCTCCCTCAACGCCAGTTGGGGAACAGGCAGACTGTGGTGCCAGCATTCAGACGTAACACTGGCACCACGGATCTGGACATCCAGGCAGCGGACATCATTACAAATTGAAGATACAATTCTCTGGGGATGAAAAACGTGGGTCCCTTTTTTTTTTTTTTTGGCTGAAACTGCATTTGGCCACAATCAGACATGTAGCTTCCAAAAACTCCAGTTCCATGTTACGTGCAAATGCGGCCACGGTGTGAAACAGGATGCTGGACTGGATAGGCCTTGCACCTAATCCAGCAGGGCTTTTCTTATGAACAAGATGAGGCTTGAAGATTTGTAGTATCATTACTCAAGACAAGTGGGTTTTCTCCATTCTTCTCTTGCCTGGTTCAACAAGCCATCAAGGGGGAGAAGAGAAAACCTTCCCAGCACTACTTTATTTTGTCACCATGCAGGCCCAGCTTGAGAACTTCACCATAATCTTATTCTGATATTTAAATGTGTATCTGAGATCTGACAGCTGGGGCCTAATGTGGAAAGTTACTTGAGACCTTGTATCTATGTCAACAACTGTGTGAACTGAGCACACTGCATGACATATGTAAGCAAATATTAAATGTATCTCCTCTCTTTCCCCAGGTAACATTACTACATGCCCATTTTAAAAGTGGACTTAGAAATGTTTGTAGTTTGTATAAACCACTGCAGCTGTTTTATTATTGGGGCAAAACTATATATCCAAAAAATACTATGCATTTCTAAACTTTTCCCAAGTTAAATCTGCTGTATTTCATTAGACAATGTTTTAAAGATTTTATACCAAGTTCATATATACCTTGTTGATGTGTAATGTAATATTTCTATTGCTACAGTTTTATGTTTTCTCTCTCCACTTGATTTAAAAAGTAGAATCCTCAAATATATTAATCATTGCCTTCACTTTGGTATACTTAGGCAAATCAACTTGTGCCATGCAGAACAATGGCTTTTAAAGCACATATATTTGCCTCCTACGTTTTAAATCTGGGAATTAGAAAGGAATCTGGAGTTTTGTCTGTTTCAATGAAAGGCATTAATTTTTGACAAACAAATTAAATGCAATACAAGTCACTGAAGAAAATACTCCTTTCCAGGATCCCAACACAAGTCCCACATTTAATGCATTAGTGAAGTGATTCTCACAAGAGACTTGTGGACAGTTTTGAAGAAGCTATTTTAAGATGAAAGAGGAGATGAAAGATTTCTGAATAATTTCTACCAGGGCTGTATTTTCTAGATGTAGTTGTGAGCACTGCTCTCAACCCATGAACTGTTAATGAAACTGTCCCGGGGTGATTGGCGATTACCCCAAAATCTACCTTTGGGCTTGCGTGGGGAAAATTAGCTCAGAAAGGAACAGTTTCATGTTAGATTTTAATTTGCACAAAGTTGCGGACTTAGGAAATGACTGGACTGAGACAAGGTTTAAGTTTCAGAATTAAAAGGAGATATTTATTGTAGGGAGGGGTACAGAGGAGAGAAATGTATGGTTAAAGAAATATTACTATCAAAAATACATTTTATTGCAATGAAGCATTTTAACTTAGAGTCCTAATTGTGTAAGTTCCCAGGTGGGCAAGAGAAAAAGGCTTTTAGAGAAGGAGGTGGTTGTGTTTAAGAAAGGGGAGTAGAAATAGAATTTGGGCCCAGGGAGGGGCAAAGCTCATATCACCTGGTCTTGATGAAGGACTCTGGGAACCACTGATGAACTTTGTTCCTCAGGAACATGTCGGGCCAAGGCAGGTGTACGAAGGTTGGAGGGGTGAGTTGCTAGAGGTAAATCCAGGAGGGTGCTTTGTCTGTGGACCCAGCTTCCTAAGTTAGCTAGGAAGACTGGGCAGATCAGGCTGGACAAGATCTGGAGACTGGCACGAAATGCTGAACATCGCCTTGTATGGTGGCCGGTAGATAGTAAATTGCCCAAAAAGCTGATGGTAGCCCCAAGGTAGCTGTTGCATAAAGAACACCAAATTCGCAAGGAGCACCCAATGGAGTCCCAAGTGAAGCATACAAGGGAACACACTGGATCATGTAACTGGGGGTTCTTATGCCCAAAATCATATCCTCGGGGTAAATTCCAATTGACCATTTCTGTCTGACAGGTGTGTTCTGACAGGCAGAGATCCCATTGTTGCTGATCTTTCTTCCTGAGTGTACAATGTGGGAACTGCCAAGGTATGCCAAGGCTTTTGTCAGGAAAACAGAATGCATAGATGTAAGAAGGAGAATCTGCATAGACAGAAAAGTCCAGTAAACAGTATTTTTAATGGGTGCTTCTCTTAGGTTCATAGCGCTGACTCAACCTCTTTTGTGTGTGTGTGTGGAGGGGGGAGATTTACCTTTGCAAGCCTTATCTGTATTCTTCCTGTTGAGCTAATTGGCACATTAGCTGGCTGCTATCCTTTTCGGGAAAGGCAGGGAAGACAAGGCAGTTCACTCTGAGGGCAGAGTGGCCTTGGCAGAGATTTAACCTGCTTTTAGTTAATTTTGGGGGTCTACTTAGGAGATCCCAGCATTAGGGAGCGAGGGCATCTGCTCCCCTTTACAATTTGCTTGTTAGGAGCCAAATCTAGGGGCAACTGGCCCACTGTCACTAAGTGACGTGTTTCCATGTGTATAAATGGAGAGCTCATGATACTGTGAGGCTCCTGAGTATATACAGAGTGAGATCCAAGCCTGGACACTCAAACATAAATGAGGGAGGCTCCTGGGAGCCAACAGAAAAGCATTGCTAGCAACAGTACTGAGCTTCATGATAACCATTTTTCAGAATATCTCTAGAATATTAAGATCCTGGGGGATACTAAAAGTGGGATATGCACTTGATCACAACCAATCTAAAATGTGATTTGTGAGCAGGTGGTAAGGGAAGGTGTTGCTACCAATTAGGAATAGTGCTAAAATGAATAATTTAGAGAGAAACAGCAAACACCCTCTCATCTTCCTTTTTCCCTGTCAGTAAAATCACATGATTGGGAATAACATCCCACACAATGATTTGCATTTGTAAACAATATTGCCATTTTAACCTTGATATTTGATTGCATAAATTCATTTGTGAATGTGCACAAATCAGCTGCCTATATACAAACTATAGATTAGCATCATTTCTTTATAATTAAATCTTTACCATGTAGTAACTACATTTTCTTGATGGTTTCAATCCAGTTTTGTGAGGTTTGTAATTAAGACCTCCTATTTTGCTTAGTAATTAATATAGGCTGGCTCCTGGATGTGTAGTTTTTTTAATAAAATGATAGACAGTTCTGATCCTTCAGGCTGATCTACTAGCTGAGTGTAGATTAATGAGGATAAACAGAAGCCATCATGCTGGCTCATTTAGCTCTCTGCCTCATACCTGGGGCCAAGACAAAGGCTTATTGTAATTAGGGTCACCAACCTTCCAGGATTCACCTATAGTTTCCAGGAATTGATACCAATCTCCAGATGAATCCTGAATGCAATTCTGGAGATTTTAATGGCTTGCTATTGTGAAAACACCACAATTTATTTCTGGGGGAAAGTGGCCATTCCACCTTGGAATTAATGATATGACAAGGAGGGGAAACTTCAGTAAGTAAGAAGTGTACCCTGAATTTCAAGAAAGATTCCTTGAATAAACTCAGACAAAAACTAGACAGGATCCCATAGCTAGAAATCCTAAAGGAAAAAAGAGTTGAAGAAATGGGAGATTCTGAAAAGCAAAATACTGAACACACAATTGCAAACAATTGCCATAAGAAGGAAAAATGAGAGACATCTCAAGAAAACAATGTGGATGAACAGAGAGCTCTCTGAATAGCTGAGAAACAAAAAGTACATACATGGGCATCCACAGGACTTTCTCTGAGGTATGTAAATAGAAATCAAAACAGAACAGGTTGTCCAGTATTAATATTGGCTCAGTCGAGAGGGCAACTGCTCTCCTTGCCACTGCCCCCTGCCCCACAGACACTCATGAGGACATATAAGAAATAGAAGGAAGGGCATACCGTATAACTAGAGATGTGCACAAAACAGATTGTTTCAAGCTTGAAACAAAATGCAGACAGCTGAAACATTTCATTGAAACAAGCAGTCTGCCTGGTCGTTTCGATGAAAATTGGTTTGGGGGGAAAGGTTAAAAATCTGTTTAAAATTGCCTGCTTGCCCATTTCCTTTGTGGGTTGGGTGGTTGGTAGCACCCATCATGCCCTACCACACAAACCACTTTGGTGTTTCTAAGAACTACCCATGGAGAACAATGGGGTGTTTAGAGTTTTTCCATTGTTCCTTATGGCTGGAACAAGCTGCGCACAGAATGCACACAAGCTTAGCACTGCAATTTGCAATGCATTTTGCAACCCTGTCTTGAAAAACACTGCAGTAGCACACAGTGAAAGGGAATCTGTCCCTCCCAAGACAGAACACACATTTCAAATACAGTCAAAAAATGGCCAAAAAAGAATCACTCATCTAGAATCCACTGCCAGCTACAGTGCCTCCCAGCACTGCAGTATCATCATTGGCACAAGATACTCTCACACACACAATTATGACTCCTTATGTTCCTAGCATTGCAAAAACTGCCTCGATTCCTTCCTCCTTTCCTCCTGATGTATCCTCTTCAAGAAAGGCACACCTGAGCCATTTTGGAGGGGCGGTATATAAATCAATCAAATCAATCAATCAATAAGGGCTCTCTCTGCCTCCCAGTCCCTTTTGAATAAATTTTGAAATGCCCTCCTTTTGTGTTCCCCCCTCCCCCAGCCAATAGGGGCACAGTTGCCCATGACAACACTTGATTTAGATGATAACCAACCTAGAAGCAAGGAGATCGCAAGCCAATTAGTAGCCAGTGCCAGAAAACCAATCAGAAATAGAAGTACTGGCCTCCAAAATGGCGCTCAAAACGTTTCAGTCAAAACACACTTGTTTTGTTCCAAGCTCAAAACAGGTCCTTTATTTAAAGGGCACTTGTTTCAAGTTTGAAAACACTCGAAATGGCCCATTTTGACATTGAAACGTTTTGCACATCCCTACATATAAGCAAGGAAGAGTACAAAAGAGTGGCCGGAACCTGTAGGGATGCTGACAGGAAAGCTTAGGCTCAGAATGAGTTGAGGCTTGTGAGGGATGCCACACACACACACAAAAAAAAAAGTCAAGGAAGCTGTTGGTCTGTTGCTTGGAGAAGACAGCAAAATAGTAACAGGTGCCATTAGATCTGCTTAACACCTATTCCGCATCTGTCTTCTCCCACAAGAAATATGTGGCCTAGCTGGGCAACAGATGCACAAACGAAGAAAGGAGAGAGTCACCTCAAGACAGATAAAAAGATGGTAAGAGAACACATAGCTACCTTAAATGAGTTCCAGATGAATTACTGAATGCCTAACTTGCCCTTTTTATTTCCATGTACTACTTTGAGTAATTTTCCTGGTGGCAGTCACTGTTTTTATTTAATTTAATTTTTATCTCTTTTAACATTTAAGTAACAGCTTTACAAAACAAACAAGGAGATACGGTTAAGTTATTAGGGAGTGGGAAACTAGAAGGGGAGGGAAAAGGGAAGATATAGGTGTGACTAGGGATGTGCCCGAATCCATTTGGTACCTTTATAGGGAAGCGCTGAACTGGCTCAGGCATTTGCATTCGAACCAGTTTGGCAGGGCGAGGATCAGTTCCTTTAAAAAGCAGGTCCTTACCTGCTCCTCCACCACACCACAGCTTTTCCGGGTGCGGCGCCCGCTTTCCCAAAGGCCGCATGAAGCTGCAGCACTGCTCCCAGCAGCTTGCATAAAGTGTTGGCACACATTGCTGCTGTGCATGCCAGTATGGTGCGCATGTTACTGGGAGTGGCACCAGCAGCTTGCATAAAGTGTTGGCACACATTGCTGCTGTGCATGCCAGTATGGTGCGCATGTTACTGGGAGTGGCACCGTAGATGTGCATGGCCTTTCGGAAAGGGGGCACTGCATCCAGAAAAGCAGTGGGGTGGCAGAGGAGCAGGTAAGGCCCTGCTTTTTAAGGGAATCGATCTCTGCCCTGCCCATGGCTGCCTGAGCCGGATCTTGCATATCCCTAGAATGTGCCAGAACCAGAATGGGTAATGGTGGAAACTTTGATATTGGCACTGTGTCTGTTTAAAAAAATCATTGGCTTTGCCACATAGTTTTTCTCTATTTTATTATATCTCTGCCCCTGCCATTATGCCTGCACCTCACTTGCAATCCTTTATTTTTAAAAATTATTTGTAATACTTTCTACCCTTCTGTCTCTACTGGTGACACCACTTTCTTAAAACTACTCTTTATCCTTTTAAAAAAAACATAGTAGCAGGTAATAACATTAGGCATGGGAATAAATCGCCAGATATCGATGCTAAACTAAAAGGTTTAAAACTTATTTTTCTAAATGTTGATTTCCCCCCACCCCCCATTCCATTTCAGATAAACCTAGAACTATTTATAGGCTCACTTCCAGAATTTAAGTTGTTGTTTCCTTTCTAGTCTGCTAATGAAAGTTAGTGGCTTTCTAACAACAGCACACAGTTAGTGCTAGGCCCAGCACACAAGTCCCCATGCTTTTGAGAATTGCCGGTGCTCTTGCACTCTGGAAGTATTCAGGGGTTCACACAGTTTTTAAGACTAGATTCTCAAGTAAGTACCAGCAGAAATGGTTCAGTACTCACAGCTATCAGACATCTCGGTAGCTCCTCCTGCTCTGCCACTTCAGTGGTGCAGCCCTTTGCTCACCATGGACAGCTCCTGTTGCCTTCACCACTGCTCTTACCACCCTTGGTGCTCCTGTTGCCTTTGCCATCACTTGCCAGCGGCTCTCTGGGCCTCTCAGAAGCGGGAAAGACCCTGTTCCTATCTGCAGGCAAGAACAGGGCCTTTTCAACTTCTGAGAGGTTTGGAGAGCCGCTGGCAAGTGGCAGCGAGGGAGTGGTGGCCAGGGAGTTGAAGCTGGAGGAGGCTGGCTAGTTAGGCAGCCCCAAATGGTACTCATTTGAGCTTTTTTTGGAATGTTTGATGTACTCTTTTTACAAATTTTTGGTACTTGTGAATACCCGAATACTACTTACATAAACCCCTGGTTATAGTGGAAATGCATCCCTGACCCTCAGGCGTGTGTTTTGGCCATAACAGAGCTCTTCCAGACTGCAGGGAGAGCGCCAAAAATAGCCACACTCTCACTCAAGAGGGCAGAGTCAAGAGTGCAGAGGCTAGTGCTGCTGCATGTGCGCAACTGTTAGAAGCACGCAGACTACATTAGTCAGGATGTCAGCCAGTGTCTCTGGAGTTAGTTTTTTTCGCTGCTCAGACCCACAGATCTCCCTTTAACATATACTGTACTATATTTCCCAATATCTGTAGGCTTTGTTATCAATACTTACTTTCTCCTCCCTTTCACAGTGTGTACACACTGTCACCAAATATCAGTTGACAGACTTAGAAGGCCTGAGGTAAACTGTTTCTTTCCTGGAAGTGGATTTTTTTTTTTAAATGATAATGCTTCCACTCTTTCCTTCAACACCCTTTTGCTTGATAACAACCTCCTACTTAGAATATCTTTCCTAGTCCTCTGCTTCACCTCATAGCACAATAGCACCATTTCTCCTCCAAATCCATTTTTCTCTGCCCACCCCACAACTGTCATTCTCCAGCCAAGTTGTCACTCATCAACAAAACTCTAGTAAGGACATAGCCTCAGCCCCTGGCACCAACCCTCACCCAGCAATCGTAATCCACCAACAATTAACTCTTGGTTCTTCAGCATCTTCACACACACCCTAAAATCTATCACCCCCTTACTTATACCCAAGCAGAGCTGACAAAAGCCACAAGTAAGTATGCTTTACAAATGAATTCTAGGCATTCATATATAATTTTTTAACTGAAGTTTTAATTTTCAATGAGATCATTTAATAAGATTTAATCCAGTTTTTGCTTCAGGAACTTTTAGCTGCCATGCCATTGTATTTTGCAATTAAAGTATATTATTTCTCATTTGCCACTGAAAATATGGTGGTATTCTATATATTTTTCCTGCAACAATCCAGTAGGCCACTTTTACTTGTGGGATAACTGTGTTCATGCTCTTCTGCAAGAGTTTTTGATGTTGTTAATGTGGGGAAAACCAATTGGGAAGTACTATAGATCAGAACTAGATAGATCACATGTTTTGCATGAGAGAGTTCCTAAATTTAATATTTAACAGCTCCAGTTTAGTTCCATTTAGGCTGAGTACATATCTCACCATAACAACATGGGAATCACAGTCGCACCAGTTTTTGCAGTGGGCAATGTGTGAAGCCTGGGAGCATGTGAGAGGAGCTACTATAGCTTAGTGGTGTGTATGGAACTGGTGCCTGCCAGTTCAAAGGAGTGGGGGGATAGCTTTAAGGACAGGGGAGGGTGCTCTTTCCCCTCATGTTTCTCCTGTCGGCGCTGTGTCTAAAAACAGTCCCGCAGCACACCTCTTTGGCATGCACCAAGCACTTCCAGGTACTTCCAGTCTGATGTGCAATGGGGCAGCAAGGAAGTACACTGCCACGCTGTGGGACTATTTTTTAGACACGGTGCCAGTGGGGAAAACATGGCATGGGAGGAGGTAAAAGCACCCTCCCCAGTCCTTAAAGCTATCCCCCCACCTTCGAACCTGCTGGACCTTCAAACCATTTCAGAGGTCCTTAAAAGGGCCTCCGAACCAGTTCATGCACTTCCCTACTATATCTCCTCTTTGTGTCAGCATAAACCCAATTTTCCAAAGTTTGCCATTGGTGTGGGCATGAGCTATGGGTTCCTCTTAGTAGGGTTTACAGTTACTCATATTGTCCCAGCAACACAAGAAGTGGTTCTGCAGTAGCACTCTTGTCTCCATGGCAATGCAAGTACCAAGTATAAGACTCTGCAAATCTCTTGCCAGTCAGGGTAGATAATATTGTACTATGAGGACCTTGGTGTAAGAGAGCTTTCCCAGATTCATAAAATGAAATTGTCCATATTGTTCTACATTGGGAAAAACCATGAACGATGACTGATTCAGTCAGCTCCATTATGTAATTCAGCTTCTGCTAATAGGAGAAATGAGACATGAATCATTTGGCTCTAGAGGAATTGCAATGAAATTGACTGTCTCTCTTAATATTCATGTTCTTTCATACATGGTAGGACAACATGGACTATTTCATTTTATGAATTGTTTTTCACTTGTTAAATCAACTGTCCTTGAGTTTTTGGTAAGATTCTTAATCAGCTGTGGGAAATTCCGTTTTGTTTGATTTCCTGTTGGATGTGGTGTACATGCAGATATGAGCATATTGTGTCTGAACTGCTTTATATTGGAATACATAAACAATCTTTAGCTGCAATCTTTAATACTAGGGAATAAACCCAGTGGGGGGGGGGAATCAGCTTTGAAGGTCGCAGTCAAATCAGATACATGTAGTCCTGGGCTCTGCTCAAGGATGGCTGTTCCAGCCACTTACCTCCACATAGAACAGTCCTGTGCACAGAGCTGTAGGAAGCATGGAAGTATGTCGTGGGAGCAGCTGCCTCCATATGGGGCTAGGGGCAATGTGCATATGATTTGGCTTCGGCCCATCAAAGTTTAATCTTTGCACAGGCCTGATGTAGAGGATTGCGCTGCTAGCAATTTAATTCTTTAGCAGCAGATGTCATTGGCAATGTTCTAGCACTAAGCAATTACCTCTACATGGTGCTGTAAGGCCTTGCAAGAGGCTTTTTTGTGGTGGAAACAGAGTGAAGGAGATGTGCCATCATTGGGCTCATATATTTTATTCTGAGATCCATGTAAGATCCTGAGCAAGACTCAGGCTCCTTACTCTCTGTACTGCCAGGTTAGCTTTCAGGCTGAAGACATTATCAGCTAGATCTCTGCTGTACTTTGGCACCATCTTATACTGGCGAGAGCACATATTGCAACCTTCAGCCAAGGTAACCTGAAGAACCAATAGGGGCCTGGCTGGCACTGTATAAGAATTGCTCAAGGCTTGATTCATCAGTCTGAGCAACTTGTCCTGTGCAGCAATGCAGGTTGCTTCACCTCGCTTTGTCCCACCTACCTGACCATCAGCTCATTTTTGATTATGTCTTCTGCCTGTGGCCCTTTGATCTTCATCTACCTGATCTGGTATTCAACCACCAATCCATCTTTGACCATGTCTGCTGCTTCTAACCCATTTGATCTTCATCTGCCTGCTCCAGAAAGGAACATTGCACTTACTGTGAAGGGTTCTTTCCCCCTTCACTTACTGTGAAGAGTTCTTTTATGTATGGAGGTCATCCTTAGAATGAGTTGTGTACTGAGCATACTTGGAGACGGGTCTGAAACAACATGAGACTAGTTTCCAGCTGCCAGGAGGCACCAGAGCCCCAGTTCTGGGATGGTTGTGGAGAGCTCGGCATATGAAGAAAGAGAGAAAAGCCTAGAAAGCTAAACAGTTACAACAGAGACAACAAACAGGAGCAAAATATCAGGGAGAGAATCTAGATACTGCAATGCCCTGGGAGATGCTGCCATGCAAAACACGGAGACCCAGCCCCATAATTCAACTATATATATCCAAGGGAGGGTCAGATGACCTCTGTACACTGGGGGGGGGGGAACCCTTCATGGTATGTCTAATGTTCCTTTCCCCCCTGTGAGGGAGGGCATCCTTAGAATGTGACATACCCAAGCAGTAAGAAGATGGGTGGGACAGAATGTATTTAGAAAATTTGTAGAAGTATTCTGTGGCCAAAGGCTGCCTGGGCTGGCAGAAAAGAGATCTTATAATATCAAATATACCCTGATCCATCTGGCTAAGGTTATCTTGGACACCTTAGTACCCAAGGAAGAGGAGTGGAAAGAAATGAAGAGGGAATCAGACCTGCGGAACTCCTTCATATGACGGAGATAGATGTGGAGGGCTCTGTACATGTGCAGGGTACCCAGGTTTTTTCCTTTGGGTGAGAAGGGGACAGCCAAAAAGAAAGAGAGAACAATATCTTGGGAATGGTGGAAGATAGTTGATCTGAGGGAGGATGGTGGGATCAAGCTTGAGGACTACAGAGTGAGGTTGAAAGATGCAGAGCTCTTTGCAAACAGAGAGGGCACCCAGCTCAGAAACTCTTCACGCAGAGGTAATTGCCACCAGAAACAGAACTTCGTAGGATAGGAGCTTAAGGGGGACAGAAGACAATGGTTCAAAGGGAGCTCTGGTAAGAGCATTGAGAGCCTTATTCAGAATCCATGAAGGGAAATGGGGAACAGGAAGTGGTACCAAGTTGGATATGCCTTTGAGGAAACACCAAATGTGTGGGTGGAGGGCCGAAGTGTCAGGGGAGAAAAGGTTGAAGACTGAAGCCAGTACTGACGTCTTATGCTTAAGGGTGCTGGGGTGTAAATAGAGGTCCAAACCAGACTCAATGAAGGCCAGCACTTCTGGAACTCTCACCGAGAGCAGATTAAGATGTCTCCTGCAGGCCCACTAGGAGAAGGCGGCCGACATCGCCTGTTAAATCCTGTTTGTTAAGTGCGGTGAGAAGCTCAAGTGGTGTTTTGGACTTCCAGAGAGTAGCCCTTACTAGCTAGGGTCAAGTGCATAACTTCCAAGCACACAGTTGGAGCCACTCTGGGTCTGGGTGGAAGAAAGGCCCTTCAGAGAGAAGGTCCTTGTGGAGAGGAAGATGCCATGGTGGATGGACAGAGAGAGTCACCAGATCTGAAAACCAGGGTGTCCAAGGCCAATGAGGATTAATTCTGCCTCTTCCATGATCATCTTCCTGAGAACTTTTCATGATGATCATCATCAGGGAAAAGGCATAAAGGAAGGTTCGAGGCCATGGAGCTTTGAACACATCAGTTGCTTCTGTTTGGGAAGAGTGGAACCTGCGGAAGAAACACAGGAGTAGATGATTCTCTGGTGAGGAAAACAGGTCTACTTCTGGCATTCCCAGGTAGGCAGTCATTAGGTGGAGCACATCTGGGTGAAGGCTCCATTCGGCCGGGTTTATGGCCTGGTGACTGAGCCAATCAGCTTGGCAATTGTTGACACCACTGAGGTGTTCAGCAGCTATGGAGGCCAGGTGTACTTAAGAACATAAGAACAGCCCTGCTGGATCAGGCCCAAGGACCACCAGATGCCATTGGAAGCCTACAGGCAGGAGGTGAGGGCATGCCTTCTCTGCTGCTGTTACTCCCCTGCAACTGGTACTCAGAGGCATACTGTCTTTGAGGCTGGAGGTGGCCTAAAGCACTCCGACTAGTATCCGTTGATAGACCTCTCCTCCATGAAGTTATCCAAACCCCTCTTAAGGCCTTCCAGGTTGTTGGCTGTCACCACATTTTGTGGCAGAGAATTCCACAAGTTGATTATGCATTGCGTGAAAAAATACCTACGTTTGCTGGTCCTAAATTTCCCGGAAATCAATTTCATGGGATGACCTCTGGTTCTAGAGTTATGTGAGAGGGAGAAGAATTTCTCTCTATCCACTGTCTCCACACCATGCATGATTTTATAGACCTCTATGATGTCTCCCCACAGTCGTCTTTTTTCTAAACGAAATAGCCCCAGCTGTTGTAGCCTTGCCTCAAAAGAAAGGTACCCTGATCATCTTGGTTGCCCTCTTCTATAACTTTTCCAGTTCTACAATGTTTTTTTTTATATGTGTTGACCAGAATTGTATGCAGTACTCCAGGTGTGGCCACACCATAGTTTTCTAGAAGGGCATTATACTATTAGCAGCTTTATTTTCAATCCCCTTCCACATGATCCCTAGCATGGAATTGGCCTTTTTCACAGCTGCTGCACATTGAGTTGACACTTTCAAGGAGCTGTCCACAATGACCCCAAGATCCCTCTCCTGGTCAGTCACCAATAGCTCAGATCCCATCAACGTTTACTTGAAGTTGGAGTTTTTCATCCCAATGTGCATCACTTTACACTTGCCAACACTGAACCATGCATTTTGGAGTGAATTGACTCTCCTGGAGTGAAGTGACTCTCCCTTTCAGCTTTCTCTTCACCATACTCCTCATTTTGGAGAAGTTTCTTTTTCTGAAATTCAAAGTGTCTGTGTTAGACTTCCTTGGTGATTCTCTCCCCACATGTATGCTGAATTTGATCGCACTATGGTCACTGTTCCCTAAAGGGTCAATGACACTGACATCATGCACCAGGTCCTGGGTGCCACTCAGGATTAAGTCTAAGGTCACCTCCTCTCTGGTTCGTTCCAAGACCAACTGTTCTAGGGCACAGTCATTCAGCGTATTTAGGAATTTGACCTCTTTGTCATTACCTGACTGTGAATTTACCCAGCCTATGTGTGGGTAATTGAAGTCACACATTATTACTGCTCTGCCTTTCCTTGAAGCCTCCCTGATTTCCTCCTGCAACTCCCAGTCACTGTCAGCATTTTGAACTGGAGAGCGATAGCACATCCCCAGTAGCACATTTCCTTTCAGGCCTTGTATTGTCACCCACAGGGCTTCTGTGGAGAACTCCGGTCCACCTAGGTTTTCTACTTTGTTAGATTCTATCCCTTCTTTAACATACAGTGCTACTCCACTTCCAATGCACCCCTCCCTGTTGTTTCTTCCTCCAACTTTAATACCACGCTCACCTTCTTCCAATCCAACTTCTCTCAGTATATGTTTAGCATATATATTGAATAAAGAAGGAGAGAGTATACGGCCTTGTCTTACTCCTTTGGCAATCTGGAACCAGTCTGTTTCACCATGTTCCATCTGGACTGTGGCGTCCTGTCCTGTGTTTAGGTTTCTCATGAGAAAAATGAGGTATTCTGGGATGCCCATTTTCCTAAGGATATTCCACAACATGGTCCACACAATCAAAGGCTTTTCTGTAGTCAATAAAGCGCCTAGCCCGCTTTTTGGTGGTGATGTGCTGCCATGGGAGCCGAGCAACTCCCGGCAGCAAACCACCCAAACCACCCCTCCCCTTAGCCCAGGTTAGCGGAGCGAGCGCTCTGCTAACTGGGGTTACCGGATTGTGTGCTGCTGCTGCAGCGTGGCTCCGTGCCACAGCAACTCATGAGGAGACCCCCGACCAGGAGGCTAAAAATCAGCCTCCCAGCTCAGGGGTCTCTCCAGCATGCCCTGCGCATTTGCGCAGGGCATGCTGGAACTCCCGGAGGTGCATGGCCCCCCAAGCCCCTGCTGGCTCCATGACGGGGATAGGGAAGGAGGGAAGAGCAAAATGATTTATCAAATAGAGAGAAAGTAGCCTGAAAACTGCAAAAATGCTGAGGACCTCTTTCTCAGTCCTGCAGCCTTGAGCAAGACAGGACCGGAGCTGGGGTTCTAGTAGCTCTCAGCAACTGGAAACTAGCCTCTTGTTGTTTCAGTCCTGTCTCCATTGAGCATGCTCAGTACAGAACCCATGCTAAGGATGACCTCCTACATGGGGGGGAACTGGACCTTTCAGCGTCAGCCAATCTCAGAACTTGGCTAAGGCCTGACAAGCACCAGAGTGGGCCCAAACTACTAACAACAGTGCTGCCTAGACTGGTTCAAGACTAGCAACAAGCCTTGTATACAGAGGATAGTGGGATGGATCTTTCCACATCTGTTCCATTTGCCTCATTCAGAGCCAGCATGGTGTAGTGGTTAGAGTGCTGGACTAGGACCAGGGAGACCCATGTTCAAATCCTCATTCAGCTATGATACTTGCTGGGTGACTCTGGGCCAGTCACTTCTCTCTCAGCCTAACCTACTTCACAGGGTTGTTGTGAAGAGAAACCTAAGTATGTAGTACACCGCTCTGGGCTCCTTGGAGGAAGAGTGGGATATAAAATGTTAAAAAAAAATGCTGTTGAAGGCCCTGCATACTTGACACTCAACAACTAAAACTACAAATAGGTCTAGGCTGCTGACAAGGATATTGCTCTACATTTGGGCATACTGTTCGATGCAGTGTCACAGCTACAAACATGGAACCACGGTGTCCAGTGGTATAAACATTATCATCTTTGATATGATCCAAATATATGTTTTACTGTATCAGTAGCTACTCAAGCCAAGCACCTTTACAACCTTTACAAAAAGTCTCATACAAAGATGTTACAATGGAAATCCATTCATCAAAGAGGCCAGAGGAGCTTTTTCATGTCTGGCAGAACAAAAGATGCCCAGAGTCAACTTAAAACACCTCTCCTTTCATGGCATCTTGTGCCTGGCTCTTTCTGGAGAATGGCAGTTTGTTTATTCTGAGGGATGGAACTACTACTCAGTGGAAGAGCATCTGCTTTGCATGTGGAAGATTCCAGGTTCAATCTCTGGGATCTCCAGGTAGCTCTTCAGGGACCCCTTTCAGAGAGCCTCTGCCAATCAGTGTAGAGACAATACTGACCCCAAAGGACCAACTATCTAGTTCAGTATTATGCAGGCAGATTTGTTCATGACCGAACATTTTCAAGAAGCAATAGTTCTCAATTTTCACAGAAAGCAGAGACCAGCTGCTTCAAAACAACTAAGGAAAAAATGAAGTAAAATTTAAATTTCAAGGGTGCCTATACCTCTAAGCACAAATTACTGTAGGTTAAACTACATGTTACACTTTCTAGGTAAAGCAGCTCTGGGAGAGGGGAATGTTCAGCAAAGAAGCAACAGAGCAGGAAGGAAACACTTAACTTCTCCCTGGTCACGGCTGCTCTCCCACCCTGCAGGTTCCAATGTATGGTTGTCTCATAAATGAATTTGAGCCAGTAAAAAAATATATATAACAAACCACCTGAAAATCTTAACTTCTGGACTCTGCACCATTTATAGCTATATTATTAGCAGATCAAGATTTTTATTATTATTGTTTTATTTATTTATTTATTTATTTACTTACTTATTTTTATACCATCCAAAACTTATATCTTTGGGCAGTTTACAACAAGATAAAAACATTAAAACGTTAATTAAAAACAAACACAAGAAATTTAAAACACAACTATTTAAAAATTTTAAAACAATGTTCTAAAACAACATTAAAAAACAATCAAAACAGTAACAGTTAAAAGCCTGGGTGAACAGATGCGTCTTTAAAGACTTTTTACAAATTCTGAGAAAGGGGGAGGCTCTTATTTCACTAGGGAGCGCATTCTAAAGCCTTGGGGCAGCAACAGAGAAGGCCCGTCCCTGAGAAGCCACCAGATGAGCTGGTGGCAAATGCAGATGGACCTCTCCTGATGATCTCAATGGGCGATGGGGTTCATAACGAAGAAGACGTTCTCTTAAATACCCAGGGCCCAAGCTGTTTAGGGCTTTATAGGTTATAACTAACACCTTGTATTTTGCCCGGAAACATATCAACAGCCAGTGTAACTCCTTCACTACAGGAGTAATATGGTCTCTCCTAGATGACCCAGAGATCAACCTGGCTTCCGCATTCTGAACCTACTGTAGTTTCTGGACTACGTACAAGGGCAGCCCCGCATAGAGTGCATTACAGTAATCCAGTCTGGAGGTTACCAGCAAATGTACCACTGTTTTGAGGTCATTCATCTCAAGAAACGGACACAGCTTGTGTATCAGCTGAAGCTGATAGAAGGCACCTCCGGCCACAGCCTCAACCTGGGACACTAGGGAGAGACTTGGACCCAGAAGCACCCATACCTGTTCCTTCTGGGGAAGTGTGACCCCATACAGAACAGGTAGATCCAAATAGTCGCTAGAGTTTCGACCCCACACAAAAAGTACCTCCATCTTATCTGGATTCAGTCTCAGTTTGTTATCCCTCATCCAGCCCATTACCGACTCCAGAAAGGCATCTAGGGAGGTTATGTCCTCTCCCGATGATGCTGACATGGAGAAATAGATTTGGGTGTCATCAGCATACTGATAACACCCTTCACCAAATCTCCTGATAATCTCTCCCAGCAGTTTCATGTAGATGTTAAACAACATCGGAGACAATAAGGAGCCCTGAGGGATACCATACAAAAGTTCAGATTTTGAAGAACAACAGTCTCCAAGGGACACCATCTGGAACCTGCCCAAGAGGTAGGAGTGGAATCACTGCAGAGCAGTGCCTCTCACTCCCAACCCCCTCAGACTTTCCAGAAGGATACTATGGTCGATAGTATTGAAAGCCGCCGAGAGGTCCAAAAAGACCAACAGAATCACACTTCCTCTGTCAATTCCTAGTTCGAGATCATCCATCAGGCCGACCAAGGCAGTCTCCACCCCATAGCCAGCCCGGAAGCCAGTTTGAAATGGGTCTAGATAATCAGTTTCCTCCAAGACTGTCTGGAGCTGGGAGGCCACCACCCTCTCAATTACCTTGCCCAACCACGGAAGGTTGGAGACAGGCCTGTAGTTACTCAGCTCTGAGGGATCCAAGGTATGCTTCTTCAGAAGTGGTCTAATAATTGCCTCCTTGACAAGGAGTTTTGACTATAGGACTTAGCAAAGACAACTAAAGATCCATTAAAATCAGCAGAGGTTTTTTCTGAGTAGTTTTTCTCATCACAATGCTGTGATTTAGAACAATCACACCAGGCCAGCTGTATTTTCTTGTTATATAGATATTTAAAGCACATGTGCTACTGTTAGTTGGCAACACAGATGCTGTCTAAAGTAAAAGGTTATTCCTAGAAAGAGTTGGTTTTAAAAAACAGATTTTTAAAACTATCTAGTACTTCGTTTTTGACACAAAAATTGCGTTTTAAGAACTGTGGTGAGAGAGGAACTTTTCAAATGTCAGAACATATAAAAAGAGGCACTTCTGTTTTCAAAACAAAATGAAAACATATTCTTCTGAGCTTTAAAAATATCCTACAGGATTCCTTAACATCTTGGTGCTGAAATTATGTCAATCGATAATGCATACTTCATCACACAGCATTTTCACTGTGCATATCTTGGCACCTTCTTATGAATCTTCAGCTGCTGGAAACTTCACAGCTTCAGTGTGCTGTTAAGTAATAAGCATTTTATGTCTCGCCCTTTAAAAAAATCATATATTAAAGCACTGCTCTGTTTGAGCATTCAGCTCCTTCAGCTGTGCTAGAAGGCCATATCAGAAAGTTCCCACTCGCAGAGCGACAATGCCCCTGCGGCTTCGGGCAGATTGAAAACAGCATGTCCTATTTCACTGTTTGTATTACAGAGACATTTACTCTTCCTTTATCCACCCATTGCTATACAAGTACCCAGGACATTCAAGCCATATCTATGTCTCTATGCTGCTTTCTGACTCTAAACCCGCTGTTAACAGCATTGCCAGGTTTTGTGTGGCAGCGTCCAAAATCCATTGGACACTGGTAAGCATTGGGTCCAAGCAGCCCTAGTCTGACCACCTGCTGGCTCTTGTGTGCTATAACGTGTTCATCCAACACAGCGCACCATCTGAAAGACCTATGCTCCTCCCATTTTTTTGTGCCATTGCTTTGTATTTT